>NC_084835.1:98704238-99011217 GCF_033115175.1 Lepus europaeus
TTCTTTGGGGTCTTCCACGTGAGTGGCAGGGGCCCAAGTACTTGGGCCATCATCTGCTGCTTTTCTCAGGCCCTGCTTTTTAGCAGGGAGCTGGATGGGAAATGGAGCAGCTGGCACTAGAACTGGCACCCATATGAGATGCTGGCATCACAGGTGGCGGCTTTATGTGCTACACCATGAAACCGGCCCTGAGAAGGTGATTTTTGACTAAAGGAGGTGAGAGTTAGTGTAATCAGCTAGCTGGGGAAAATGTGGGCCTGGCAGGGGGCACAGTTAGCGACAGGCCCTGATGTGGGCACATGCCTGAGATCCTGCATCAACAAAGGATGTCAGGAAGATGGAGCACAGGGATCCAAGAGGAGGAATACAGCAGATGCACTTAGGGAGTTCGTGACTGGGGGCAGGGTGGTGGCACCAATCTTACAGACCCCTCAGACTGTTGTAAGGTTGGAGACTTTTACTCTGAAAGCACGGGCATTGGATGCAAGGATTTAAGCAGAGGAGTGACCTCTGACATCTGTTAAAGAGGATTAGTGTAGCTATTATGCAGAGGAGAGGCAAGCAAGAGAGCAGGGCAAACTTTTCGAAGACAAATCAACATGTATGTTGAAGGTGGCTCAGACGGGGGCAGGGAGGCAGTGGAGGTGGCCAGAGGTGCTTGGACTTTGGACTGGAAATGGATGCAAGAGAAAGAAGAAAGTCCAGCATGGATGGAGTTGTTATCAGCTGAGATAGGAAAGCCAAAGGGTTTGAACAGAATTGAGGGGGGATTTGTTCTGTTTGTGACAGGTTAAGTTTGAGGTGTGCACCAGATAGCTGGATATCAGAATCTGGAGTTCAGGCAAGAGGTCTGAAGTGGAGAGAGAACTTGGGAGTGGTCACCACATAGGATATCATGCACCTTCAATGGTATGGAAAGTCAGGAGACTGGATGAGATCACTAGGGAAATCAGCATAGCTAAAAAAGAGAAGTCCAAGGAACGAACCCTGTGTCACTCACTGCAAGGTTAAAGGTTTGAGAAAACAGATGGAACCAGCAAAGACAGGGAGGGAGCACCAAGGATGGAGGAGGAAACCCAGAGGGTATGTGTAAATCAGGTGAAAATTCAGACCAGATCACTGGATTTAGCCAGTGTGCATTCCCTGTTGACAATGACAAGGGTATTCATTAACAATAGTAGGATATGGCAGGCACCACGGCTCAATAGGCTAATCCTCTGCGTACGGCGCCGGCACACCGGGTTCTGTCCCGGTGCCCCCTTCCAGGCCAGCTCTCTGCTGTGGCCCAGGAGTGCAGTGGAGGATGGCCCAAGTGCTTGGGCCCCGCACCCACATGGGAGACCAGGAGAAGCACCTGGCTCCTGATTAGCGTGGTGCGCCGGCCGCAGCGCGCCAGCTGCAGCGGCCATTGGAAGGTGAACCAACAGCAAAGGAAGACCTTTCTCTCTCTCTCTCTCTCACTGTCCACTCTGCCTGTCCAAACAAACAAACAAACAAACAAGTAGGATGAAAGCATGACTGGAGCGGGATGCAGTGAGGGTGGGAAACCTACTCATTCAGCTGACAACTCAAGATATGCATATAGACAGCCTCATGTGCACTATTATTTTGCTACAAATGTATGTGGTCTTAACATATAAAGTGTTTGACATGTTTCTGAACTTTATATAAATGTATATATGGTATGGAATCTGCTTTTCCAGAGTAGAAAGAGAACTAAAGTACAGCGATAGAAACTCTTAGAAATTTTGTTACAAAGGAAGCAGAGAAATGGGTGGTAGCGGACAGTGGAGATGAGTCACAAAGAACCTGTATGGCTGGATAATTAACAGTTGCTTTTAAGCTTATGAAAATGACCCAGTAGAGAGAAATATTGATAACACAGAAGGGAGGGTGGGTAGCTGCTGGATGATAGTGATGATCTAGATCAGGCGAGTCGGAGCGAGAGCCCTTGCTTCCGTGGGAGGACTGGCTTTATCCAGGATCATGGAGATTCCATTGTATATAATAAAGGTGAAGGCAGAGACAAGGCCGTGTTGCAGCTATGAGAGATATGATAGGGGATTCTGTGGACATTTTTGTCTCATTGCTTCAATTTTCTTACAGAAATAGGAAGCAGGTTATTAATTGAGAGGGAAGGGAGGATGTACAGGTTAGAGGAAAGACAGGGGACGTGATCTAGAATAGAGGAGGGACATAGTGTCGCTGGCAGCACTGTGTTGAAATTACAGTGCCACTAGTCAGTGTTGATTGTGCTTTTTGCTAAACACATTCAGATGCATGGGTACTGGTGTGGGGTAGGTGGTGAGCTGACCTGAATCAGGGTTATGTTTTTGCCGAGCCTAGCACAAAGGGGAAGAAGGTAAAGTGGTTGAGGGTGTGTGCAAGGGTGATGATAATGATTGGCCAGGGGATTAACCTGGGTAAGGATGGGAATAAATGGATATAAAGGTTAAAAACTTTTTGGAGTTAGAGTACTCCAGGGAGTGACATGGAAATACAAGGTGCTAACTGGAGTGTGAGAAGCCTTAAATTGCCATCATGAAGAAGTTGCAGAGTTTGATAAAGCTCCCTTGATGATGACTCTGGGAGTCAGTGGCTGAGTTAGGACAAGACAAGCTCCTTGGACAGACTAAGCGGCTTACTGCTGAAAACACAGTCATGACTGTGGGCAGTGGCAAAGGAAGCAGTGTCCCAGGGGAAAGTCAGATTTCCCATAAGCAAAAAGGCGACAAGAAGCTGAGGAGAAATTCAGAGGAGAGGCTGAGTTTATAGGGAATGGGATTTGCATAGCTAGGTAAATGGTGTGGTGGACAGACCCTGGTGTGAACCCGTGTGCTCTCCACCTCCTGGTCTTTACACCCTTGTGCAGTCCCTGCCCCTTGAGTGCAGGTGGGGCACAGCAAAGGCGACGGGATGTGAATGATTAGGTGCAGGTGGTTCTGTCACATAAGCTCGGGAACTAGTGTCTTGAGGAGGTTCTTCCCTTGGCCGGCTTTGAAGAAGCAAGATGCTATACGGTGAACTTCCTTAGAGAGAGGGCCCCTTGGCAAAGAGCCGAGGGGGCTTCAGCCAGCAGCGAGGGACTGAGGCCCTCCGTCCTGCGGCCTGCAAGGAACTGAATGCTGCCAACAGCGAGGTGGACTTGGAAGCAAATTCTTTTTCCCAGGAGTGCCTTACTTTGCAGAAGGCTAAGCTGAGCCTGGACTCCCGATCCATAGAAGCTGTGTGGTGCTTAACTTTCCAGACTTGTGGTAATACTGTTACACAGCTACAGATTAACTATACAGATGGAAGGTGCTTAGCCATAGTAACATTACTCAATTTTAGAAGCTCCTCCAGGTACATTAACTCAGAATCAGATATTGATCTATTAGCCAATCATTTTAATGATCTATTGGCCTGACAGGTCTTCAGTTTTGTTTGATGGCAAACAATTGGAATCCACCTGACTTGCGAAATAATGTCACACCCACCCGTTAAGGTCATCTACTTTCTCACCGCAGACTAATTTTTGAATTGGCCCTTTGAACTGTCCCGGAAGATTTTCACATTTTGGGCCACTGCACCGCAGCAGAGGGTGAGAATTTTGACTTCTTTTCTACAAGTCGGGTGGAGGCAAGTTTCAGGTGAGGCCGTGTCCTCAGCTGCCTCCTAAGGCGGAGCAATTTTTAGAAAACAGTACCTTTGGCAAGTCCGGAAATGAAACCCCTTAAAGCCAGCGTTGGAAGGGCCGAGGGGGAAGGAACAGCCCTGGAGAGAGGGCAGCCTGAGGGGTTTCTTGTGGAAGAAGTGGCGCAGGCAGCGCCTGCAGCGAGCGAGCTCGGAACGGGGCCGTGTGTGTGTGTGTGTGTGTGTGCGCGTGACCGGTGCTGCTCGCGGTTTCTCCCACTTTCTGGGTCACGTGACCTCAGAGACGCCTTGAGTCTGGGAAGGATTTCCTAGTTGGTGAGGAAAAAAAAAGTGTATGTCTTTTCTGGAACTCTTTAAGTTACAAAAGAAAAGCAGCTCTGTTGTCGACATAACGAAATGTAAAGTCCAAAGCGGGGTTCACGGTGAACAGGTGCGCGTGGGGCCGCAGACCGCGGGGACTCCCGGCCAGGCCCTCGATCGCGCGCGCCCTGACTGTCCGCTCTGCGAGCGCGGGGTCGGGGCCGCAGGAAGCGAAGGGAGAGGCGGTCACCGCCAGCTTCTGCCAAGGTAAGCCGCTGCAACCACCTTCTCCCCAGCGCCAGCGCCTGGCTGGGAAGGTCTCATGGCTGTGCCCACGCAGGTCCTCAAAGCCAAACAACAAAAATCCCACAAAAGCCTGGCTGCTCGCTGTTCATCAACTTACTGGACCCTTCGCGCCGAGCTCTCCCGCGCTGCCCGGGGGCCTTTCCGAAAGGGACACCAGTTTCTCCGGCGACCGCGCGCTGCCGTTCCCCACTGCGGCGGGGCAGCGCCCTGGACCGGCTCCCCGGCCCTGAGCCGGACCCGGAGCCGCCCGCCGCCCGGCGCTGCCCTGCGGGCGCCTGCGCAGAGCGACCCTCCCGGCACTCCGGGCGGGAGGCGGGGGCAGCGAGGAGAAAGGAAAGCTGCGGGGGGGAAAAAGGGCCAAACCCTGAAATTACCCGGATGTGGTCTCCGCGCGCGCATGCTCAGTGTCCTCTCGACAAGTTGGCAGCAACAACACGGCCCTGGTCGTCGTCGCCGCTGCGGTAACGGAGCGGCTCGGGTGGCGGAGCCCGCGTTCTCGCCCGCCCGCTCCCCACGGGAGGCTCTCCCGTCCTCTCCGCGGCTCCCCGGCCGCCCGCGGGGCGGGAGCGGGCGAGGGGAGCCGGGCGCCCCGCGAGAGAGGCCCCCCGCCGCGGGGCGGCCCGGCCCGCGCGGCCCTGAGGAGGGGCGGCCTGGCTGGGACGCCTCGCAGCCGGGGCTCAGCAGCGACCGGCCCGGCGCGCCCGCGGACGAGCCGCGGCGGCAGAGCGGACGCTGCTCGCCACCGCCCGAGCCCAGGTAACCGCGCCATGGCCCTCCCCTTCCCCAGGCCGGGCCCGCGCACCCCGCCCCGGGGCGGGCGCCCGGCGGCGAGCGCGCGGGAGGCCGGCGGGGCCGCCGGGGGCGCCGGGCGGGCGCCGGGCCGCGGAGCCCAGCGTCCCGCGGGCTGCGGGCTCGGTCCTGCGGCGGCGAACTCGGCTGGTAGTTTGTGGGCGAATCAAGTTAAACTCGCCGAGGGACTCCCGCGGCGGGCGGGCGGGCGGCCGCCCTTTGTTGTTCCCGAGTAGTTCGGCCGCGGCCCCCGGCGCAGCGCGGCGCCCTGGGTCTCAGTGAAAGTTGTCACGGCCTTGCCTGCGCGGCTGCGCTCAGGCAGATGTTTGATTTCTTTGTCCCGGTCCTGTCATCCCGGCTCGCGTTCCTGGCTCCGATTTGTTTACTTACTTTGCAGCCTGAGGGGCGGCGGCGGCGGCCGGCGGGGACCCCTCCTCCGCACCTAAGCCGACCTACCCCCGCCCCAGGACGGCGCGCCTCCTTGCGAAAGCCGCAGCTGACCTTATTGTCGGGGCTCCGGGTCCCGAGCGTGAAGTCGGTGCGGGCTGGAGGGCGGTGGCTCCATCCTATGGCCCCAGCTGCTGCGGTGATTTCTCGAGCTAGGTTTTCAGAAAGACACGGGGGTGCTTAGTGAGCTTGAAAGATTTCTTTGCGGTTACGGAAGCTTTATAAAAAGCCCAGTATGAAGATGGGTAGCTGTGTCCGCCCCCGAGCTCCCCCACCCCGAAAACCGTAGAAAACTTGTGTTTGTTTCTGAGACTAAACACAGTTATTTTGAAATTAGTTTGTTAATGCCTTAAGCTTTTGTAGCATAATTTAAGGTGGGATTGCCAATGATTTAGTAATAATAAGGGTGCATAACAAGAGAAGTGTGTGTGTGTGTGTGTGTGTGTGGGGGGGGGTCATTTTAAGTACCCTGAATGGCTGTTTGAGGCATGTAGTCTTAACTAATTTTTAGCAACTTTGGCCTTTGCTAGAATTAGCATCCTTTTAATCTGAGTAGCAGTTTGGCTGTCCGAGTGTGTAAGAGGTAGATTCAGTACTTCTTGCTGGCTGAAACCATTTAGAGGCTCAATAGGAAATACAGAAATGCATAATTTCATACGTTAGACCTGGAGCACTGCATTTTGGATAATTTTATTGTAGTTTCGTAAATTACCTCTGCCATGCCTTACCAAGACTTAATATATTTCAATTGAAACAGCAGTAGAAGTTATAAAGTGTAACTTTGTTTTTTTTTTCCTACTGAGGACTTACTGTCTCTATGACACAATTAGATGATCTATGATACAATTAGATGACATTCCAAATTGTAAATGATGGATATCATTTTAAAATATGATTTCTCATTAATTTTTTTCCATAAGGCTGTCATGATCTTGTCGTCTTAGTCGTCTTAAATGAGTTTGTTACAGAACAAATGTAATAGAGGCAGGCCAAGCATTTTGATGGTGAAGTCTTACCTTTAGGTGTCAAGGTGGTGACTAATTATGTAAGTGTAGGTTCTTGAAATTAAAACCAAAAGCCTTTCTTGAGAAAATTGATATAACGTTTTGTAAATCTAATAATAGAAGTGGTTTTTCTTTGCTTTCCAGGCTTTTGGGTGAATTTGCTTTAAAGAGGTATTGCATCTTAGTTAAAATTTTTTTTTGAAGTGGTGAGTGCCTATTTCTCTGTTTAGCTAAATAGCATCACTGAAAATCTTGAGCTTAGCAAAAAATACCCTGCAAATGTGTTTCAGACTTAATGAAAATTTGTGCTGAGAAAGTCATTTTGAAATATTTTGGAATGATCTTATATGGATTATTGACCTTTTTTGATAACTTTGATACTTAAAACAATTCTTTTTACATGAGGAAGCGGTAAATCTTGCAAATCTTTTAAAAGCTTCACTTTCCTAAGCTACATTTTAGTTTAGGTATTTCTGTGTGTGCATTTTTTTGCAGCATTCCTGTTCAGATTCCACCCTTCTTCTCCTTCCCCAGTTAAGGAGCAAGCATTCAAATAGTTATGTGCTGCCCAGTCCCACTCCAGGTCTACACTTGGAAGGTGTTTTTTCTATAGTTCCATGGTTAGACTCTGCTATTCTATGTGAGCTGTGAATTGCTGAGACTTGTACTGCGGTAGTTAACTCTACAGACTCTGCATTGTTCATTATATTTACAGTTAATCTTGTCTAAATTTTTGCCTGTTTGAAAAGAGCATACATTTTTTACTTTAGTTCTATTTTGTTCTTCCTTAACCATACTTTTTTTTTCTCCATTTCACTCAGTGATTTTAGAGTGAATGGTTCCTTTTTTTTCCCCCTACAGATTTATTTATTTGAAAGGCAGATTTACAAAGAAAGGGGGAGAGACAGAGAAAGAAATCTTCCATCCACTGGTTCATTCCCCAGATGGCTGTCATGATCAGCGTTGGGTCAGGTCCAAGCCAGGAAGGAGCCCATGTGGGTGACAGGGGTTCAAGTACTTTGGCCATCTGCTGCTGCTTTCCCAAGTGCGATAGCAGGGAGCTGACGAATAGCAGGGATCAGAAGAGGAGCAGCCAGGACTCGAACCAGCACTCCAATATGGGATGCTGGTGTTACAGGCAGCAGCTTTAACCCTCTGTGCCACTAAGCTGACTTCTAGTGAATGGTTCTATAAACATCTTATATTAGAGACTTCAGTGCTCACTGTACAGAGATTTGGATTTCTTTTTTCCCCCTAGAAGATTTGTAGTTTGGCAGAATTGTTTTGTTTGTTTTACTTAAAGCTGTGATGAATAATGATTCTGAGGTGACCCTTAATCACATAAAACTAACGTGATTAAAATATTTAATTGATTTCATTGTTTTCTGTACTAAATGAAAGTTAAAGACATTAGACCAGTGTAATAAAGCATAACACAATTTGTTAAATTACCAAATTTAAGACTTGTTTCCCAACAATTGATGAAGACTAAATTGTTTTAAAATGAGAAATTCAAACAGTTGAAAACTGTGTTTAGATATCTTTCATTTGAACTACTTTCAGTATGATACAGACATACAGATATACTTGGTGGTGAGTCAGATTTAGACTTCTTCTCATTCTAAAATGTCTAATTTTGGTAATGGGAAATTTGGCTAATTCCAGTTTCTCAGGAACAAGATATTATAGGTTGTGTCACCTTGGTAGTTACATGGTGTAGTTGACATCCAGGAAACTTTGAAACATGTGAGTAAAGACCAGGTAATGCTTATATGGGAATATTTCACAGTTTTGACGGCTTTGTAATTGAGTAGGGTTTATCATGATTGTTTTTGATTCTCAAGGTTTAGGGCAGTGATTTTCAACTTTGGGTGTACTGTGAGATCTCTTAAAGAGCTTTACAAAATGCTTTAGTCTGAATCCCACCCCCAGAAATTGTGATTCAGTGGGTCTAAAATGTCGCCAATTCAGAGCTCCACAGTGGTTGGGCCTTTAGGGATCTCTGATTTTCTTTCTTTTGAGTGGTTTCCCTTTTGTCAACTCTGTGTTCTTCAGTGGAGTGTCATGCTCCTCCTCAAGCACAGTGTGGTCATCTCTCATCTCACTCCGTAAGGGATTTTGAAGGTATCCCCAGATTTGTTTTGTTGTAAGCCTGTTTCTTTACCCCTCCCTCCCTCTCCTGTTCTCTCCTTTCTCCCTCTTATTTTCAGTTTATTTGAATGGTCTGGTAGCAAGTTTTAGAAAGCTGTATTTTCCATGATGAGAAGCTGGTGTATCACTATTTTAAGTGGGAAGTTGGCCTTTTAAAGTACTCTAAAATGCTTGCTCTTTTAGAAATGAACAATTTTTAAGTACCTAAATTAGCATCTAAACTCCTAATGGCAGTTGGTCTTAGGGGATTCATCTGCTTGGAAACCATAAAATTTGCTAGCCACCAATTAATTGGTCACTTCTTGAGAGGCAAGTTGTATTGATTTAGCTTGTGCTGTCTGGGCTTAACTTCATATGAGAAAGTTGTTCAACTAGCCCCACTAGTTAGCACTTTATCCTAGCAGCAGACCCAGGGCTCCATTAACATCAGCTAAAGTAGTTTCCAAATGCTGGTCTATAGAGTTGGTTGCTTTTCTGTCTCTGAAAGAGCAACTTTAAGAAATAAAATGTTTTTTGCCTCCTTGTCCCAGCACACACACACTGATTTAGAATAGTAACAGAGTGGAGGTGGCCTGGGAATCTATACAGTATTATCAGAAAAATATATCTGTACAGTCTTACCAAAAAACACTCCTGATTTTAAGGGCTTTGGTTATTTTAATATGCTTATCCTTATTGCTTTGTTTTCATATAGTACAGACTTTTTAACTTTTTCATCATCTGTACACTGGAGTTAATTTACTTAAAACCTATCAAACTGGGGCTGGCACTTTGGAATAGTGGGTAGTCACTGGCATCCCATATGGGCGCCAATTTGAGTTCCAGGTGTTCCACTTTCGATCCAACTCCCTGCTAATGTGCCTGGGAAAGTAGTGGAGATTGCAAAAGTGTTTGGGTCCCTGCACCCACGTGGGAGACCTGAAGGAAACTCTTAGCTCCTGGCTTCGGACTGGCCCAGCTGTGGCCACTGCAGCCATTTGAGGAGTGAACCAGCAGATGGAAGGTCTCTCTTTGTTTCTTTCTCTCTAACTCTGCCGTTCAAATAAATCTTAAGAAAAACCTATCAAACTACATCTTACATGTTTCATTGCAAATCTTATTTATGATTAAAAAATAGGAGTTCTGAATATTAGTTTTTATAGTAAGGTACGATTTCTGTATCTTAATATAGATGAATTCAGATCTTTTTCCAGTCAGCATGTATTCCAGATGTAAAACTGAATTAAGAATATTTAATCAGTGATATTCATTTGTGAATTCCAGGTCATTTGATATCTGTAGATGACCAGTCATAATATTGAAACATTTAGTGAAAGATTGAAAGTAGTACTAAATGACATAAGCTTAGCCAGGAATCATGGTACATCAGCATACTAGGTGCATCTAAAATTAATTGAAGGAAGAATTTTATGTGTATAGGTGTTGAAGTGGCTGGGCTGATTGTAAAGAAAAATAACTACCATGTAAATAGTTTTTTTAAAAAAAATAAGTTGTCTATATCATGGTATTATAATTTGTTTCAGTATTTTTTTTTGGTAGTTTGTGAACCTTATAGACTAGATCCATATTTTGTAAAATTGATAGTACCTCAGACTCCTCTAAGAGATGGGGCCCTGAGTATTTATTGATACCTGTTTAGTAGAGCTGGACTAGTCCATGAGTGTTTTGATAGCCCCCCTTGTGAGAATAAGCTAAATGACTTGACAGTCTCTTTGACTTAAAATTTTTTTTAAAGATTTATTTATTAATTTGAGAGGCAGAGTTAGAGACACACAGAGAGGTCTTCCATTCTCTGGTTCACTCCCCAGATGGCTGCAATGGCTGGAGCTGGGCCCATCTGAATTCAGGAGCCAGGAGCTTCTTCCGGGTCTCCCACACAGGGGCTGGGGCCCAAGGGCTTGGGCCATCTTCTACTGCTATCCCAGGCCATTAGCAGGGAGCTGCATCAGAAGTGGCACAGCTTGGACTTGAACAAGCATCGATATGGGATGCTGGCGCCACAGGCGGATGCCTAACTACTATGCCACAGCGCCGGTCCCCTGATTTTTTTTTTTAAGGTTTATTTATTTATTTGAAAGGCACAGTTACAGAACGAAGGAGAGACAGACACACACAGAGAGATACTCCATCTGCTGGTTCACTCCCCAAATGGGATGCTGGTGCTGCAGGCCATGGCCTAATCACTGCCACAGCGCCAGCCCCGACTTAAAAGTTTTATGGAATACATTTTCTTTCTTTTTTTATTTAGTAAATATAAATTTCCAAAGTACAGTTTATGGATTACAATGCCCCCCCCCCCCATAATTTCCCTCTCACTCGCACCCTTCCCATCTTCCCCTCCCTCTCGCATTAATGCATTTTCTAACTTAGTTTCCAAATCTTTTAAAACAATGGTTCTAGGGTGGGCAGTTGGTTAGTGGTTAAGACACCAGTGGTTCATTTCAGATTCCTGGATTTGATAGCTGTCGTTGGCTCCTGACTCCAGCTTTGTTTTTAAGAAAGGTTCTGACTCCAGTTCTTGATTTCTGCTTTCTGCAGACCCTGGGAGGCAGCTAATTGGGCACCCTCCATGTGGGAGACCTGGATTGAGTTCTCAGCTCTAGGCTTAAGTGAATGCAGGCATATGGGAATGAACCAGCTGACGGGAGTCCTGCTCCCATTTCCACCCCCTCCCCCACCACGTGCCTCCTCCCCCAATTTCTCTGTGTGTCTGCCTGTCAAATAAATAAATACAAGTCAAAACAAAAAGTGATCTCCAAAGTATGATCCACAGACTCCTGGGGATTCCCTGGACCCATTTATTTAAGGGATTCACAAAGTCAAATTAATTTTCAGAATAAAGCTAAGACATTATTTGCCTTTTCACTGTGTTGACATTTACACTGTTGGTAAAGGAGGAATAGTGGGTAAACTGGCACAAAGGCATGAATCAAGGCAATTGCACAACTGTGTATAAGTCCTTATCATGTTCTTTACATCCAAATACACGTTAAACATCTGAAAAAATTAACAGGTTCACTTGAGAGTGCCTTTGCAGAAGCAGTAAACGGTTTCAGTTTTTAAAATCTACCATGGAATGCATGCAGTCTTTTTTAATATTCAGTGTGATTAAATACGAAGTATGTATAAAGCATTCTGCACATTGAAATACAGTGTTTATTTCTAGGTGAAGCACTTGTGTGAGCTGCAAGCTAAACTGGCTGCTTTTTAAATGTAGAATACCATTTTTATTTTCACTTAACAGAATGATAAACTTTTTTTTTTTTTTTTAAGATTTTTATTTATTGGATCTTGCTGGAGAATGGGACTGGGAAGGAGAAAGAGGAGGGGTGAGAATGTGGGTGGGAGGGTGGATATTATAGGGAGAATCACTGTATTCCTAAAGTTGTACTTATGTAATGCATGAAGTTTGTATTTCTTAAATAAAAGGTTTCTTTGAGGGGAAAATTTTTTTTTTTTAGTTTATTTGAGAGGCAAAGAGAGGTCTCCCATCTGCTGGTTCACTCCCCAAATGACTGCAACAGCTGGAGCTGGGCTGATCTGAAGCCAGGAGCTTCTGGTCTCCCACATGGGTGCAGGAACCCAAACACTTGGGCCATCTTCCACTGCTTACCCAAGCTATAAACAGCTGGATCGGAAGAGGAGTGTCCGGGACTGGGACTGGTGCCCATATGGGATGCCTGCACCGCAGGTGGAAGCTTTAGCCTACTCCACCACAGCACTGGCCCTAGTTATTTTTTGACCATGAATATAGTGAGTTTTTTTGTCAATGATAAAATCTGACCTTTAAGTCAAAATTAGGTTTTTGGAAAGCTCTAATCTGTCATTATGAATGTCAGTTTCCTTATAAAGATTTTTCTGATGATACTGAGGAATGTGATTTAAAAAGATATATATTGTATAAGAAAATGTATCAAGGTTTGAAAAATTTATGTAACTCGTTGAACCAATGTTTTCTCAAATGACGAATTCATGATGTTATAAAATCATGTATAGGTGTGTGATCCATTCAGAGTACAATATAACAAGTCAAGAAATTAATTGCTGTGGGTTCAGATTTTTCACTGCAGTCACCTGTTGCTTGAAATTAAAGAATTATTCAAATTATTTAAAAATTATAAATAAGAATTGCTGTGTTGAATAAAAGGTGAATATCCACTTTTATCCAAAGGTTAATAAAATATGCCTTTTTTCCAGTAACATATCTTTTCTGCATATAGTTTAACCAGAACAGCACCATATCACAACAGATTGCAGAAGCAGTATTCACTGCTGTCTCCTATTAAGTTAGACATTAAAGAAATTTGAAAATATAGAAGACAGTGTCACTCTGATTACCGCCTTTTGGAAAATATTTTCTAAAGATATTAATATGTTATATTAAATGAATTAGAATAAGTTCTAGAATTTTATTAGTTTTGACTTGTAATATGATGAATATTAGTAGATACAACCCACTAAATGAAAACTATTTGGTTTCCTCAATAATTAAGGGTATAAGTAAAGGAATCCTGAGACTAGAGTCTTAAAAGCTGCTATTTTAGGCCGGCGCCGCGGCACACTAGGCTAATCCTCCGCCTTGCGGCGCCGGCACACCAGGTTCTAGTCCCGGTCGGGGCACCGATCCTTTCCCGGTTGCCCCTCTTCCAGGCCAGCTCTCTGCTGTGGCCAGGGAGTGCAGTGGAGGATGGCCCAAGTGCTTGGGCCCTGCACCCCATAGGAGACCAGGAGAAGTACCTGGCTCCTGCCATTGGATCAGCGCGGTGCGCCGGTCGCAGTGCGCCTACCGCGGTGGCCATTGGAGGGTGAACCAACGGCAAAAGGAAGACCTTTCTCTCTGTCTCTCTCACTGTCCACTCTGCCTGTCCAAAAAAAAAAAAAAGCTGCTATTTTAAAGTCACTAGTTCTCTGTATTATGTGGATTATTGGTTAGTTCTGTTGATTGGTTTGTATTATATCACTGCTATTTCTGAAAATGTTAGTAATGAATATTTTGTTTAGTTATTATATACTATGGAACATATAGTAAAAAGAGAAATCCATTGGCGTGGTATAGAGACAGAGCTAGCCTCAAACTGCTGGATCCAGGATCTCACCAGAATCCTGAAGACTCTTAACTCTTGGCTCTGTTTTTCCTTAGTTCACTAAAGTGGTGGAGTGGTGTCATTGTCCTGTCTTGGTCTCTTTCCCATCTCTGAAATGGTAGTGTGGCCAGTGGGTAACTGATTTGTCAGGGTGGGCATTGGCCTACCTGCCCAGATGGGGAGAGTCTTCTTGGAAAATCAGAATACCATTACAGAATGGGAAATATATGCTGGCAGACAAAAACAGATGTCAGCTGTAGTATTCTATTGATTATGCTTTTAACAACCTCTAATTTATTAACTCAAAGTTATTTTGGTGTTGACTTTTAAAATAAAATTAGTTACTTAAAAATTGTATTTTTTTCATTTTATTTGAAAGACATGGATAGATCTTCCATCTGCTGATTAACTCCCCAAATGCTTGCAACAGTCCAGACTGGGCCAGGCTGAATCCAGGAGGCTGGAACTTAATCCAGGACTTAAATAGGATTATTTAAAGTGAAACTGTTACACCAAGATGACTTTCAAATCTAAAACCCATGGATAAGCAAGAAGTATATCTCTCAGTTTATCCATCTCTTGTTGTTCATCTTCATCTCGGTCTTTTTTTTTTTAATATAGTTTTTTGTTTTGTTTTGTTTTTCTGTTTTTGTGGGTTTTTTGAGAGACAGAGAGCTCTCATTTGCTGTTTCATTCATTAAGTTTCTGCAATAGCCAGAGCTGGGTCAAGCCAAAACCTGGAGCTGGGAACTCAGCCCATATCTCCTATGTGTGTGACAGGGACCTAAGTACTTGAGCCACATCAGGAAACTGGAACTGGGAGTGGAGCTGAAACTTGGCACCTAGGCCCTCTGGTTTGGAATATGGGTGATTTTACCACTAGGCCAAATGTGTACTTTGAAGAATTTCTTGGTGATATTTTGCTAGGATAGTCATTTTGTCACCCCCTCCGCCGAAATTAAACTTAAGCACTTTCCTGAAATACTTATATACTAAATGTTTTATTGATCATTGATTGATAATGAAAATATACATATGAGGTTACTTCCAAAAGTTTGTGGGAAATGGAATTAAAAGATATATTTATTTTGGTGGAGAAATTGAAATTCATGCATAGCAGAAATCTTCAAAAAGTTCATGAATGGTCAGGTGTTTGGCCTGGCAGTTAAGTTGCCCACAACCCATACTGGAGTGCCTGGGTTTGATATCTAGCTCTGACCCTGATTCCACCCTCCTGATAGTGCTGGCACTGGTAGATAATGGTGGTAGCTCAAATGACCTCATGGAGACCGAGATTGAGTTCCAGCTCCTGGCTGTTTTGGGCATTTAGGGAGTGAACCAGCAGATAGTTTTCTCTATTTCTCTTGCAAATAAGAAATTTAAAAAATTAATGAAAATGTGTATTATGAAATAAACTACTTAGATTTCAAAAAATTTTTGCACCAAAATAAACTTTTAAAGTTTATTTTTATTTATTTGTAAGGCAGAGCAGCACACCCACACACACACAAAGGGAGTGAGGAGAAAGATATTCCATCTTCTGACTCACGTCCCCAATGCCTTCAGCAGCTAGGGCTGGGCCAGGCCAGATCCAAGAGCTTAGAACTTCATCTTGGTCTCCCAATTTTTGTGTCAGGGACCCATGAACTTGAACCATCATCTGCTGCTTACCAGGGTGTGCATTAACAGGAAGCTGGATCATAATTGGAGGTGGGACTTGATCCTGGGCACTCTGATATGGGATGAGGGCATCCCAAGTAGTGACTTAACCTGCTGTGCCACAACGGCCACCCCAAACTTACCTTTTAATTCCATTTATGAATTTTTTAAATTACATGTATACTCGTTAATTGAAAAGTAAGCACATCTGAGAAAAAAAAAAAAAAAACACCAGCATTCATGAATTGAAATATATGAATTGACATTAAGACCCTTGGGCTAATAACTTAGCCTGTTTAATTTTATTTATTTATTTATTTTTAATTTTCATCTTATTTGAAAGAGAAAAACACAGAAAGTGCTTCCGTCTCTGGTTTACCTTATAAATGCCTATACCACCCAGATGGTCCAGGTCAAAGTCAGTTGGAACTCAGTTCTGGTCTCCTATATAAGTGGCAGGGACCCAGGTATTTGAGTCATCATCTGTTTCCTCTAGGTTAAGAATTAGTAGGAAGCTGGATCCAAAGTAGAGGATCTGGGACGTCAGCCAGGCATTCCAGTATGTGATGTGAGCTTAGATGTTACTGACTTTTAAATAGGCCAAACTTCACTGCTAAGCTCTACTAACTGCATATATAAAATTGAATTTATTAATACTTTTAAAATCTTTTATTCAGCATTCAGTTAACCTAGCTAGGAAATGGGTCATCCTTTGATTGTCCCCCTTTTTCACCTTCCTGTTCAGTTGGTTAAAGAGTTCAGTGTTTCCTGCCTGGAAATACCTCATTGATTTCCCACCTTCATTTCTACTGCCATATTCCTAATCTAGGCCCTTTGCATGTTTCTGATCATTGTTTCATAACTGGTTTTCTTTTTTTTTTTTAAGATTTATTTATTTATTTGAAAGAGTTACACAGAAACAGGAGAGGCAGAGAGAGAGAGAGAAGTCTTCAATCCAATGGTTTACTCCCCAATTGGCTGCAACGGCAGGAGCTGCGCTGATCTGAAGCCAGGATCCAGGAGCTTCTTCTGGGTCTCCCATGCGGGTGCAGGGGCCCAAGCACTTGGGCCATCTTCCACTGCTTTCCCAGGCCATAGTAGAGAGCTGGATCAGAAGTGGAACAGCCAGGTCTTAAACCAGCACCCATGTGGGATGCTGGCACTGCAGGCAGCGGCTTTACCCACCTCGCCATGACGCTGCCTGTCATAACTGGTTTTCTGTTTCCTTTCCCAAGCTATTCTCCATGCTCTCACTGAAGTTCTTTCTGTAATACAAACATAATGCTGTTATTGCTCCTCTCTTTCCTTCCATGAACCTACTCTAGACAAAACATTTGTATGCTTATCACTCTGCGTTTTCCTGTGATTTTCCATCAGCTTGGCAAATTTGTATCCACATGTGGTAGTCATTAGTACTGTTCTACCAGTGTTCTCATGGTTCTCCTCTGGCATATTTAAGTGATGCACTTCTCCTCCCCATCTTCTGCCCTTTTGAGGTAGGCATGGCCCAGGGTTTCTCATTTGTGGCATAATTGACATTTTGGGGTTATGTGGGTGGACTTCCTTTTGCATAGCAGGACATTTAACAGCCATTCTGGCCTTCACCTTTTAGATGTCTGTGTCCCGATTCCTCCTTCCAGTTATAACCATCACGAATTTCTTCAGACATTGCCAGAATGTCCCACAAGGGACAAAAATTATTTCTGGTTGGGAACTGTTGGCATGTTTCTATGACTTTGGCCAACCAAATGTGAATGAAATGACAGCATTTAAAAGATGGTGCATGAATTGTCCTATCCTTTCCTCTGCCATTTGAAAGAACACATGTATAAGATGGAGCCATTGCCAAACTGCTCCTTGAAAGATGACAGTGTGTAGTGCTCTGAGTTGATTTGAGCTGAACATGTAGCTTACGCAGAAAATAAGACTTTGGCTGTCAGTGTGGTATAACCTACCGTATCTTGACAGATGAATCATGCTAAGGCTTCACTTATGTAGTCCTTCCATTCTTCTGCACTTAAATTCCCACATCATTTTAATGCCTACCTCTTTTAGTGTTTATTACTTGTGCAATAATATCTAGATTAGTATTTATTACTGTAACTCTTTAAGGGGTGTTATGGAAACTTGTGGGAGATTGGTCGGTGGGGCCTGGTGATAACATTCTTTGAGAGATAGTGAAGATTATCTTCTGCCATAGAATATTTTCAAACACCCAAGAAATTCATGTAGGAGGAAAACATAATTTGGAGACTAATTCCATTTTTTAACTTTTATTTAATATAAATTTCCAAGTACAGCTTTTGGATTACAATGGCTCCCCCCCCCCCCATAACTTCCCTCCTACCCGCAACCCTCCCCTCTCCCGCTCCCTCTCCCCTTCCATTCACATCAAGATTCATTTTCAATTATCTTTATATACAGAAGATCAATTTAGTATATATTAAGTAAAGATTTCAACAGTTTGCACCCACACAGAAACACAGTGTAAAGCACTGTTTGAATACTAGTTATAACATTAATTTACATTGTACAACACATTAAGGACAGAGATCCTACGTGAGGAGTAAGTGCACAGTGACTCCTGTTGTTGACTTAACAGTTGACACTCTTGTTTATGGCGTCAGTAATCACCCTAGGCTCTTGTCATGGGTTGCCAAGGCTATGGAAGCCTTTTGAGTTTGCCGACTCCAATCTTATTTAGACAAGGTCATAGTCAAAGTGGAAGTTCTCTCCTCCCTTCAGAGAAAGGTACCTCCTCTTTTGATGGCCCATTCTTTCCACTGGGATCTCACTCGCAGAGATCTTTTATTTAGGGTTTTTTTTGTTTTGTTTTGTTTTTTTTTTGCCAGAGTGTCTTGGCTTTCCATTCCTGAAATACTCTCATGGGCTTTTCAGTGGATTCGAATGCCTTAAGGGCTGATTCTGAGGCCAGAGTGCTGTTTAAGACATCTGCCATTCTATGAGTCTGCTGTGTATCCCGCTTCCCAAGTTGGATCGTTCTCTCCTTTTTAATTCTTTCAGTTAGTAGACTAATTCCATTTTAATATATACTCCAGTTTTCTAGGAATTAAGTTTCTTCAATCTGATTTCTTATTGAAGTTGTTTTGTTTGTTTATCAGAAGTTCACCATTAGGGAAAATTCATGTCACCAGCTGCAGTGCCGTGGTGCTATTTTAGTTGCCAATGTAGTGCACCTATCTGGAAAGTCAGAATTTGTGGCTGTTTATGATTCTGTGCATTAATGCAGGCATCTAGCCTCTTTATTTTGCATTCTAAGTTAGTATGCTTGAGCATTTATATATTAAAATGTACATTTTAATATAAATATTTTCCCCTTTATATTACAGTTGAGGCATTGCCAAATTTTAAAAAATATCAGTAGGTTAGAATTTTGTTTCAGCATGGCTGGAGGTGATATAAATTATCTGTTATAAAAATGAGATGTTCTGATCAAGTTGGAAACCCCCTCCCCCTTTTTTTAAAGGTTTATCTGAAAGAGTTGCACCGAGAGAGAAGGAAAGGCAGAGAGAGAGAGAGATAGATTTTCAATCTGCTGGTTCACTCCCCAGTGGGCTGCAATGACCAGAGCTGTGCCAATCTGAAGCCAGGCGCCAGGAGCTTCTTCTGGGTCTCCTATGTGGGTGCAGGGGCCCAAGCACTTGGGCCATCTTATGCTGCTTTCCCAGGCCATAACAGAGAGCTGGATTGGAAGTGGAGCAGCCGGGACTCAACTGGCACTCATATGGGATGCTGGCACTGCAGACAGCGGCTCTTCCTGCTATGCCACAGCGCTGACCCCACCCCTTTCTGATTATGTACTACTTTTTAGTGCTTTGCACATGATAGATATTGTGTTTATTGAGTTGGTCAATTTATGATTCCCAGATTGCTTTCATATATACTGTTATATTTGATTACCAGAGTAAGTCTGTAAAGTTGGTATAGCAAATATTGTTCCCATTTACATATGAAAATTGAAAGAAATGTTAATATGACCAGTCATACTGCTAGAGCTTTGATTAGATCATATGATTTTGTTAATGCCAGTATTGTGCCTGTGTCTACTATATTAGGACTTCATCTGTATATCCCTGTGGTGATTTTTTTTTTTTTTATACAAGGAAATTCTACTTATGTTTCAGGCACTTGTGGCCAGAGGAATACAACAAAGTCAAAAGAAATATAAGAAAGCTTATTTAACAAAGCAAGGTCATAGGGCAGGCATTTGGCCCAGTGGTTAAGCTGCTGCTTGGGGTACTTACATCCTGTAAGTGGAGTCCTGGCTCTGCTCCTGATTCTGGCTTTCTGCTAAAGTTTATCCTAGGAGCCACAGGTGATGGTTCAAGTAGGTGGATCCCTGCTATCCATGTGAGAGACCTTTATTGAGTTCCTCACTCTCTAGGCTTCAGCATGGCGCAGTTCTTGCTGTTGTGGGCATTTAGGGAGAGGATCAGCACATGGGAGGTCTCTGCCTCTCAAATAAATAAATCCATAAATTAATGAAAGCAAGGTCATTTTATTAGTGTTCAAAGAAACTTGAAATTAAGACAACATGTGAAATACCATTAGGTACCCTAAAAGAATAAATTTTACAAATGGTGACATGTGATAGTGAGTTTGTGGTTACATAAACACTTTATTATTATTTTTTAAGGATTTACTTTAATTCTTTGAAAAAAACAGTTGGTGGTGGTCGGAGGGAGAGGTGGAGAAAGAGATGTTTTCCATCCCCTGGTTCACTTTCCAAATGGCCATAATGGCCAGGGCTGGGCCAGGAGCCTCCTCCTGGTATCCTGAGTGAGTGCACTTGGGCCATCTGCTGCTGCTCCCAGGCATGTTAGCAGGGAACTGGATTGGAAGTGTTGGCCAGCGCCGTGGCTTAACAGGCTAATCCTCTGCCTTGCGGCGCCGGCACACCAGGTTCTAGTCCCGGTTGGGGCGCCGGATTCTATCCCAGTTGCCCCTCTTCCAAGCCAGCTCTCTGCTATGGCCCGGGAGTACAGAGGAGGATGGCCCAAGTGCTTGGGCCCTGCACCCGCATGGGAGACCGGGAGAAGCACCTGGCTCCTGGCTTCGGATCAGTGCAATGCGCCGGCTGCAGCGGCCATTGGAGGGTGAACCAACGGCAAAAGGAAGACCTTTCTCTCTGTCTCTCTCTCTCTCTCACTATCCACTCTGCCTGTCAAAAAAAAAAAAAAAAAAAAGGAAGTGGAGTAGCCAGGACTTGAACAGGCATCCATATGGGATGCTGGCCCTGCAGGCAGAGGCTTAACCTGCTGCACCACCATGCTGACCCCACTCAAACACTTCAAAATGATGATGTAATGGTGAGATTGTGGTTAAAATAATCACATTCAAATACTTTAATTATAAATTGGTACAAATCTTTTTGGAACATAGTAGTGGAAAATGAGTTCAACCAAAGTATTTGTATGCTTTGGAATTTATTGTAAGAAAATTCTACAGAATAGAAAACTATAGTTAATGCACAGACACTTGCCTGGCCTATGTGAGGAACTGTGCATGGTGTTAGAAACTTCTAAGGTGAAAATGTGGCTGTTTTCTACAACTTACACATTTGTGTCAACAATGTGAGACAAATACATAATCAAATAACTATAATGTTTTAAACTGTAATAGGAATATGTTTCAAAATTTAGGGAGGGAGTTAAGTAGCACTCAAGGGAACCTACAATAGATATACCTGTGAAGCAATTCTTTGGGATTAAGAGGAGAGGAGACAGTGTTTGGGAAAAACTGTCTGATAAATTAAGCTGTACTTTTGAAGGTAGGCTAGAACTTTACTCAGTGGATAAATTTGTCTTGATGTTTAACATGAACTAACATCTGAGAGCACATATGAAAAGGGACTTTTTGGACAACATGAAACACTTACCTGTCCTAGGAACTGGACATATAATAGTGAATAAGACAGGTATAGTTGCTATGTCTTAGAGCTTTCAATGTAGAAATTTAAATTGTGAAGCTTGGCCCTCACTGATTCCATACTGGTGGTTCTCTTCAGTGGTATTTGAGTTAAGGTTGTAGGGTCTTTTTTGGCATATGCAGTGATTTCTCGCATTCTCTCTTCCTTCTTTTTTCCATGAAAAAGTCACAACTACTTAAAAATGGGATTTCATATGCTGATGGACGTGTTTTACTTTCTCTGAAGATCTGGCAGCAGTGGGCTGGCATTCTCAATTGCCGCTTCTGGAAGTATGTAGTAGCTGCCCACTTTGGATGGACAGGCACTTGTATTCTTTAGTAATTTTCTTTTGTTTTTAAGAGAGAGACAGAGACAGAGACAGAGACAGAGACAGAGAGAGAGAGAGAGAGAGAGAGATCTTCCATCCATTGGTTCATTCTCCAAATGGCTGCAATAGCCAGAGCTGAGCCGATCTGAAGCCAGGAGCCAGGAACTTCTTCCAGATCTCTCACATGGGTGCATGTTGGGGTGGGTACAAGTTCATGCAGGTGCAATTCAGAATCATGTTCCTACGTATGGTAATAAGGGTTAAGCTCCTTCTGGGGTAGAGATCGTAATATTAAAATGAAATGAAGGGGGGCTGGTACTGTGGCACAGTGGGTTAAAGCCCTGGCCTGCAATGCTGGCATCACACATGGGCTCTGGTTCAGGTCCCGGCTGCTCCATTTCCAATCTCTCTGCTATGGCCTGGGAAAGCAGTAGAAGATGGCCCAAGTCCTTGGGCTCCTGCACCTGTGTGGTAGACTCGGAAGAAGCTCCTGGCTCCTGGCTTCAGATCAGCTCAGCTCTGGCTGTTGTGACCATTTGGAGAGTGAACCAATGGATGGAAGAACTCTCTCTCTGGCTCTATCTCTCTCTGTAACTCTGTATTTCAAATAAATAAAAACTAAAAAAAAAATTAAAAACGAAATGAAGGATGACCTTTGGATACTTTCTGACCCCTCTGCACAGGTGTTGCCCTGGCTTCAGGGTCTGGACCCATTCAGGGTAGCTGATGATTGCATCTCTCCTGGAATGTGACAGAAACCTAAAGAACAACTTTGAAGAATATCTGGTGCTTTGGAAGCATTATGCTCTTGAAGTAGAAATTAGTCCCAATAAAGACTTTTGAACTGCTCCAGGCATTAGCTAGTTACATAACTTTATTTACCCAATTAGTATGAAAAATGAGATTTAAAAAAAAATATTTATCTATTTGAAAAAGTTATAGAGAAAGGGAGAGACAGAGGTCTTCCGCCTGCTGGTTCATTCCCTACATTGCTACAATGGTAGGGGCTGGGCAAAGCCAAAACAAAAAACCTGGAACTCCATATGGGTCTACTATGTGGGTGGCAGGGGCTCAAGTATTTGGGCTATCTTCTGATTTTTCCCAGGCACATTAGCAGGTAGCTGCATTGGAAGTAAAGCAGCCAGGACTCAAAACTGGCCCTCATATGGGATGCTGGTATCATAGGTGGCAGCTGCTCTGCCACAATGCTGGCCCCCCAAAATTATGATTCTAATCCAGGTCTCTGATTCCAAAACTCCCCATGCAAGTAATCTTTAGTTGTCAACATATACTTATAAGTATTCAAAGAGGTGAAAAACTACTTCTCTGCTTGAGGCTTATAATGAGTTGAAGAGACAAGTTTATATGTAAAAGGAGTAACAATAGAGAGAAGCAAGGGTTAAATACCAGGTTATTAATATAAACACCAAGGAGGTTCAAAACTACAGCAGTGGCATGGGGAATAGAAAGGAGGGGGCACAAAAAATGATTAAGGTGAAGACTCTGTGAGGAAATGTGGGAGTAGTGAAAGGGGAGGTCAGAGATGGTTTGCCATACTTTCCAAGACTGGGTCATTGGATGAAATTGATGCTTTAACAAATTGGGATCCTCTGAAGAGGAACAGATTTTTATAGAAGAATGTTGGGTGAATTTTATTCATTTGGGGAGGGGGTTAAGATTCAAATAAATAGCAAAATAAAATAAAAGTGCAGTCTGGAATATCATTGAACAAATAAATAATCCATCATGCAAAGGGTAGGCTTCAGCCCTGCTTTACCTTGTTTATTCTTGAGCTGATGGCCTTTTTCCTGTTCCATGTGTGATCTTGAAGTCAAATAAGCTCTTTATGGTTTTAAGTGTTGAATGGGTTCTTGATTAGTATCCATTTCCTATATTTTAATTTCTTTTTATTAAATATTTTATTTATTTATTTGAAAGAGTTCCAGAGAGGCAGAGGCAGAGGCAGAGAGAGGTTGGTCTCCATCTGCTAGTTCACTCCCCAAATGGCTGCAATGGCCAGTGCTTGAACCAGTCTGAAGCCAGGTGCCTGGAGCTTCTTGGTATCCCATGTAGGTGCCGGGGCCCAAGGAATTGGGCCATCTTCTGCTTTCCTAGGCACATTAGCAGGGAGCTGGATTGGAAGTGGAGCAGCTGGGACTAGAACCGGTGTCCATATGGAGTGCTGGCATGGCAGGTGGCTGCTTTACCCACTACGCTACAGTGCTGGCCCCTCAATTCCTTTTTAAAATAATTGACCCTATTGCCTTTTTTTTTTTTTTTTTTTTTTTTTTTTTTTTTTTTTTAATTATTTATCTGAAAGGCAGAGCTGCAGAGAGGCAGAGGCAGAGATGGAGGCCTTCCATCCACTGGTTTACTCCCCAACAGCTGCAGTGGCTGGAGCTGGGCCGATCTGAAGCCAGGAGCCAGAAACTTCTTCTGGCTCTCCCACACAGGTGTGGGGCCCCAAGCACCTGGGCTGCCCTCAGCTGCTTTTCCAGGCCATACCAGAGAGCTGGATCGAAAGTGGGGCAGCCGGGACTTGACCTGGCACCTGTATGGAATGCCAGCACTGCAGGCGGAAGCCCTGCCTTCTACACCACAGCACTGGCTCCTTACCCTATTGCTTTTACAGGTAAAATCTTTTGAGGAATTTAGTGGTCTGTCTTTAGAAATATAACCTTGTTGGGTTGGGCTTTGGCTCAGCAATTACTTATCAGAGTGCCTGGTTCAAGTGTAATCCAGCTTCCTGCTAATGTGCACCTTAGGAGGCAGCAAATAGTGCTTCAAGTAGTTGGTTCCCAGCCACCCGAATGGGAAACCTGAATTGAGTTTCATATTCCTGGTTTCATTTGCTGTTGTGGGCATTTGGAGAATGAATTAGTGGGTGTAATGTCTCTGTGTCTGCCTCTTTCCCCCACCTTCCAAATAAAATGAAAACATTAAAATAATTATATAAAACAACTTTGTTTATGTATAATTCACATACAATTTTTTTAAAGTGTGTAATTCAATGGATTTTTAGTGTAGATGTAGAATTATTTATTAGTGCTATAATTGTAGAACATTTCATCCCTTCCTGTCCTAACCCCCACAAAGAACCCATTCTAATTAGCAGTCACTCCTCACTTAACTTCCCCCAATCCCTGGCAGCCATTGCTTTCCTTTCTATTTCTATGGGTTTGCCTATTTTGGGATTTCATATAAATTGAGGTTATTCAATATGTGACCTTTTTCGATTAGCTTCTTTTATTTAACTAAGTTTTTTAGGTTCATCCCTAAAAACTGTAGCATCCCAGTAACTGTTGAAACATGTATAAGCACTTTGGTCTTTTTATGACTCAATAATATTCCATTGTATAGATATACCCATTTATACATTTGTCAGTTGATGGAATTTGAGTTGTATCTACTTTTGGCTATTAAGAACAGTGCTGCTGTGAACATTCACATACAGCTTTTTGTGTGTACACAGGTTTTATTTCTTTGGGGAGAATTGTTAAAAACATGGACATGCTAAATCACATGGTAACTCAGTTTTCATTTTGTGGTCCTACCAGGAGTTTGTGAGGGTTCCTTTTTCTCATCATATTTCCTAAATTCTAATATTTGTCTTTTTGATTTATTCATCCCAGTAAGTATCAAATGGTACCTCATTGTGGTTGTGATTTATTTGCATTTCGCTAATGATTGATGTTGTTGAGCATTTTTTTTTTTTTAAGATTTATTTATTTATTTGAAAGGCAGAGTTAGAGAGAGACAGAAACAAAAAGATACCTTCCATCACACTGGTTCTCTACTCAAATGACCACAACAGCTGGGGCTGGGCCAGGCTGAAGCCAGCAGCCTAGAACTCTGTCTTGGTCTCCCACATGGGTGGCAGGGTCCCGAATACTTGGCTACTTGCCTTCCCAGGTACATTAGCAAGGAGTTGGATCAGAAGCGGAGCAGCCAGGACTTGAACTGGTTATCATATGGGATGCTGGCATTATAGGCAGTGGTTTAACCAGCTACATCGCAGTGCCTGAACGTCTTTTATGGGCTCGTTGGCTATTTTCTTTGGGGAAATGTCCTTTAGAATCCTTTTGTCCATTTCAAAATTGGGTTGCAGATGTGTGCTGCATAATGATGTTTTGCCACATTGGACCACATATACAATGGTGGTGCCATGCGATTGTATCACCGAGGGACATTGTAGTTCTCTTGTTTTCCATAAGTATGCCTGTGATGTTCACGCATAGACGAAATTGCCTAATCACTCATTCTCAGAACATACTCCCATCGTTACAGGATGCACAACTGTGTTTGTCTTTTTATTGTTGCCGTGGTCTCTTTTAACAATGATGATGATGTTAGCTGCTAAACAGCATTTATACTAGATGATGCTGAATTTTTCATAATACGTATTTGTGGTAGATTTTTAGGTTTAACTATAATTGGTAATCAATAATATTTTAAAATGCTGGTTCATATAAGTAACCCTTTTACAAAATCTGAAGATTTTGCTTTAAGGTGACTGGTGCACTGAACAGGACTTAATTGAGAATGCCTTTATAATAATGAAAAGGCCTAACTTTAGTATTTTTATAATGTCAAGAATGGCAACATTTTAAGTCACTTTAGGAAGGTCAAATTTAAGTATGTGTATCAGATCCTTGACTTAACCAAACAAATCTATCTTTTCCCTCAGCTGAATTTACTTTGTGAAATATGTTCTCAGCTTTGTCTCTCTCTCTCTTTTAGGTTATTTTGAACACCACATGTCTAACAACTTTCCTTGCAACGTTATCCAAAACGTATGTTTTTCACTGCCTCCAGAAAATCAAAATCGCTCTGGAAATTGGAGACATATTTGATTTAAAAGAAAAAACTTGAACAAATGGACAATATGTCTATTACGAATACTCCAACAAGTAATGATGCCTGTCTAAGCATTGTACATAGTTTGATGTGCCATAGACAAGGTGGAGAGAGTGAAACATTTGCAAAAAGAGCAATTGAAAGTTTGGTAAAGAAGCTGAAGGAGAAAAAAGATGAATTAGATTCTTTAATAACAGCTATAACTACAAATGGAGCTCATCCTAGTAAATGTGTTACCATACAGAGAACGTTGGATGGACGACTGCAGGTTAGTCTCATACTAAACTTTTTCTTTGTCTTCTGTGATGACAGATTAAAAAAAAATTCTGAATTATTTTTCTTTAGTTACTATAGGATAATTTAATGCATGCTCCATCTCTTCAGATACTGTGTATCCTGTACCAAATGCATTATGGGAATGTATGGAAGAACATATAAAAGATAAATTTTAAAGTTTTTTAATGTTCTGACTCAGAAAAAGTTCAATGAAGAGAATTTGGAAAATAAAAATAAAAAGCAGAAGAAAACCCACACTCTTGAGAGAACTACCTTTAGCACTTTGGTATTCATCCTTGTAGCCTTTTTTTCTTTTCTGATACTGTATCCATGTTTAGAAACAAAATTATCCTTAATCCTTTTATAATTTTGAAATCTGATATCATACATTTCACTGATATCAATTGTTGCACTTGTCAGTTTTTACGCAGAAGTAACCCTTTTACAATCCTCTGATTAAAGGAACTTAGAGAAATTTTGTTATATTTAAAAATTTTATTTCTAGATTTTAGGTGTAGGTTTTACAACAAATTCATACTTTTTTACATTTTTAAGACCTGAGCTCAGACCTTTAAATTATAACTAAGTTCAGATTCTAGCTCTCATGTGAGACATAGCCATGTTAGTTATTTTGAGCTTTAGTTTTCTCAAAGTAAATTCAGGCTTTATAAGATTGTGAGGATTAAATGAGAACATATATAATGTGCCTTGCATAATATCTGACATATAACTGATGTTCAGCAAATGATATATTTTTCCTAGGTGGCTGGTCGGAAGGGATTTCCTCATGTGATATATGCCCGTCTCTGGAGATGGCCTGATCTTCACAAAAATGAACTAAAACATGTTAAATATTGTCAGTATGCATTTGACTTAAAATGTGACAGTGTCTGTGTGAATCCATATCACTATGAACGAGTTGTCTCACCTGGAATTGGTAAGTGGACTTTGCTTTTCTCCTTAGAAACATAAAAGGGAAAGATTCCAGTACTGGTTTAATTTTTCTAAGTTAAATTATAAATGTTGAAATCGTAAAGGACTTCAATAAGGTTAAAGAGTCAGACATTTTTTATGAAATACAAGTATTTAAATTTGAACTGGGGACCAAACTTATATTTTGACTTCTAAAACTAACTGTATATAGTTGATATTTTGACCTTTAAGAGCATTGTTTTTGGGGCCAGTGTTGTGGTGCAGAAGGTTAAGTTGTTGCTTGTAATGCAAGCATCTCATATCAGAGTGCCAATTTGAGTCCTGGCTGCTCCACTTGCAATCCAACTTCCTACTAATGTGCCAGGGATGGCAGCAAAAAGTGGCCCAAGTACTTAGGCTCCTCAGCCATGTGGAAAACCTGGATAAATTTCCAGGCTCCTGGCTTTGCCTGGAGCGAGCCAGCTGATGGAAGATCTGTGTCTTGCCTTGTTTCTCCCTTTCTCTCAATCACTCTGCCTTTCAAATAAATAAATCTTTTTAAAAGACAATATTGGTTTTGAAAAATAGAATGGAAAGTATTGTAGATCTGATTAGTTTATTGCTAGACAGCATGTATGCTGCTCTTCCTGAATTGAAATAATTTATAAAGTTTTGTAATCTCTAGTTTGAAATTGCATCCTGTAATTTAAAATGTAATAGAGAATATTTTTATGGTAATGATTAATGTTTCCTTTTTTCTTCCCCCCCTCTAAAAAATTAAGATCTCTCAGGATTAACGCTGCAGAGTAATGGTAGGTAATCTGTTTCTTGTAACTTTCTGTTTTCTTCCCTCTGTTTTTTTGTTGACCTAAAATTAGTTTGTATAGGTGCCAGTAACATTAACAGGAAAAAATCTTACTGTTTTGGAAATGTAGATTTTTTTAGGGGCCGTTCATCTGCATTTAAAACTAGATTTAGGCCGGCGCCGTGGCTCACTAGGCTAATCCTCCGCCTTGCGGCGCCGGCACACCAGGTTCTAGTCCCAGTTGGGGCGCCGGATCCTGTCCCGGTTGCCCCTCTTCCAGGCCAGCTCTCTGCTGTGGCCAGGGAGTGCAGTGGAGGATGGCCCAAATGCTTGGGCCCTGCACCCCATGGGAGACCAGGAGAAGCACCTGGCTCTTGCCATCGGATCAGCGCGGTGGTTCACCCATTGGAGGGTGAACCAATGGCAAAAGGCAGACCTTTCTCTCTGTCTCTCTCACTATCCACTCTTCCTGTCAAAAAAAACAAACAAACAAACAAACAAACTAGATTTAAATCGGCTGTTGGCTCTTTGGATAAGAACTGTCATTTGTTAAATAAAGTACTCAAAAACGTGTAGAGTGTACCAAAAACATGAATATAAAGGAAAAATATTTTTTAAATTGATAAAAACTGGTTATTTTGGAAAAAAAAATCCACAGACCCCGTTTAAATGGATCTAACCTCCAGTGGTGTTTGATAATTTGGAATCATGTATAATATACCCTTTAAAGTTGTCTTTCATTTTATCCCAACTTATTTTTATGAATGATAATGTTGAAATTTATTTAAAATTACACATTTTAGTACTTTTTCAGTCTTGTTACCTTTATGTAAATGAAACAAGGCCACTTTACAGCATATGCCAATCAGCTGATAGAATCCCTTTTAAAAAAGAAAAAGTGTTTTGAGGTGAGAAATGAAACAGATAGAGGTGTGTGGTTTTTGTTTTCTAGTGTAATATTTGAAAATGGAGTTCTATTAAATCTTTAGGTCTGTTTCTTGGAACTTGTTAACAGATTGAAATTTCTGTAGGAACTAATTTGCAGAGAAACTCTGATAAAGAACCATTATTATAGAAAGATGTGCTGTTGTTTGATTTTTCTGGAGGAAAATCAGTATTGTGGCATCTTTTTGTTGCAGAATCTTAGGAGTGGATCAGAAATATCGTGTGACCTTAAAATTTAAGAAGAGCATAGCAGTCTACTTATTTTCATTTTCCACTTTTCCGTATCACTAATAATAGAGGAAGACTCCAGTGCTTGTGGTACTTGTTAATGATTAATAGGTTTCTGAGAAAGGTTGGTTGGTAATAGGAGCTGTTGTGATGGGGGAATGGTAGCTCTAAGATTGGTTTCAAGCCCTGCCTCTTTGACACAGACATTAATACCATGTCTCTTTTCTTTCTCTCTCTCTCTCTCTCTTTTTTTTTTTTTTTTTTCAAGTAAATGCCCTTTAGATCATCTTAATTCTCCATCTGTTTTTGGAGAATTAAAGCATTTAGCTCAGAGGATGTTAGTGGTTGGGAGACTGCAATGATAATTGTATCAGAATCTCCTCATGAAAATGGTTGAGAAGGTGAAGGCTCATCACACTGTTTCCCTATCCTAAAATTACTGTTGTTTCGAGTGCCTGTTATTGATAGGGTTGCATGGGTTGATTGTCTCCTTAGTGTCTCAAGGGCTGTATTCATGCCGGTGGGAGCTTGCTAGTGGAATTCATGTAAAGGCAGTTTTGGGTGACAATAAGTACTTTTCAGAGCCTCTACATTTGGACAAAGAAATAGTACATGGCTATATAACTGAAAATTAAGAAAATGAACAGTTCCTTCACTTTTGAATTGGGGTCTTTTAATCATTTCCAGCGTGTCTCATCTCTTGTGTGAAACTTTATATGATCACATTGACCTGTATATTTGTTTTAACAAATATTTAATGAGCATATATTGCTTGGTACTGTGTTGAGTTCCAGGGATGCTAAGATAAATAAGGTGTGCCCCCCCCCCCCAATTTTGAGGAGCTCATAGGTTAGTAGAGAAATGAAAAAGTAAATCATAGTGGCAATACCATCAGGCAAGTTCTGTGGCCCACCAGCTGGTGGTGACCAAGAACAGACTGGAGCAGGCCCCTGGACTTCAGCACTAGAGAGTGCATTCTTTACCCGTCACTGAACATGTTACATTCATTCTGTACACGTGTGTTATATGTATGCTTATTCTAAAATTATAGTTAAACAATAATAGCTAACAGAGTTCTCATTGTATGTCAGGTACTGAGCTAAATGATTTGAGAGAATTGTGTCGTCATTCTCAGGAGGGATTAGCCATGCTTTCCAGATGAGGAGAATGGTGCTTGGAGAGGTCAGGAAATTTGCCTGACTGGACAGCTAGGAGGAACTGGAGAATACGTACATGCTGTTAGATATTTAAACAATACAATGTTAGGAAGACTGTATGCTCCATGAAGGCAGGGATATTTGTATTCCAGTTGCTAGAGCAGCACCCAGAATATAGGTGCTCAGTAAATATTTTTTCAGTGAATGAATATGTTGAATACTAGCCCATAAAGAAAAATACTTAATAGTTTGATGTCTGTTATCCTGGACTTTAAAAAAAATATATACCGTATGTGTTTTTTTTTTAATTTTATTTTTTTGAATAGGCAATACATGGTCCATAAATCAAAATACTATTTAAAGGTATACAGTGAAAAGAAGTGCTCCCACCCCTGCCCCCCTTTCCCCCTATCGCAGGTAATCACTTTTTATTAGTTTCTGGTGTTTCCTTCCTGTGTTTCTTTATGCAAAAAGGATACACATATTATTTCCCTCCTTTCTTACATGAAAATCATACTGTACACACTGTTTTGGACCTTTTTTTTTTTTTAACTTACAGTATATGATAGTTTTAAACATTCAAAGATGCATCTGAACATAGGGTACAACAGTGTTTTGTAACTTGCTTTTTTTCTGTTAGCAAAAATATATTGTAGGTTTCTGTCCTTGTTGATACCTTCAGATATGTCTAAGAAGCATGTATTTTTGGTTATTTGGTTAAAGACACCTGTAGATAACTACCGACTAGAAGTCCTGAACTTAAATTTGGGAAGGTTTAGTCAATGTATTGAGGGAAGTTTGAGGTGTAGCTGTTTAAAAGCAGAATGTAGCTAGGACTTAGAGATGTTTTGATTATCCATTAAATGCAGAGTCAGCTGAAAAGAAGTGATGGATATCAAGTTGACCAGTTGATCTGGGTATCATCAAATAAGTAGCTTTGTCCTTATGTGCTAACATTTAACATTACCAGTTTATCAATAAAAAGATTGTAGTCACTACAAAAACCCTAGAGTGTCCAGGAATTAAATAAAAATGTCAGGATCCATGTGGAGAAAATCATAGAATTTTTTTAAAGAGTATAATAAAAGACTGAATAAATGCAGATGTACCCACTTTATGCCCCAAACCATTTTTCTTTGCATTATTTTAATAACTTGGCTAACATTAGTGATGAATGGTTGGGTCCTTTTTTTTTTTTTTTTTTTTTAATGATACCTAAAGTATCCTTAGGTTTCTATCTATTTTCTTAGGTTTCTATCTGTTTTTTAATGAAAACTAAAGTATCCTTTCTGTTTCTATCAAATTTTCTAAAGATCTGCTCTTTGGAGTATAATTTGTGGGTCTTGAAAGAACGCTTTTATGAGTTTTGATGCATGAAATGGCATAAGAGGTTGTACATAGAAACTAGAACAATGTTGAAACACTCTCACCTTAATAAAAATTGCCATTTAATCAATGTTTATGTGTAATACATTGTTTCAAAGATTGAGGTCAGGAAAGATAAGGGAAGTGTTATGCTGGTTCTTAATGCAAGAGGGAATGTTTGGTGTGAAGACTGTTTCTATTAATTGCCTGCTCTAAGAAGAGAACCTAATGCTAGAGGTCAGTGGATTGTCAAATCCTGGAGCAGTGTTTGTTCAGAAGCAGTAAAGGGTTGTTTGCTAAAGGTAAAAAACAAACCTCAGAATAATTAGCCTCCAAACACATGAGAGGTTCTTCGTAGAGAATTGGCATTAGGAATACAGTTTAGTTACAGATTTTTTTCATACAACCAAGCAAATCATTTTGTAGTTTGCTAATGGAAGATATTGTGCTGTATTAGATAGAGCCCTATCTTTGTTTATTAATCTGTAACCATGCAACTGAAAGATGTTGATTTTTTTTTTTCATAGTGCATATATTTCAAACATTCTTATTAGGATTGGATTTCTAAGGGGAATTACAGTTTGACTTACCAGGAGTTTTCTGTTTGGTTCTAAACATATAGGAGCCTTTCAGTACACTTCACTTTCAGAGAATGTGTTATTTAACAATAATTCTGGATTTGGGTAGCTGTCAGATCCTGTGGTCTATCCACAATGGGGAAATAGTAAAAAGGTCCAGCTAGCTTTCAGTCTCGGTATGAACTGAGTAATTGATTTTCTCAACTGGCTGCACATCTTCTAGCCATTTGGGTTTTGCCTACTTCATCGGTATATTTAGGTCATTATTACTTATAGGTTTATCAGAAAACTGAGGAATGCCTCTTAGGGCCATTGCTGGAGGCTGCTGGAATATAGTTGAACTTCAGCTGTCAGAGGCAGTCAGACTGGTTGATAAACTATATCTGATGCTACTACCTTTATATAAGTGGCTTTTGCTGATAAAATACAGGCTTTTAAAATAAGAAAAAATTCTAAATTAGAGTTATTTATAATATAGTTAATTTTAAATATTGTCATATTACTTGTTTATGAGTTTTTTTCTGGGAAAAGAAGCTTATAAAATTTAAAAATACGTTTGTTTTTTTACATAGCTCCACCAAGCATGTTGGTGAAGGATGAATATGTTCATGACTTTGAGGGACAGCCATCATTATCCACTGAAGGACATTCAATTCAAACCATCCAGCATCCACCAAGTAATCGTGGATCAACCGAGACATATAGCACCCCAGCTCTGTTAGCCCCATCTGAGTCTAATGCTGCCAGCACCACCAACTTTCCCAACATTCCTGTGGCTTCCACAAGTGAGTTGTAGAATCAGACAGAGTCAGCAAGTTGAATTTCTTAACTGTTGAATATCTGTGTTAGTCATTTGGAGCAAAACTCCACGTAAGTAAAAAAGATGCTGTAGTGTGTTCAGAGGTATCCAAGTATGAAATAGGTGTTTGGGTCCTAGAAAAATGGTGATTATAATTTACTTAAATGTTCTTATGTTGATATAAGTCACTTTGAATGTAGTAATGACTTTGTTTATAGTATTGATTTAAATTAATGATTTAATTTGTACTTTATCACATAGAGAAGTAGAAAGCCTCTTAAACTTCCACATAGGTTTAAGAGAAATAATTTAAGTAGCTAATGAGTAGTTTTGAGGCGAGATATTTATGAAGACCTGTGTTAGTGGAATTACATCATTTCTTCTAAAAAAGATTTATTTTTCTTGCTTATTACTTTATAATGATCATCTCATTTTTTCATTGTGCAAACTTAGAAAAAGGAATCTTAGCAAAATTATTAATAACATAGAACCCCCAAGATAGACATTAGGTACTTTGTCCATTATAAAATAAAGGCAGATACTACATATCACTGTCTCTTATTTTTTAATCTTTTTTTTTTTTTTTTTTTTAAATAATGAGAAATCTGTTTCTAAAGGGTTTTCTCCCAGTAGAAGTATTACCTCTGCCATGTCTTAGGAGGCAGAGGGCTGTTAGTCTCTGCTTTTCTCAGACCTGATTGATGTATAATATAATCAGATTCTATTAGAACAGCTACTTATTTTCACAATTACCAAAGGTTGGACAGTTTCATGCTTGACAGGTGAAATAGCCTTTTTGTTTGAATAATAGCCTTGTCTTGGTGTGTGTAAAATGTTAGTTGTACATGGGTACCAAGGGAATTGTATCAGCAATATATTGTATGTAGATTTGGACTGATACTTTGTCAAATGCTACTAAAAGGAGCATTATTCTATATACTTTAATAGCAGATCAGAGTCAGTGTAGATTTGATCTTGGAATAGGGGACTGATATCTGTAATTGTGATTTTTTTGAGTGAAGTATCCCAGATTTTCCCATCTTCATTTCACCACTTCAAAGCAATACATAATTAAGAGGTGACAGTCTCTCCATTGATAGTGTATCCTAAGTGGGCCTTGTAGATTGAGCACTTTAAAACTGGGACCCTCAATCACTTAATCTCTTGATGCTTTGGTTACCTGTCCAATTTTTATTTACTGTTTGGAAAATATGGTTGACCAACAGCATGGGTAGTGATGGAAACTTGAGAGTACAGTATAGCCACTTGAGTATAGATTAGTGTTGGAACACAGCTACCTACCTCTGTTATGCTATCTAAAGATTAAATTTCTGTGCCTTTGTTAATCCTTATGAAAATGACTGCAGTTTGACCATTTTCCCTGTGGCTGGGTCTTGTTTAAAGACCAGAAAAGTGATATGAATGAAATGCAGCGAATTTTGTCTTGGTATTTTTTGGGGTGGATTTTCATAATTAAATACTAAATACTGTGAGTTTTAAAACTTGGTGGCAGAATGTTACCATAGATCTCAAAAGTATATTGTATTAAGAGAAAGAAAAGCTGGACTAAGAAGAGGAATTGGAAGCCTATTTCATTCACATGAGTTGATTTGAGTTATATTGTTTAGTTTTATCCTATGGGCTTGGAATTGTGCAGTGAAAATATTCAGTACGGAAAACTGCGGTGAACCAGTTTACAATTAATGTTCACTTGGTACCTGAGTTCTTCAGGGCTTTTTTCCTAAGTATCTATAAGTGAAAATCATTTAATTATCCTGTGTAGTAACAATTTTTTAAATTACATAAGAGTATGTAGCATGTATAATTGATAACAGCAAGAACAAAAAACATAATTAGCCTTTAAAGATAACTTACAGAACTTTAGGAATGTTGATAAAATGTCATCTTTCAATGAAATATTCTATTCACCCTTTGCTTTTATAATTCTTAGATTTAAGGAAATGTGATACATTAAATGGAGGGATATTTCCTTTTTCTCTGTACTTTGAGGAGTTAGTGACATTTACTGTCTGTCTGATTAGGCTCCCATTTAGATGATAAAAGAATGAGGTGATGCCGGTGATAATGACAATTATGAAATTTCAGTGCTTTTCATACGGGATAGACAGTTGACTTATTTAATGGTTACCTTAGGTCTGACATTGTGGTGCAGTTGGTTAAGCTACCACCTGCAATGCCGGCATCCCACATGAGCACCTGGATTGAGTCCTGACTGCTCCATTTTGAATCTAGCTCCTGCTAATACTCCTGGGAAAGCAATGGAAAATGACCCAAGTGCCTGGGCCCCAGTACCCACGTGGGAAACTCTGATGGACTTTCTGGCTCCTGGTTTCGTCCTGGCCCAGTCCCAGCTCCATTTGGAGGATCCATCAGATGGAAGATCTCTTTCTTTCTCTGTCCTCCCTCTAACTCTTCCTTTCAAATAAAGAAAACAGATCTTTCCAAATGAAAGAAGACAAAAATAATTAATGTTTACCTTAAGAAATGTTTACCTTAACTTTTCCATGTTAAAAAAAAAAAGGCCTTGGGTTGGTGTTTGGCACAGAAGTTAAAACACTGTTTGGGATGTCTGCATTTGATATTGGAGTTATATGGGTGTGGATCCTGGCTCCACTCCCAATCCCAGTTTCCTGCTAATATGCATCCTGGGAGGCAGCAGGTGTTTTGTTGAGTACTTGGATCCCTGCCACCCATGAGGGAGACCTGGATTGAGTTCCTGGCTTCTGATTTTATCCTTGCACAGCCCCGGCTGTTACAGGCATTTGGGGAATAAACCAACAGATGGAAGATCTGTCTCTGTCTCTGTCTTTTCTGCTTTTCAAATAAAATGAACATAAATTTTTAAAAATTTGTTTTATGGGCTGGGATTGTGGCACAGCAGGTTAAGTCTGCCTTCATCACCAGCATCTCATATGAGCCCTGGTTGGAGTCTCGGCTCTTCCACTTTTGATCCAGTTCCCTGCTTATGCACCTGGGAAAGTATTAGAAGATGGCCCAAGTTCTTGGGCCTCTGCCATCCACGTGGGAGACCTAGATTCCTCCTGCCCCAGCTTTGGCTGTTGAGGCCATTTTGAGAACGAACCAGCAGATGTAAGATTGACCTCTCTTTCGCTCTCTCTGTCTCGTTTGCTGTCTCTCTCCTTACTCCCTTTCTCCTTGTCAACTGCCTTTCAAATAAATAAATCTTTAAAAAAAATCGTTGTAAAAGATTTTAAAATGTTAAATGGCAAACATTTGAGTTGAAGCCAGAGAAAGCTTAGTTCTTCTAGTTTATTACATATAGAGAGGGCAATTGATTGTATGTAAATTGGGAATCTGATGATGATCTTGAAAAGACATAATTCTTGGTTTTGCAAAGCACATAAAAAAGGTCCAAGTAGAATGATAGGTTTTTTTTTTTTTTTTATGGTTTGTTTTTAATCCACAAATTGATTTGGCAGTGGAGCTAGATCTTTCTAACTTTGTTACTCTGCCCATCACATTCTATTTAAAATATTTGCCCTCCTTCCTTTTATTAAACCTTAGCATTCTGTCACTATCAGTACCAATGCTGCTAATTAACTTTCTGCATTTCAACACTTTCTCGAGCCTGGGTTTTTGGAGTCCTAATCAGGAAATTTCACAGAGAGGAGGGTAGAGTGGTAAGGGATAAATTGATGTAATTCTGAAGCAGTTATTATAATAGGTAGACATAATAGAGAGGCATTTTGCTAGTGTTTGAAGAATATTTATGAAGTAATAGTCCGTTACAGTTAGCTAATACTACTTAGGAGGAAATAATGTTGAACTTAGAGTTAAGGCTTGCCTAGATAACTTTAGGTTTGGTTTTGTTTTGTTTTGTTTTTGATAGGCTGTGGATGAGTTCCACTATTTGCCCCTCTTTATAGCTGTGGGTTATCATATATGATTAGTCCTTCATTTGTTATATGAAACCATAGACTTGCATCTGTAAATGTGCCATGTAATGTCTTCTTGTTCCTCTAGGTCAGCCTGCCAGTATACTGGCAGGCAGCCATAGTGAAGGACTGTTGCAGATAGCTTCAGGGCCTCAGCCAGGACAGCAGCAGAATGGATTTACTGGTCAGCCAGCTACTTACCATCATAGTATGTACATGCTTTTTAAAATCTTTTAAATAGTTGAGAAAAAAATAGGCAGACTTTATAAAAGCAAATTAATCCATGTGGGCCTTAATTTTTAGACAGCACTACTACCTGGACTGGAAGTAGGACTGCACCATACACACCTAATTTGCCTCACCACCAAAACGGCCATCTTCAGCACCACCCGCCTATGCCGCCCCATCCCGGACATTACTGTAAGCTCTTGTTTTTGTTGTAAGGGCCTTTTCTTTTATAGGACTTTGTTTTCTTTCTGTTTTTCAAAATAATGTTTTTACATCTTTTATTTATCCTATAATTTAGTTTCATTAAATAGTTGGTGCTTTTCAATATTTTTTTATAAGCAGTATCATTTATTTTTCGTAGTTATCACAGCTCTGTTTTAGAGGAGTGCTGTTTACTAAATTCATCTATTTCTCTGTTGCTAATATTTCATTAACATCACATTGATTTCCATTCATTTGTTTGTTCGCTTTGTATGTGTTCTTAGACCTCATGCGTATCTTGTTTATCCATCCATAGTGGATTGACACCTCCCCCGTCCCTGCTTGAGTGCTAAAATCCCAAGGTTTCTATCACCATCGTGTTCCCTGGGCCAGATATACTGAGATGTTGAATCTGTTGCTACACTGTGCAAGCTTGATTGGGTGGGATCCCCTACAGATAGCCTGCAGATCCAGGCAGAATAGGGAAATTGTGTATTTGGTTTATTTAAATCATGAGTGTAAATGTTGTATCTATTTAAAAACTCTTCCTCTCACTGTAAGGTTAGTAGTACCAAAGAAAACTTGGAAAATACAGAGAGGTGCAAATAAGAAAATTAAAATTACCAAGAAACCTACCACCCAGTGATAGACACTTCTAATATTTTGTCATTTTTCCTTCCAGTCAAATAGATGGGTATATGTAAATTAGGGGTGGGGGAGAGATGTTACTATGATACTATATGTATATTGTTATATTATGCCATTTCCAGTTACGCTACTGTTTTTCCATGTCTTAAGAATATGACTTTTAATGACCGTTTGGGCCAGCATAATGGTTGAAAGTGTTGAGTTTGGACCCTTAACTGGCTATGTGACTATTGGTAATTTATTTAAGCTTGTTAGGCTTCAAGGGTAGTAACAGTAATATGTACATTAGAATATTTTAGGAAGTATAGCAAGTCATGTGAGGTGTTTGTTAAGCGCAGTATATTAACACATAATAAGCTTTCTGTTATGTTAGTTACTATTCCACTACATAAATATCTTAATAATCGTAAGCATTAGTTTTTAGAATAGACTTAACATTTTAAATTATTATACATTTATTATATTATAAATTGTACTGTATTGCATGTTATATGAGTAATTCATTTATAATCTGCATTAAATATTGCATGTAAAACCATTTGTAGATGATTTACCAGCCCTTAGCACATAGCACTAAAAAGTTAACTATTAAGTATCTACTGAAGTAGTCAATTCTATTTGCTTGTTATAATTATCAAGTAGTCTAAGCTGAGCTTTTAATTTTAGACCTTGCATAAGCTTGATCTAAATAACTCCTATGGCATGATATTTATATTTGATATTTATATTTAAGTAAAGTTTATTAAAAATTTTAGCATTGAAAAACTTTTTAATAAATAAAAATGGGAATTTTATTGTCTTTTCTTTAGGGCCAGTTCACAATGAGCTTGCATTCCAGCCTCCCATATCCAATCATCCTGGTAAGTATATTTGAAAACTAATTCCCTGTGATTAGATTTTTGTTACATTGAGGCCTAATAGCTCCTGGTGGTTAAGGAATAGTATTACCTACTTAAGCATATGTGTCTATAGCAGCCTACATTGGCATTCAAGCTTATCTTTGCATAAAATAAGGAAGTGACTTAATGGTGAGGGTGACTCTTAAAATATCTCTGGGTGGTGGCAGGAGGAGATTAGCTCTGCTTGGACACCTTTAATGAAGTCAGTCAGAACCTGGTGCTGTTTGACTGTGGGCACTAACGGGCGCCTGAAGAGTTTCACCTCACAACTGTTCTTCCTCTCTCTCTTCTCTGTTCTTCTCCTTTCTATTTTAACTCATCTCCCTGTTAGAAGAGCTTCCAGTCTAGTTATCTCCTCACCAGTTAATCTTTGCTGCTACTTGGTATTCCTTTTAAATTTTGAATGTAGTTATGCCTTGCTCAACGTCTTTCATTGATTCCCTCACTCATTGCTTGACTGTAGGGTTAAGTCCAAAGTCCTTAGCTTGGCAAAAAATCTTCTGTCCTGTTCCCTGCACACTTCTCTGGCCTCATTTCTTTATCATTCTGTGCTGCTCACCAAAGCTTGCTAGGTATATTAGCCCTCTCTGCTTTTTTTGAGTAAGCTGTTCTTTGCCTGATGTATCTTATACTCTGTATTAGTTATCTGTTCTACAACAAATCATCTCAAAAACTCAGCAAGTTCAAGCAACAATTTGTTATATCATTAAGGTTTTATGGGTAGGGAACTGGGAGTGGCTTGGTTAAGTGGTTCTGGCTAAGGGTCTCATGAAGTTGGCAGTGAGTCTGTCAGCTAAGCCCTGTCATCTATAGGCTTTTGAGGATTGGAGGATTCACTTTTTTCTTTTCTTTTTAAAATTAATTTATTTATTTGAAAGTCAGGGTTAGGCAGAGAGAGAAATTGGGAGGGAAAGGGAGGGCTCTTCTATCCACTGGTTTACTCCAGTTGGCCATAATGTCTGGAGCTGTGCCAATCTGAAGCCAGGATCCAGGATCAGTTCTTCCCATGCGAGTGCAGGGGCCAGAGGACTTGGGCCATCTTCCACTGCTTTCCCAGGCCATAGCAGAGAGCTGGATCTGAAGTGGAGCAGCCGAGTCTCGAACCGGCTCCCATATGGGATGCTGGCGCTGCAGTCAGTGGCTTTACCTGCTACATCACAGCACCAGCCTTGGTGGATTCACTTTCAAGGTGGCTTACTAACATATCTGGCAAGTTAGTGTTATTGTTGGCAAGAAGCTCTAATTTCTCTCCTTGTGGACTTTTTGTAGAGCTGTTTGAATGTCTTCACAACATGACAGCTACTGAGTGAACAAGACAGAGTAAACAGAGCCTTGATGTCTTTTGAAACTTAGTTTCAGAAGTGGAAAGTTCTATACAGGAGTTGAGAATCACTGGGAGCCATTTTGAATGCTGGGTACCATGTATTCTGCTCTCATTTGTCCCCCAAAGTTTGTGTGCTAAAAGTCTGGATCCTGGTTAATGGTGATCTTTAAGTAGTGGGATCTAGTGGGAGATGACTAGATCATGGGCACCTCCATTGGAAAGGATTAGTGTAGTTTTTTAAGGCAAGGGTTAGCTTTCATGAGAGCAGGTTGTGATAGAGCAAGGCCACCCTGCATGGGACCGTTTTCTGCTTCACTGCCATGTTGTGACGTAGCTGGTGTTGGGAGGCCCTTGCCAGATGGCTGTGACATGCTGTTTGGACTTTTCCAAATTGTGAGCCATATAACCTCTTTTCTTTATAAAGTATTCAGCCTCAGGTATTTTGTTATAGCAACACAAATCAGGCTAAGACACATCTCTGCTTCCTTAGCACATGACTCTTGGGAAGCCTTTTTGAATCTTGTCCCCACCCACCTAATTGTACTTCTTCATAGTTACTGGTTCACATGTATACTGTCCTTGTTTAATGTGCAAATAGAAAAGAGATCAAAGTGTAAACATTTGTGTAGGTATAGGGTTAAAGTCGCGTTTTATGGTCTGATGAGAAAAATACCACATGCCGAAGACCATTTAAAAATGTTTGTAAATGTGTTCTTCATATAGACATCGACAGTAATATATAGTGAATCTAGTTTCAGAAATTGTTTTTGAAGGTAGTTACATGTTTTAGGAAATAGGCAGTAGTTGTAGGAAATGTGAAGATGGGCTGGGGCTGTGGTACAGTAGGTTAGGCTGCTGCCTGCAGTGCTGGCATCCCTTATGAGCGCCAGTTCCAGTCCTGGCTGCTCCATTTTTGATCAGCTTTCTGCTAATGCACCTGGGAAAGTAGCAGAGGGTGGCCCAAGGGCTTGAGCCCCTCATCCACATGAAAGACTCAGATGAAGCTCCTGGCTTCAGCTTAGCCCAGGCTTGGCTTTTGAAGCCCTTTGGGGAGTGAACCAGCAGATGGAAGACCTCTCTCTCTGCCTCTCCCTCTCTCTCTCTCTTATTCTGCCTTTCAAATAAATAAATCTTTTTTTTTCCTAAAGAAAAAAGAAAATGTGAAGATAGTAATCCCCCCTTATTCACAATTTCAGTTACTCAGGTCAGTAATCCAAAAATATTAAATGCAAAATTCTAGAAATAATCATAAATTTTAAATAACTTATTATACTATATTGTCACAGTTGTTCTTTTATTATTATTGTTAATCTCTTACCATACCTAATTTATAACTTTCTTATAGGTATGGGGCTATATAAAGAAATTATAACAAAAACAGTATTCAGTGCTACTGTTGATTTTAGATCTGTACCCTACGAATAAAGGGAAACTGCTATCATTATACCTTGGTGTTAAGTGTTTCACACTGGCGCTGTATTCATACTTGGTGATTTCTATGCTTTGATTTTGAGAAAGTTGAAAAAAAGTATTTTTGGAAAAGCTTAATCATGGTACTCTTTTTTCATGGGCTTACTCTTTTTCTCTTTTCCTTTAAGCTGAGATATACAAGAGTAGTTCTAAAAGTTCATGGAAAGTAGAATAAAAGATAATGATTTGCCCTAAAATACACTTATCTTTTAGTTCCAGTTTCCATGAACTTTTTGAACTACCTTTCTGTTCATCATATTATGTATTGATTGCAAGTTAAAGTGAAGAGTTTCTTCAGTGCTTTGAGACTGTTTTGTGTTCAGATTCACAAATGGGTTCAACATGCAAAATTCCAAGTTGAGGTGTATGCTAGTACTTTGGAGCTGTCCATTCAAGAAAGTACCTTTATGTGTTTATAAAAGGTCCTCACAGGGCATCTCATTCAGATATGAATAATAGGAGTAATTCATAATGAGTTTCTTAGGTCCTTTTGCCAAATTTTAAACTTTATCTTTAATTACTTTATTTCAGAAATTGAAGATAATTTTGAAGTTTTATATTTTCCATTATAACTGAGCAACATGTATTTGCTTCAACAGTACTTTATAATACATTTCCCCATTATGTTTGTTGTTAACTCAGTCTTTTAAAACTTTTCTCTGGCCACTGAAGCCCATGGGCTTCATAAGACTGATTTGCCTTTGCTATTTTTGGAGCAATAAGCTGCAGGTATCAAAATCAACACTTAACAGTCCCTCTCTTTTCAAATGATTTAAGACATTAACTAAGCCCTCTTGTATTGTGGCTACTTTTGAAAAGCTGCAGGGTTTTCATTTGCATGACATTTGGATCTGGGGGCAAAAGAGCAAAGTGATATCCAGAAAGGGTTTTGCCTTCCCCTAGTTTTGAAATAAGAATATTCTCTTCTGATTATTTAGCAAATTAAAAATGGAACAGGGAAGTTTTTCACATAGTATTTTATATCTCAGTGCTGCCAAATTCTCTGGGACCCATTTACTTTTAGCCCTCTCTCTCCTTATAAATGGTAACCTTCTTGCTTGCTTTATTTTTTTTTTTAATCTTTGGTTTGTGGCACAGATCCCATGCCAGCCTTTTTATCCTCAAGTCTTTTAAAAATTCTTTTTAATACTATCCAGTTGAACTCATGCTAAACCTGTTCCGAGCTGCAGCTTTATATAACCACTGTTGTATGGTGTGTCAGACATTAGGCAAACAAGCGAACAAATCCTTTGGTGACTGAGAAACAAGATTTCAGTACAGTTGCAAATGTTGCAATTCATGATAATAAAAATATATGTTTCTTACTTAAATATGGAGGCTACAAAACTTCTAGCCCTTTCCTTGCCCCCATTAACTCTAACAGAAAAAAGGTTTGTAACCATGGAACTTTACTTCTGCATGGTATCCTTCAGCAGGAACTAGGACCTCTTTTTTAAATCCAGTTTTATAAACATTCACGATGTCAGGGCATTGGTTTTAACAAAACTTACATTTGGATTGCTTGTTAAAAAGATCTCTTTTAAGTGTTATTACTGCTTCCAGAACATTAAATAGTTGTTATCTTATTTTATATGTAGTTTCTTTAGTTTCATCTTAACCTGTATACCTCCCAGCAATGTGCTGAAGTTGCTTGTATAGCATAATGTGATATCTTTAATAATTTAACTATGAAAATAACTTCAAATACTTCAAAACTGGCTTTTCAAGAAGACACTTTAGTGCATCACTAGTTTTATTTCCTAATCATAATGAAATATATTTTAAGAAATGCTTGCATTATTGTAATAATTAGATTGGCATGCCAAAACATTTGAATGTGTAAGTTTTTGAGGCCCCAGTCTTCATGTGGTCTGTTTTATTATCTCATTTTTTTCAATTTTTTAATTTGAAAGGCAGAGTCATGAGAGGCAGAGAGAGGTTTTCCATCTGCAGGCTCACTCCCCAAATGGCTGCAACGGCTGGAGCTATGCCGATCCAGGAGCTGGGAGCTTCCTTCTGGTCTCCCCCGCAGATGCAGGGGCCTAGGGACTTGGGCCATCTTCCATTGCTTTCCCAGGCCATAGCAGAGAGCTGGATTGGAAGTGGAGCAGCCAGGTCTTGAACCAGTGCCCACATGGGATGCCAGCACTGCAGGCAGTGGCTTTATCCACTTTGCTGCAGCACTGGCCCCATATTAACTCTGAATTAGAAGGTACTTTATTGCTGGACAGCATTTTAAAAAGCAATGAAGTACATAGCCTTTGCAAGTTATTATTATTTTTTATTGATTTTTTTAAAGTTATGGGAGGAAGGGAGGGATGGAGGGGAGCAAGCTTGTATGTGCTTCTTTCTGCTGGTTCACTCCCCACATGGTCATAATGGCCAGCACTGGGCCAGGCTGAAGCCAGGAACCAGGAGCTTCTTCCAGTTCTCCCATGTGGGTAGCAAGGGCCCAAACACTTTGCCGTCTTCCACTTAGGGTGGCTGTACCCAACACACCACAATGCAATATCCGCAAGTTATTTTTTTAATCTTAAACATTAATCTTCATTTTGGAACCTTTTGTTTGAAAAGATGTAGTTTTTTGAGTTAAGCATATTTTCAGAATGTTGAAGTTTTATTTCTTCAAATTCTAGTTCAAACTTTATAAATAGCATGTGGTCTTGGAGATACATCTGTAAATAAAACTCTACCCTTTCTCCCTTTCATTCTTTCATTCTTTAATGAATGACATTGAGCTTTTTTCTTTTTCTTAAATATGCCAAATCCATTTCTACTCTGAGGTCTCTGCTTTTGCTTTCCTTTTTGAAATATTCTGTCTTCACATTGAAACAAGGTTTTACAGCTCTGACCTTTTCTGATAGAACGTCCCCTACCAGTCTGAAGCGTTTTTCCCACTGATCTTCTGTTCCATACCCTGTGGTATTTTACCACAACATGTGTCATTATTTAAATTCCTTTGTTCATTTGTTTGCTTATTTGTCCATGAACTTCAGCTAGACTAGAGACTATAACTGTTTTGGTTACTGCTGTGTATGCAGTGCCTAGAAGAATCCCTAGATAATCTAGTTGTATGTTAAATGAATTAAAAAAGGAAAGCCAAAACATTTTCATGTATGTGGGTTTGATATAATCATGATATTCAAATAAAAACTAGAAGTATTTGGTCAGCTACATTTGCAAATCAGACTGTTGCTTCCTTTTTTCCTTCAAACATTTTAAATTATTTTAAATAATTTATTGCTATTCAAATAGACTAAATACATTTTCAAAGTTAAAATTGTAGTAGTTAAAATGAATTGACTTCACTAAAAATATCTTTTGCTGTGGCATATACTTGTATATACAAATTCGACAAGTAACCTTTCACCTGTGAGATGATTGAGAACCCATGTGTAGAACTTTTGTGTAGTTAGAGTATAATTAACCTTGACTCATGGCTGGGATGGCTGACTTGCTTATGTCCTTTCAATTAGGGAGCTATAAAAACATGACATGGGTGGTGGTTGTTTAAGAACATTTCCCTGAAATATGTCTTGGGGTCAGTGTGTTTTAAAAAAACAGAACTTCCCATTACATAGAAAATACAGCATGTGCAGTCAAGTGAAGCATCATGGTGATTTATTTATTTTAGATTCTCAGTTGACTTGGCAATTTGAGGTAAGAACTAAATTCTAGATTTTAAAGATGACTTTGGGGTGGCACAGTGGGTTAAGTGTTGCTTGCGACACCCTCATCTTATATCTGAGTTCCTGGGATCAAGTTCCACCTCTACTTCTGATCCAGCTTCCTGCTGATGCACACCCTGGGAGGCAGCAGGTGATGACTTGGTACTCTGCCACCCACATGAGAGACCTAGATGGAATTCCTGGCTTCTGACATTGGCCTTGCCCAACCCTGGCTATTGGTGTCATTTGGAGAATGAACCAGTGAATGGAAGTGCACATGGTCGCTTGCTCTCTGCCTTTCAAATAACTAAAAATTACTAAAGAAGCAAAAATAAAAATGACTTTAAAGTTTCAAGACCAGTGCCAAGAACTGAGCAGAAAAGTAGAAAAATTGAAAACCCCTCTTTTAATGCATTGTATTGCATTACATTAGTCCATTTTTTAGAAAAAATACTTATCTATTTTGAAAGAGTTACAGAGAGAAAAGAGAGAGAACTTCCATCCATTGGTTCATTCCCCTATGGTCAAAACAGCCAGCACAGGGCCAGGCCAGAGCCAGGAGCTTCATCTGGATTTCTCACTTTGATGGCAGAGTCCCAAGGACTTGGGGCATCTTCTGCTGCCTTTCTCGGATGCTGCAAGCAGCTGGATGGGAAGTGGAGCAGCTGGGATACAACTGGTGCTCATATGGGATGCTGGCATTGCAGGTTGGCTCTACCCGCTACGCCACAGCACTGGCCCTTTAATCCAGTTCTTTTGGGTGTGTTTTGTTTTTCTTTCCCCCTCTCCATCCCTACACAATTTTTCTTTTCTTTTTTCTTTACAAGAAACCCTTTTTGTTAATATCGTTGTCACATTAGTGGATGTTCTTTCCCGTTTATTTCCTATAGCTCCTGAATATTGGTGTTCCATTGCTTACTTTGAAATGGATGTTCAGGTAGGAGAGACATTTAAGGTTCCTTCAAGCTGCCCTATTGTTACTGTTGATGGATACGTGGACCCTTCAGGAGGAGATCGCTTTTGCTTGGGTCAACTCTCCAATGTCCACAGGACAGAAGCCATTGAGAGAGCAAGGTATTGACTATATAGTTAGATAGTTAAAAATTGAACATAGTACATTATTGTTTATTTAAAATTATATTTTTCCATGTACATTATATAAATTCTTAAATAAAGACATGTTATCTTGAAAATACAGAGTTTGTAAACGTTCCATTTTAATTGCTGATGTGTATTTAATATGTAATGATAAAATATGGCCTTACCTTTTTTTAAGGTATTGTGTTTTGAATTGCAACTAGATTTTTTAGATCCAGTTTGAAAGCCAGTTTTTATTTTCTCTAATCACATATTATTTTTACAAATCTATCGAAAGGAAATAACATGAGAATAGTTGTTTCTGACAGGGTTATTTATAATGTTGAAAAATTGGCACTAAAAGGGAGATGGTTAAGTAAATTATGATAAACTTTAATGTAGTCATTAAGATGTTAAGTTTTGTAATGAAATGGAAATGTTTAAGATGACCGTTTACAATTTTAGCTACTGTTTGATCTCAGCTCTCTAAGGACATGTGTATGCATGTAGAGCATATAATCTTGGCTCTGTTACTTGCTTTGTAACTTTGGCAAATGACTTATTCCCTAAGCCAGTGTCAGCTAATAGAATTTTCTTTGATGAAGGAAATGATTTATATCGTGCTGTTTGCTTCAGTAGCCACTAGTCACATGTAGTGATTGAGTACTTAAAGTATGGTTGATGGGATTGAGTAATTGAGTTTTTAGTTTTATTTAATTTAAATATCCATCTGTTAGTAGTGGCTGATAATTTGAGTACTATAGCTAAAAGCCTTAGTTTTCTTGCCAAGAATAGGAATAATAGTATTTATCTCATTGAGCTGTGAGAATTAAAAGCAAATTCATGTTAAATGCTCTTGACATACAGTTAAGTGCTATATGAAAATATATGCGAATACATCAAGAAGTTAGTGGAAATTGAATTAAAATGTTTTTGGTGCAAAAATTTATTGAAATTCATACTTTTTCCATAAAATGCATTTTTATGAATTTTTGAGGACTTTTCACACACACTCATAATGAATATGAAAAGAAAAAGAAGGAAATATAAAAAAGTTAACATTATCAGTCTTTGGCTGTAGTGTTCTATGATATCCTTTCCTTATTTTCAGTTTTTCAACATTAAACCTGCTATGTAACCTGAACTAAAACCTATTTTTAAATGCCTACTAAGATGAAATGTAATTCCTTTTTTCTTCCTCAGGTTACACATAGGCAAAGGTGTGCAGTTGGAATGTAAAGGTGAAGGTGACGTTTGGGTCAGGTGCCTTAGCGACCATGCGGTCTTTGTACAGAGTTACTACCTAGACAGAGAAGCTGGGCGTGCACCTGGAGATGCTGTTCATAAGATCTACCCAAGTGCATATATAAAGGTTAGTTGCAATTTTATTTGAGTATTTTAGACTTGGAAAGCTCTGTTGCTTTAAGAAGTAAAATGGAGATAGGAGGAATAGAAAAATTATTACATAATCAGAAATTGTTTTCAATATAAAACACATTTCCTGAGAGCATTTATTGGTGGCATGATCAATTATCTACTCTTGTGGTTGCTATCATGTCCTCCCTTGTGTTTTACTTATTAACAAATTTGCTAAATATTTCTTGTATGAATGGAATTTTATTTTTTTGGTAGTATAGTGTTAAATGGTTTAGAATAATACATATACTTTTGAAGGTGTTGAATGAAACTCCAAATTGGTGTGAATTTGTAAAAAGCAGACTCATGAATTTCATAGTAGCTAATCCTCAGGATTTTGTAGGAGGATTTTCTGAAATTACTGGCTTTTCAAATTGAGAAATTTGAAGCCTGATGTGTTTTCATTAGTTATCACATATTCAGCTCATTTCAATTTTACTTATCTTTTTGAAAGAGAATGTTGCAATTAGCATATATATGTATGTGTGTGTGTGTATGTTTATTTGAGAGGCAGAGAGAGATAGAGACAGAGAAAAAACTCCTATCTGCTGATTGACTTCCTAAATGCTCACAATGACCAGGACTGGATCAGATTGAAGCTAGAAGCTGGGAACTTAATCCACATCTCCCACATGGGTGGCAGGAACACATTTACTTGAGCCATCACCACTGCCTCCCACGGTCTTCGTTAGCAGTAAGTCAGAGTCAGGTATTGAACCCAGGTACTCTTATAGGATATGAGTGTCTTAACTGATATCTTAATTGCTAGGCTAAATGTTCATCCTATAAATATAATTTTAACTTAGATTCCTCAGTCAGCCTAACCATCTTCATTGTCAGCTATTGTGAATAAGAGGGAATATCTGTATCTGATCACGTAGTCCCAGGCAGTTGCTTGTGATACAAATAATACAACCAATGTAATCGCTCTATTGCCTTGCAGTTACAGGATTTTGTGTGTGTGTGTGAAACTTGCAGATAGATCAAGTATATTGAAAATAATAAAATCCTATGTGCCCATTATCCAGCTCCAACACTTATCAGCATTTTGTCCATCTTTAATTCTTTTCCCTCTGCCTTTTTTCTTCCTTGAGTAACTTAAAATCAGTTGCAAACATTGTATTAATTTACTCAAGAAATATTCCAATATGAATTGCTAAAGTCACAGTGCTATGTATTATGTTTAAGAAAATTAACAGTGATTCCCTGCTAGTCTGAACAATAGGAGAGAATAATAAAATATTAAATTAAATCTGTTGATAGGATATTCATAGCATAGAAAATTGATTATTAAATAATGCAGAGTATGATTGCATTTTTGTTAAATGAAGTCATGGATATTTGTTTATTTGTATCCATAAATTTACAATGTATCTAAATCTACAGTGTCATACTAGAAATTGTCTCTGGGAGGTAAAACTTAATTTGTATTTTCCAGTTTTTCTGCATAGAATTTTTTGTATTAGGTTATTTGTGCTTTGTTACTGTTTTTTAAAATAGTATTGGAATTACCCATATGCTTTATATTCCATTTTTTATTTGTTGACAAATTTAAGTTTTATGTATTTATTTATTTGAAAGGTAGAGTGAGAAAGAGACATAGAGATAGAGATATCTTCTATCTTCTGGTTTACTCCCCAAATGGCTGCAAAGCTGGGCCTGGTCCAGGTCAAAGCCAGGAGTCTGAAACTCTATCCTGGTCTCTCACATTGGTGGCAGGGACTCCAAGTACTTCAGTCATCATTTCTTGCCTCCCAGGTTGAACATTAGCAGGAAACTGGGTTGGAAGTGGAGTTGGCACTCAAATCCCCAGGCACTCTAAGATTTGGGTGTTCCAAGAGGTGTATTAACTGCTGCACCATGATGCTCACCCCCAAAAAGTTTGTTTTGAGAGAATTAATTCATTTTTTAGTTTTTATTTTTTTGACAGGCAGAGTTAGACAGAGAGAGAGAGAGAGAGACAGAGAGAAAGGTCTTCCTTCTGTTGGTTCATCCCCCAAATGGTTGCTGCAGCCGGCGCGCTTCGCCAATCCGAAGTCAGGAGCCAGGTGCTTCCTCCTGGTCTCCCATGCGGGTGCAGGGCCCAAGGACTTGGGCCATCCTCCACCGCCTTCCCGGACCACAGCAGAGAGCTGGACTGGAAGAGGAGCAACCGGGACAGAATCCAGCACCCCAACCGGGACTAGAACCCGGTGTGCTGGTGCCGCAGGCGGAGGATTAGCCTAGTGAGCCATGGCGCCGGCTGAATTAATTCATTTTATTGTTAGTTTTTTCCCCCCTTCTCTGTCACTTCTTCACTTCTTCCTTTCAGGCAATTTTGCTTTAGCCTGGGTCCTGGGATCCATAGCTCAGAGCCAGACCTTGCATTTTAGCAGGTGGGGCAATTTTCTTTCTTAGAGAAAGTGAATCCTAATCCCCAGGAATGCTCAAGGCCTAATTTTCTGTGGCATAGATTTCTCTAATACTTCCTCTGCTGTAGCAAGTATCCTAAGCACACTTCTGCATTGGGCTGTTAAAGTGTTTTATTGATACATGGGCAGGTGCCCAATTTAACTCTCAGAGAGCCTTACTGTTGTCTCTTTCCACATTGGTCCAAGAAGTCAGATTTCTGTCCCTTACTCTGGGTTTATGGACTTGGTGTACCCCTAGTGCCTCTTTACTTTGGTTTTGCTTTGAGTTGGTGGACATATAGGATGTTTTCACATTTTTGATATTATGAGTAATACATTATGATATTATGAGTAATACACATTTATGTGTAAGTTTTTGGGTAGATGTATGTTTTTATATTCTTGGATATACATGTAGAGTGGAATTCCTAGTTTGTTAGGTAACTAACTTTTAGAGGAACTCCTAGCATGTTTTCCATTCCTACCAGCAGTGTATGAGAATTTCAATTTCTCTACACTTGTCTGTCTTTTGAATTTAGCTATTCTAGTTGATGTGAAGTGGTATCTCATTGTAGTTTTGATTTACATTTCCCTAATAGCCAATAACGTTGGGCATCTCTTCATGTGCTATTGGCCATTTGTGAATATTCTTTGGAGAAATGTCTGTTCATATCTTTCCCCCATGTTTAAATTGGGTTCTTTTTATTGAGTTGTAGGAGTTCTTTAGTCCCAGTTCTTGAGTCCCAGTGCTTTATCAGATACGTGATTTGCAAACATTTTCCATTGTTTGGGTTGTCTTCCACTTTTTTTAAAAAAAGATTTATTAATTTATTGATTTGAAAGGCAGTGTCTCCCTCCCTCCCTTCCTCCTCCTCTCTCGCGCTCTTGCTCTCTTGATCTCTCTCTCTCTCTCTCACACACACACACAAACACAACAGAGAGAGAGAGAGGGAGAAAGGGAGAGAGGGAGCTTCCATCCACTAGTTCACTCCCCCAAATAGCTGTAACAGCCAAGGCTGGTTTAGGCCAAAGCCAGGAACCCAGAATTCCATCTCAGTCTCCCACACAGAAGACAGGGACCCAAATACTTGGGCCATCTGCTGCTGCTTTCCCAGGTGCACTAGCAAGGAGCTTCATGGAAGCTAAGCAGACAGAACTGAGCAGTACTCTGATTTGGGGTGCTGGTGGCATTGCAAGCAGTGGCTTAACCCATTATGATGAGATGCTGGCCTCACTCTTTTTTTGAATCAATAAACTTTTATTATAATTTCTGTTGGTCATAGATAGAGTTAGCTTACCTTAATGATGTGGCTGCAGATCTCTCACAAGATTGCAAGCAAGGTATCAGCTAGGACCATGATTCTTTCAAGGTCCCAAATGGAGGTAGATCCACTGTAAGTGTACTAACATGACTGTTGAAAAGTCTCTTATATAAGCCAGAGAAATGAATCCCTTGCTCTGTGGGCCTACCCACAGGCGGGCAACTCAGAGCTTGACAACTGACTTTCCCCAGTCTAGAGGCTCCAAGCAAGAGTGAGATGGGATGACCATCTAATCTCTTAAGCAACATTCCATTACTTTTGCAGCATTATTTTATTAAGTAACAAGTCACTTGGCCCAGCCCACATTCAAGGATAGGAAATTACATAAATGTATGAATGCCAGAAGCTATCTTCTGTAGCCTGCTGTAGGTCTCCAATGGTTCATGTCCCTCTCACAGGCAGAGAGTCTTCACTGTTTCCCGCAGTAACCAAGAATCTCATCTCCATATTAGTCAGGATTTGCTGAATTAACATCAGCTGCAACCGTAAAAATCTTGGTGATTCAAAACAACAGTTATAATTCTTAGTCATATACTGCATGTCCATAATGGGTTCACTGAGGATTCTTCTCACGTTGGCCTGGAGGGAATGAGCGTAAATTGATCACTGTCTGTTAAAGGCTTCTGCAAGGAAGTGACATATTGCTTCTGAATCACATGGCCACACTGGTTTCAAAGGCACAATAAAGTTCACTCCTACCACTTTTCTCTCTTGGTGTTAAATCCCCAGTGGAAGTTCAAAGGGTACTCCAAGTCACCACAAACTGCTGCAAGGAGCTTTGAGTGTATTACTTGTGACTAAGGCTGTGTAGGACTCTCACCATCTTACCAAAAAGCAGCAAACAGATACTTTGTAGTGGGAGTGAAGGGTGTTTCAGAAACCTGTGACTGAAGAATCACGCCCTTTCTGTCTTACAAATCTTCCCTCCTCTAGCTCCTCAGGGATTCAACAAGTCTATTATCCATTGTGGCGTTCATGTTGAAGCTCAACATCAGATTTAGGTCTTTCAGGTCTTTCTTTTGTTCTGAGAGAGCAGCTACTACCAGAATCACGCCCTTCTCGTGGTTGATGGCAAGACTTCAAGCAGAGAAATCCTTTTACTTTCTTTCTTTCTTTCTTTTTTTCTTTTTTTTTTTTTTGACAGGCAGAGTGGACAGTGAGAGAGAGAGACAGAGAGAAAGGTCTTCCTCTTTGCCGCTGGTTCACCCTCCAATGGCTGCTGCGGCCGGCGCATCGCGCTGATCCGAAGCCAGGAGCCAGGTGCTTCTCCTGGTCTCCCATGTGGGTGCAGGGCCCAAGGACTTGGGCCATCCTCCACTGCCTTCCCGGGCCATAGCAGAGAGCTGGCCTAGAAGAGGGGCAACCGGGACAGAATCCGGCGCCCTAACCGGGACTAGAACCTGGTGTGCCAGCGCCGTAAGGCGGAGGATTAGCCTTTTAAGCCACAGCGCCGGCCCTTTTACTTTCTTGGTAATATTATTTGCAGCACAGAAATTTCTGATTTTGATGTAATTCAGTGTTACGTTGGGTTAATTTTCTTTTTCATGTCATATCTAAGTGTCACCTAATCTAAGGTCATAAGGATTTATTTCTGTGTTTTCTGCTATGGTTTTTATAGTTTTGACTTTTATGTTTATGATCCATTTTAATTCTTGTGTATGCTATAAGGAAGAAGTCCAATTTCATTCTTGCATGCAAATGCTGTATCCCTTTTTTTTGAGCCACTATATTTTCAGACTATTTTTCCCCAGTAGAATTGTCCTGGAGCTCTTGTTAAATTAATTGGCCATAAATATAAAGGTTTGTTTTTGGTCTGTCATTTCTATTTCATTGCTCTTTATGCCTGTTGCAATGGCACTTGATTATTATAGCTTCATAAGAAGTTTTGACATTGAGAAGTGTGTTTTTTCCTAAGATTATTTTGGTTGATGCCAGCCCTTTATGAATTTTGATTACTTTGAAAAAAAAGCAAACTATGTTTCAGTAGTTTTTCTGTTGGTATGTTTTTGCAACAAAGAGAGAAGGTGATTATGTAAACCCAGTCCTGCATTATTTGTGTAGTTTTAAGTGACTGGACAGGGAATTACAGTGAATATGGACTATACCAGATAGTATTTATGAACTTATGGATATAGAGTATTATTTCAAGCAATTGAAATTGCTTAAGTAATATGGAATCTTGCATAATTAAGTTTTTTGATTGTCAAATCTAATAGCTCTCTTGTTACAAATGGTCTTTTTTAAATTTTTAAAATTTTTAAAAAGATTTATTTATTGTAAAGGCAGAGTTACAGAGAGAGAAAGAGAGCGAGAGGTCTTCCATCCACTGATTCACTCCCCAAATGTCTGCAGTGACTGGGGCTGGTCCAGGCCGAAGCCATGAGCCAGGAGCTTCTTCAGGGTCTCCCATGTGGGTACAGGGGCCCAAGCTCTTGGGCCATCCTCCGCTGTTTTTCCATGTGTGTTAGTATGGAACTGGATTGGAAGTGGAGCAGCCAAGATACGAACCAGTGCACATATGGGGTGCCGGTGCTGCCCGCTAGGGCTTTAACCTGCTACACCACAGCGCCAGCCCCTCAAGTGGCCTTTGGAAAGCCCCCACATTGTGAGATTATCTATCACTTAATACAAATCATGATGGACAGAATTTTATAGTGAATCATACTTTTGCCCTGAGCAACAGATAAATATCTTATGGGACAAGGTATTTGGAATTTGTAGAACATATGATTTTGTTTTAGTAGTTGATTAAGTTTTTAAAAGAATGATTTCTGTTTACCAAGATTATTAATCTGCCAAAGAGTCTTATTATCCGAAAAAGAAAGATGCAAATATACTTAAATTTATCATTCACATTTTTGTTAAATTTTTTGGCAGCAATAAATAAGATATATGTAGATTACTATTTAGGTTGCTAGATAAATTCTCACCAGAGATGAAATTACTGGGATGAGTTGTTGACAGATGTCATAAACCCCTAGAAGTAGTGCCCACACATTGAGAATATACATGCATACATTTTTCCCTTTTTAATTAGAATGAGAAAAACTAGAGCTATAACTGCATTTTACAAGCAAAGAAGCTAGAATTTTAAGGGTTTAAGAGTATGATGCAGCAGTCAGAATACTGTTTGGGATGCTGATATCCCATATCTAAGTGCATGGATTTGAGTCCTGGCTCCTCTTTGATTCCAGCTTCCTGCTAATGTACACCCTAGGAGGCAGCAGGCACTAGCTCAAGTACTTGGGTCCCTTCCTGCCACCTGTGTGGGAGACCCAGATTGAGTTCTCAGGCTCCTGGCTTCCACCTGGCCCAGCCACAACTATTGCAGCCCATGGAAGATCTTTGCCTGCCTATGTGTCTTTACATATAAATAAAATGAAAATAAAGAATAAATTTAAAAATGTTCTAAAAAGACAAAGCTGGAATTGAGAGCAGAGCTGGTATTTGAACCCAGGCACTCTGAAGTGGGATACAGTCCCAAGTGGCATCTCAACTGCTGTGCTAAACACCGACCTCCGGTTTCCATTTTTTTCTGTTAGGAATAACTGCTGTGAACAGTTATTTGCAAGTATTCATGTAGTTATATGTTTTCATGTCTCCTGATAGGTCCCTAAGAGTGGGGTTGCTGGATCATGAGGTAACTCTCATGTGTTAACTTTTTGAGGAACTGCTAGACTGTTTTCCATTTTCCATTCCTACTAGCAGTGTGTGAGAGATCTAATTTCTGTACATGCTCAACACTTGAAATTGTCTTTATGATTTTAGCCATCCTAGTGGGTATGCAGTAGAATTTCACTGTGGTTTTGATTTGCATTTCCCAGATAATACTGGGTCAGGTTTGTTTTTGAACACATACTTATTAGGGGAATGGGGCAGAGGATGCCTCTAAAACACAGGTGGGCCAGGTTGAAGGGTTTTATATACTCCATTAAAATTGAAGTTTATTCCTGGTTAACACATACTGTAATCCTTAACTTTAGGTCAGGAACTTAGCAAGTCCTTAATATAATCTTATGTTCAGGTGCTCCCCAAAACCAACATCTGTTTCTCCTTCTGAATTACTTTTTCCTAGTGTTATTCAAACTGATACAGTATTATAATTAAGCTTTGTGAAGGAAAATGCAAAAATGTTACTCCCATTTGAAAGACAACATCCTGAAGATGCTGACAGTGATCTTTATAGATACTCAACTATGTTAAGTAATAGGTTTGTAATAAACACATACGAAAGTAACCGCAGGAGGGCCGGCACTGCAGCTCAATAGGCTAATCCTCTGCCTGCGGCGCTGGCACACCGGGTTCTAGTCCCGGTCGGGGTGCCGGTTCTGTCCCGGTTGCTTCTCTTCCAGTCCAGCTCTCTGCTGTGGCCTGGGAAGGTAGTGGAGGATGGCCCAGGTTCTTGGGCCCTGCACCCGCATGGGAGTCCAGGAGGAGGCACCTGGCTCCTGGCTTCGGATCAGCGCAGCGCGTAGCGGCCACTTTGGGGGTGAACCAATAGAAAAAGGAAGACCTTTCTCTCTGTCTCTCTCTCTCACTGTTTAACTCTGCCTGTCAAAAAATAAAATAATAAATAAAAGAAAAAGAAGAAGAAAGTAACCACAGGAAACATAGTTAAATAAATTAACAGTTAAGTCAATTAACTGAGGCGTGGTGATCAACAGTGTTTTGAATTTGAGCCAGCCAAAAAGATTAAATTTAAAGCTTTTGGTTATTTTGAATTGTCATTTTTAACAACTTAGTCAAATCCTGAAGGGAGATGGTACCATTTTAATAATAGCCTTGATTTTTACTATCCAGAACAATAGATGAAATCTGTTGTAGTACAAAGGATCAGTTAGGATATGAAGTTAGGAGGCAGCCCAAGTTTCAGTTAGTGGTATAAACCTAACTGAATAAATTTAAGTCTTCTGGTCAGTGTTGTAATCCATAAATAATTTATTGTGGAAGAAAGATTTGCTGAGGTGCCTGAGCAGTCACTACATCTGCTGATACCTCATAAATTCTCAGCTTCATGGTTATCTCTGCTGATGTTAGCATTGTTTTAACAAATTAATTTTTTAAAAGAATTTATGTATTTTGGGGCTGGTGCTGTGGTATAGTAGGTTAAGCCTCTGCTTGCGGTGTAGGCATCCCAAATGGGTGCTGGTTTGTGTTTTGGCTGCGCTTCTTCCAATCCAGCTCTCCGCTATGGCCTGGGAAAGCAGGAAGTGGAAGATGGCCCAAGTGCTTGGGCCCTTGCACCATGTTGGAGACCTGGGTGAAGCTCCTGGCTCCTGGCTTTGGATGGACTCAGCTTTGGCTTTGAGACCATTTGGGGGGTGAACCAGTGGTTGGAAGATTCTCTCTGTCTCTCCCTTTCTCTGTAACTCGGCCTCTCAAGTAAATAGATAAATCTTTTTTTAAAAGTTTATATATTTTATTTATTTGAGAGAATGTGCGAGATGGAGGAAAGTTCTTATCTGCTGTCTTATCCCCCAAATGCCTTGGAGCCAGGAACTTTATCTGAGCCTCCCAAATATTGGTGGTGGGGACTCAACTACTTGAGCCATCATCACTTGCTGCCTTCCATGGTGTACATTAACAGGGAGTTAGAATCTCTGAGTGGAGCCGGTACTTAAACAGGGAGTTAGAATCTCTGAGTGGAGCCGGTACATTGCAACATGGGACACATGTGTCCCAACCAGTGTCTTAACTGCTGCACCAAATGCCTGCCCCTAATGGTCTTTAAAAAAAAAAGAATCAAATATAAGCAAATATATTACTCTAGGATGATGTTTTTTCTTCCCAGATAAAAATGTGATGTGAATTATTATGCATAATTTGTTGCTTATTCAAAGAAAATTCCAGTACTTTCATGAAGATAAAGGTAAAAGTGGCAACCTCTTCGTTACCGTACCAGTCCTTGGCTAGGTTGATAGAGAATACTAGAATTACTTAAGAATGCCTTCTTAACTCATCCTGAAAGAAAAATGCCACGGGGAAGGCTAAAAACATAGTAATTGTTGATAGTTTACTTTTCTTTAAGAAGTGTGAACATTTTCAAACATACAGCAAAGTAAAGAGAAACTAGTTTAATGAAATCCCATGTACCCCTCACTCAAATTAAATAGTTACTAAGATTTTCCATTTGATGTACTCATTTTTCACTTTGCTTCTTATTTGAAAGCAAGTCCTGGATACTATTGTTATTTTTTCCCCTGTGCACTAAGTATAAGTCTCTAAAATTGTACATATTTTCTTATATAGCAACAATGCCATTTGTTATACTCTTCCAACTAAAAGAATGGTAAAGAATTTTAGCTGTTGGCCACATGACTCCAGTCTAAAGCAACTTAACAATTCGGTTTTCAAGGGTGAGGTGACTTCTCTACTGTTCATTTACACAGTGGGTTTTCACAAGGATGCCAACTGGCCCACGCTGAACCTGATAAAGGATACAGAGGCATGTGACAGTGAAAGTCATCCTAATAATGAAGTACAGCTCTTGGTGAGCTCCAAGCCACCTTTCCTAAGTAGTTTTATATCAGTTACAATCCATATGGAAATTTAAAATTTTAATTCTTGTGTGAGTAAAATGCAGCTTTAAGTTTTAAATACATTGTACATTGGTTTTTGATATATGGAATTTTCTGATGGACTCATAACATTAAACTTAACTTTTTTTTTTTTTTAAACAGGTCTTTGATTTACGTCAGTGTCATCGACAGATGCAGCAGCAAGCAGCCACTGCACAAGCTGCAGCAGCTGCCCAGGCAGCAGCTGTGGCAGGAAACATCCCTGGCCCAGGATCAGTAGGTGGAATAGCTCCAGCGATCAGTAAGTATGCTTTTGATTTGTGTTAGAATGTAATAGTTGGTATTTCATTTTAATTCACTCAGTTGATTTGTTACTTTAAACAATAACAGAGTTAAAATTCTTTTTACTAGAATAACAGTTGGAAAAAACATTTTTTTGTAAAAGTTGTTCTTCCTATAATAGTTGCCCTTTTCCTACAATCCTGTTAGCATTCTTTTTGTGTCAGAAAGGGAGTATGGGATAAAGGAGCAAGGGGGTTATTATGGTACATTGTTATGTCTCCCTTTTTTTTGTTGTTGTTGTTGATGCTTATTATGATTCCTGCCTTACCAGTAGGGTGGGATTATATTCATTGAAGTGCTTGACTTTATTCTAGTAATGAAAGCATATTTCAGTTTCAGAATTGGACACCTCTCCATTTGTTTTTTTTAAAGTATGGAAAGCATGGAGAGAAAACTAAGTGAGGGTGGTATTTTGATAACTTGTAGACTTTTTTTTAATTTTAGGGTAAAATTGAACTGTGTGCCAGGTTTCACACTGATGGGGAATTTTTTACTGCAGAGTTAAACTCCTGACTATAGACTTTTATGATGGAAACACGTGGCACCCATCTTCCACGTCTGAAGGCATAACTAGTGATTCATTCAACCCCTGTTCTTAACCTCTTCAGTGTGGTAAGCAAATCACACTGGCTAAGAAAACTGCAGTGGCCCTGCAGGTTTCTCTACAGTACATGCAAATTCCTCCCATTAGTTTCATTGTAATATTGATGAATGAAAATTGATATTATGATTGTATGTGAAAATTAGGTGCAGAGTCTTTATGGTGACTTAATGTTCAGGAGTTTACAATTTAGAGGTAGATAAGGCATATCCATTTAGAGAATTTGATTTTTTTAAAAATTTGGGCATCAAGCCATTAATTTACTAGTTTTGCTGAACATGCTTTTACTAAAGAATCCATAACTATTATTGACTTTCTTATTTTCACTTACTCTCATCTATGCCTCCCCCCCCATTGAATGATTGTGTATATCTTTATTGTACTACAGAATTAAGAGACAGACATCAGTTGGGTCATGCAAGAGGTCTTAGTAGAACCAGGAAGATTGTCTTATTAGTCATAATGTACTCTGAACTAGGCTGTTTAGGCAGACAGACAGTAAGGTTGTTAGAGCCAATCTGTGGACATGTAGTACCTCTTAAAAACCAGTTTGTTATCCCTTCACCTCCACTTCTAAAGAGAAAAATCGGTGGAGTGTTGGTGGATTGTGGTAATTTACTTTGTAGTTGATGGTAGCTAGAAGATACATGTGGAATATAAACTTCCCTTAACCAAAAGACTTCAGTCCTTGTTGATAAACTTTAGACCCACAGTTATTTCTTGGCTCTTTGACAAAGAAGATATATGCTGAGAATGAAGTAAAGAAAGCTGGTCACTTTATTTATAAAGATGTAGGGAGGATGGGAAGAGGTCGCCCTGTCTCTCTGACGTCTTCTAAATCTTTTCCATTAGGTCTGTCAGCTGCTGCTGGAATCGGTGTTGATGACCTTCGTCGCTTATGCATACTCAGGATGAGTTTTGTGAAAGGCTGGGGACCGGATTACCCACGACAAAGTATCAAAGAAACGCCTTGTTGGATTGAGATTCACTTGCACAGGGCTCTCCAGCTCCTGGATGAAGTACTTCACACCATGCCCATTGCAGACCCACAGCCCTTAGACTGAGGTCTTTCACTGTCAGGGCCCTAACATTATCAGGATGGTGGACTATAAAATGCAATCCTGTTTATTATCTGAAGATATATTTCACTTTTGTTCTGCTTTATCTTTTCATAAAGGGTTGAAAAATGTGTTTGCTGCCTTGCTCCTAGCAGACAGAAACTGGATTAAAACAATTTTTTTTTCCTATTTAGAACTTTTCAGGCATGGCTCAGAGCTTGAAGATCAGGAAAAACGCATTCTTACTAAATCTTTACCAGTTGTGTATGAAAGAGTCATTCCAATGCTGGAAAATTTAGCCCTTTAAAATGTCTTAGAGCCTTTTATATGCAGAACATTGATGTGTGTGTTATTCTACAAAATAAATTCAATATTGCTGATTTTAAAGGCAGAGAAGTGCTCAAAGTTAATTCACCTATATTATTTTGTGTGCAAATTGTTATTGTTGGACAAACTTTACTCCAAAATATTGTGCCATGTGGGTGAGTTAATTTTACCAAGAGCAACTTTATTCTGTATTTAACAAATAAAATAGAAATGTATTATAACCTTTTATCCAAAATATTTTTTTGCGAGTTAAACTAGTGAGGTGATTTCAATTCAGATTGTCTTGCAACTCAATTTTCTTTTGACAAGGCAAAACACTAATCTGAGTGTGTATTAAGAATTCTTTAAAATTACTAGACAAAAATGTCATTTAAAATTACATTTGTTATCCCTATTGGATGACTATCAGGGAGTATACTTTTCCCCTATTAAGCAGTAGGTATGTTCGTCTATATACTAGGCACAAGGTTGGTTACTTTGGCCTAGAAGAAGAATTTCTTTTCCTTCATTAATTCATAGGGAAAAGTTTTGTATTTTTAAAAACACTAAAAGCAGTGTCACTCAACATAGTATTTCACTGTTCTGCAAAGGTGACAGTGCTTAAACTAAATGAATATTTTGGAAACTGGTAAATTCTGTGTTAAATACTGTGCAGAATAATGGAGACATTACATACAGTTCATACTAGGTAGTTTGGATATTTTTGTACTTGATTTGATGTGTGACTTTTTTTTCATATACTGTTTAAATCATGTATGTTATGATATTGTTTAAAATTCAGTTTTTGTATCTTGGGGCAAGACTGCAAACTTTTTTATACCTTTTGGTTATTCTAAGCCCTTTGCCATCAATGATCATATCAATTGGCAGTGACTTTGTATAGAGAATTTAAGTAGAAAAGTTGCAGATGCATTGACTGTACCACAGACACAATATGTATGCTTTTTACCTAGCTAGTAGCATAAATAAAACTGAATCTCGACATACAAAGTTGAATTCTAGGTTTGATTTTTAAAATTTTTTTCTTTTGCACTTTTGAGTCCAATCTCAGTGGCAAGACACCTTCTACTAAATGGCAGGCAACAGCCAGTTCTATTGGGCAGCTCTGGTTTTTCTCTCACACTCTACCAGGACTTTCCCATGGATATTGTATATTACATGTAGAGTTGGTTATTTTTTGAATTTTTATTTTGCTGTAGCAAAAATAAGCCTAGTTGTCTATGTAAAAGAAGGTCTACATGATAAATATTGTGAAATATATCAATGATTATCTTTCAGATGATTTTTTGTTTGAGAAGGGTCCTTGTAAACTTACTACGACTAAAGTGTGTTACAGATTTGAGCCATAGAAGCACTTATGCATAATAGTCCTTTTTATAGCAGCTGACATGAACAAAGCTTTTTCTGCCTTGCTTAGAAGGTCTCCTTTATAGGGCCATCCTGTAAGTTCTGCCACTGAGTTTGCTTATTGCTGTGACTGAAACATAAATCCTATCCAGGCTACACATCTTCTGTTTTTTAAATAACTTCTCTACCAACTCATTTGTACTCTTGAATACTCAAGTACTTTCAGTGAAGACCTAATTTTTATCTGTAAAAGTTAAATGATTTAAGTTTTGTTGACAGAAGTATAAAAAGATACCTTCTTTAGAAATTTTTATCTTTAGGCCTGTTTTACTGTGAATGAAAAATAGGAGAGGAGAGAGTCTTATAATGACAGAATTTTAAGAATCCAGACTATTTGATTAGAACCCTAACCATGCAATGGTACCATCCATTACCTCCTTTTCTACTTTAAGGAAGGTTTTCATGTTTATTCACCTGCTGGAAGTATGTAGAAAGTATTTGCTAAGAAATATCTCTTTATAGCCAAACCACCAGTCTTGGTTTCTTTCTACTAAGAGCCATAAAATATAGAAGTTTTTCTAGTTATTAGTTGTTATATTACCTAGATTGAGGCATGAGCTTTTGAGAAAACACCTATGTTATGATCAGCTGTTTCTCACAGCTTGGTTATTAAACTGTGTTTCTATTTCCTAGATGTGGTCAGCTTTCATAAGACAAAAAAATTTCCCCAGGTTTAAAATTTTTTGTGTACTTTGAGGATAAAATAGTTTCCACAGTTCTCAGAAATTGATTATTGTCAGGATATGGTCTGGGTAGGTTTTCTTTAATTCATATCTCAAAGACTCTCTGAATGTTGAATTTCAGTGAAAGCTGAACGAGAGGGGAATCAAGTACAAGCCAGTATGAGACCCATTCCACTTTTGCTGGTGCCTTTCATGAAGTGTATTATCAAAGGGAACCCTTAACAGTATTGCCTTTATTTTCCAGGGAGTGATTCTTTTTTGGGATATAATTTATCTTGTTTTTTATAGTTTGCTGCCCTGGTATACAGAGATAATGATAATCACTGCCATTCAGTCTTGTTTTTCCAGAAACATAGCTCCTTTATATTGCCCTAGACATTAAATAGGTCCCCTGTCCCATTCCTCCTGCGAACAGTACAAGTTAATAGGTTTGATGATCCAGCTTAAGGTTAACCATTCTTGATACATCCAGGTAAACTGAACATATCTTAACTGTGTTGTATATCAAAGTTTAAAATGTTCAGTCTTCTAGATGAGAAATCATCCAGTTTTAAGTTTATTGCTAATTGTAGGAAAGTAATTGCAGGTATCTTTTTGACTGTGGCCATCTGGGAAAGAAAAATTTTACATGGTCTTTAAGTATCTGTGGAGGCTGAAGAATACAAAGTGAAATGTTTCTGCTCTGTTTTGATGGGCACTGACCATCAGTTGCTCTCTAACGATTTGATGCAAAGTCAGGTTAGTTCAAACTTTTTTTGAGAGCCTTTTGGAAGAAGCAGTTTTTTCTTCTGAGAGAGGCAGAATTCTTTATGTTGATCATTTCTGTAGTTTGTTCTCTTTATCATTGTCATTGTATTGAATGATAGCGGATGGGGATAATAGTGAATTTAGGTTACCAAGGTACTGAGTGTATGAAAGCATATTGCATGTAAAGTCTGTTAACTCTTTCAGAGGTAGAGTTTGCCCAAGACTAGCAGATAACTGGGAAGAAATGCTCCCCCCCCCCCCAAAGGCAGAACCTGTTTCATTGCAGATGACTAAATCCTCCTTGGCAAGATTATGGGAAATAAGCTATGAGAACCTTTGCAGTCCCTACCATTTTTCCCCTGGTTGAATAGATAATTTTTGTTCTAATATACCAGGAAGGAAAGTAAAAAGTCAGCAGCCTTATTCCTAGCTTTGGTTTCAGTGCTGTTAAGTGGTTTATCTTGTTTATCTGGTGTCAAGGTGGATTGAAAATTTGCACATAATCAAAACTTGCCTTATTTAAGTGGCAAAACTTTTTCCCAGCCAGTTTTTGAAAGAGTTACTTAATCTGTATATCTGGATTTGCTGTTTCTTTTTGTGCTTAGCTGGTTGTGTGGACTTCAGGGGCTTCTAAGACAGGCAGGACTGTTTTGGCTTTTGAGTGTGTCAGACTGCTGTGGCTTTGAATTTTTAGTCTTTTTTTTTTTTTTTTTTTTTGACAGGCAGAGTTAGAGAGACAGAGAGAAAAGTCTTCCCTTTTTTTTCGTTGGTTGACCCCCCCAAATGGCTGCTACAGCCGGCGCACTGCGCCAATCCGAAGCCAGGAGCCAAGTGCTTCCTCCTGGTCTCCCATGCGGGTGCAGGGCCCAAGCACCTGGGCCATCCTCCACTGCCTTCCCAGACCACAGCAGAGAGCTGGACTGGAAGAGGAACAACCAGGACAGAGTCAGGTGCCCCAGCCGCGACTAGAACCCGGAGGATTAGCCAAGTGAGCCGCAGCGCTGGCCAAATTTTTAGTCTTTTTAACTCCTTTACTGCCCCTGACCTTTTTCCTTCTCAGCAGCTGCTCCATCACGTATGGTTGTTAGTTTTCCTTTTCTTTAGTTTTCTCTTCTTACTTTTCTATTTCTACTTGGGCAAGGAAACCAGATAACCAAACTTACAAGAACTTTTTCTAAAAACACAGTACAAGCTGTGGTACAGGACCCAAAATGCTTTCCTACAAAGTGTTGAAAAGGACTTCAGTGTACTGGCATTCAACATTGCATAGAATGTTTCCTGGTTCTTGCTGGGTTTCAGGTAGTTGAGGTAAAGAGAAGTAAGTCATATTCCTGTTTTTCCACTTTAGAGAAAGGCTTGGAAAGGTTGCATTGCCTCCACTTCAGTGCTGATCACACAGAAACTGGTGTTGCAGGGGTTCCTACATTAGCATCAGTAGCCTAGAGGACACCAGCAAACACACACACAACACACAGAAACACAGAACAAACCTTGGGAAATGGAAGAGCCATTTTTGTTTCGTTTTGGTGTCCCCTTTTAAGCTGCATCTTCTGGGCTTCATCCTCTATAAATACTTTGACCTTTAGGTGCCTTTATGGGAATTGAGGGTCTGATATCCTGCCCCAAGGAATAGCTAAAGTTACTGCTGATGTTTTCAGGGATTTTCACATCAGACTTGAATGGATGAGTGAAGCTCTTTACCTTTTCTTAAATGTGGGAAGGACTGAAGACATTCGGTGAAGACAATCATTTCTCTCCATTGATGTGGATGGTTTTCACACAATTTATTTAGGATGCTCTCTCACTAGCTCTAGAGCCAGTATTCTGAATCTGATTGAAGGCTCTGGGTTAGACCAGACAGTTGCTCTGCCACTAATTTGATGTGTGACCTTGGGCAAGTCATTCACTGTCTTTGGGCCTCAGTTGCCTCATCTGTAAAATGAGGGGAGTTGGACTAGATTTGTTCTTCCAGCTCTGAATTCCAAGTGACCTTGCCTACCTCGCAGCAGTTTGGGTTTCTTCCTTACCTTTGCTCTGCTGTTGGAGGGGGCTTTTTTCTTATTTCTGTGTTATTTTAATTGAGACTAGGCTTAATATTTTATTACTGTTCTCCGATGGACAAGAAGTTACATAATATGACCTTACGACTTAATTTTAACCAAAGGCCAGCACACCTTAGGGGCTGCAATAAACACTTTACACAAAACAAAAATCGGAGAAGGGGGGTGGGGAAAGCCTTCATTTACTTTTTCCATCATCTCTGTTCAAAGTTTTTAAAGGTTTTGAGTCATGACATTCCAGCTTTCACATTGGCATATATGACACCATCATCTTAAGTGCTGTGTGCTGGCAATTTTTTGTTTTTGTTTTTCAACTAAAATGGATGGAAAACCTATTATGCCTAATGATATTAGAAATCATTATTATTGAGTCTTTGGTTTCTTAACTCATGTGTGCTCAAAACAGGGAGATTGTTCTGAACTGCATCAATTAAAATGGTTTACTTGTATATGACTCAAGAAAACAATACCAGTGTATGATTACTCACTTTATTTTTGGCTCTTTTAATTAGATAACTTCTGGCTGGATTATTCCTTTCAGAATTGTCCTCCAGCCTGTCCTTGGATGAGTAGAATCAGTGGACTTGGCTTTTTCAAGGACCTGGGGAGCCTTCTTTAGGGGAAGGGTAGGGTGGGGTCGGGACTGGGGAGTCCTGGTAGAGGCCAGCTCTGTGGAAGCTGGAGAGGAAGGAATGAAACCAGCTGCTGTTGCTGAGGCTGCTTGTCACTGATAGAAGGACTCATGGGCTTGGATTGGTTAAAAAGGCTAAACACAGAGTTGGCAGACTTCCTCCAAATACTGGCTTCTGTTCAATGCATTAGACATGTGATTTAAGGGAAAAGTCTGAATGGCTCTAGATGATGAAAACCTGGTGGGCTGCAGAGTCCAGTTTGCAAGAAGTGACTGCGGTGGTGGGGACAGATTTGGTGGTAGTGTTTTCCAACTCCGTCTCCTCTTCTGAAGTCAGAGGAATGCAGCTATGCCAAAACCCAGAGAAGAGCCACTTGTTAGCTTCTGCTTTGGGAAAACTGCTCAGCTGAAGCTCCCGTAGTTCCTTTGTGGCTTTCTGTATACCTTTGCCTGGTTGAAGTCTGTGGCTGAAAAATAGTTGAACCTTTCTTGAGAACTCTGTAACAAAGTATGTTTTTGATTAAAAGAGAAAGCCAACTAAATCATTATGTGCTCATTCTTTTTCTTAAGCTTGTGGATGTCTTGGATCTGGAAAGAGTTCCTCATCACGTAGAGAATTCTCAACTTGAGGTCAGCGTTTTCCTTCATTGCCTTCACTTCTGTGGCCATTGAAATGGAAAGAATTAATGGTATTTCAGATATGACCCTGGAATAACATTCCCTGTTTTTTTTCTCATTTCTAAAAGGAGGGTATGGAGCTGTGGTGATTGGAGAAGAGGTAGGGTTTAGGGGCTTATGATGCTTAACAGAGAACTAGAAATTGAGAATTAGAGACCCTATAATTGCCCATGTAAGGATTTTAAAAAGCTATTTTTTTTTTCTCCCAGCTGCTTCTGTATAATGAGGATCAAAGTGGGCAGTGGAGGCAGGGGAGAGGGAGCATCAGGTAAGGGAATTCTGTCTCAAAGGCTTGTCAGTAGCACAGCCACACCAATATTTTCTTTCTGATCTGACTGACACGAGGTCCCAAGATGTTTATTAGGCCAAGAAACTTGTTCTCATCTGTTTGCTAACCTGAAGTTAACAGTATTTTAGGCTAGAACTTGAAGAGGGTATTAGGTTGACATTCAGTTGAAGAAAACAAACAAAACCAATTCTTTGTGGAGTGCTTCAGAAGGAAGGGCAGTTGTGTGTATTCTTTATCTCTTTGCCCTCCACTCTTGAGCCTTGATTCTTTGTGTTCTATTATTACAGCTCTCCCACAAATGGCAGTCTCAAAAGGTAGGATGTTCTTATCATGCAAACCTTCCTTACCCCACTGCCTCACTGATAAATTGCAAAGCCTGTTCCCACCAGCCTTTATGTTCTGTTAGTTTGGGCCCTGCTTTTGGGGTAGGATCCATATCTGCATTTTGATATTTTCCTGTTGGAGCACCATTTGACCTCAGACAGATGGACAGGATATATTCAGGTAGACCAAAGGATGTGTTGCTAGAAAACCTACCCTAAAGAATGGTTAAAGAAGGGGCACCAGCATTGTGGCACAGCAGTGTAAGCCACCACCTGTGATGTGGCATCCCATAGGAGCTCCGGTTGTAGTCTCAGCTGCTCCATTTGTGATCCAGTTTCTTGTTAACACACCTAGTAAAGTATTAGAAGATGGCCCAAGTACATGGGCTCCTGCTATCCTTGTGGGAGATACAGATGGAGTTTAGGCTCCTGGCTTTGGCCTGGCCCAACAATGGCTGTTGCACCCATTTGGGGAATAAACCAATGAATGGAAGATCTGTCTCCCATTCGCTCTGTGAATCTGTCTTTCCAAAAAAAGAAAAAATGGTTAAAGGAAGTTTTCTAAATAGCAGAAAATGATGAAGAAAGAAAATTTTGGAACATTAAGAAGAAAAAAAAAATGGTAAGCAAAAATATGGGTAAATATGCTCTCCTGAGATTTCTAACTTGTGTTGTTTAGTTGAAGAAGAAATTATAATACTGCCTAAGGTAGTTCTAAATTTATCTTGAGGAAGTGCTTAAGACATTATGAACAGGGAAGCATAAAGAGATGTATAGGATTGTAAGTTTTCTATATTTCATTCAAATTGGTAAAATGACAGTGGTAGACTGCAGCAAGGTATGTATAAGTAATGTAATACCTAGTACAACTACTAAAACTCTACAGAGAGCACTATAGGTACAGGGGAATTCTAGAACATATTCAGGTGGCTCAGAATAATGCAGAGAAAGGGAAACAGAAGATACAAAAACAGATATTGGCAGAATGGATTAAGAAACATGACCCAACTGTGTGTTCTCTCTGAGAAACTCACTTCAAACATAGGAAGGCAGAAAAATGTTAGGTAAACATTACCTATTAAAGGAAAGCAGATAAGATAGATTTCAGAGCAAAAAGAAGCAACATAGGGGAATTATATGATGATAAAAGGGATAGTCCATTAAGGAAATGTAATCATAGATGTGTATGTACCCCCAAGCTACAAAATAATATGAAGAAGAAAAAGGTGAATGGTGGAATATGTCCACAACTATAGTTGGGGACTACCACACCTCTCTAGATCTAGGAACAGCTAAACATAAGATCATCAGTTATTTAAAAGAATTCAATATTACCATTAGCCAGTAAGATTTAACTGATGTTTATACCTATAAACTATTCAGGAACAGCAAAATACATGTATTTTTCAAGTGTTAACAACATAGACTACCAAATTCTATCGTGGGCTGTAAAGCAAAGCACATTTATAAGAACTAGAATTATACGGAATTATACTGGAATTATACAGAATATTTTCTGACAATGTGTAATGGATGTGGGCATCAGTAACATAGATAGCAGGAAAAATCTCCAAACAGTTGAAACTAAACAGCACACTTCAAAACAATCTGCATCAAAGAGGATGTCTCATGGGAAGTTTGAAAAACTGAACTGAATGAAAGTGAAAATAAGGCATGCCAGTGTTTGTGAGATATGGCTAAAGCAATGCTAAATTAGGCTAAATTTATAGCATTTAATGCAAACCTTAGAAAATAATTAAAGACCAGGCAGGCATTTGGCCTAGTGGTTAAGCTGCTGGTTGGGGTGTTTGGGTCCTATGTTGGAGTACCTGGGTTCCCTCTCAATTCCAGCTTCCTACTAATGTGCACCATGTGGTGGCTGAAGTAGCTAGATCACAGCCATGTGGGAGACCTGGATTGAATTCCTTCCCTCTGCTTCAGCCCGGACCGGTCTGAGTCATTCAGAGAGTGAACTTGGGAATGGGAGCTCTCTCTTTCCTCATTGCATCTCTAATTAATTAATGAATTAAACAGAAAAGAGGAAAACTCTCAAATCAATACTCAAAACTCCCAATTCCAGCCCCCTAAAAAGAAGAGTGAAATAAATAGAAAGCAAGCAAAAAGAAGGAAATACAGAGAGCTGAGATCAATAAACCTGAAACAGAAAAACAATGAAAAAGCTAGTTCTTTGGAAAGATTAAAATTGGCAAACTAAGCAGCAAGACTGACAGATGCATATTACCAGTTTGGGGAATGAAGCTATCACTACAAACTCTGGGCATCAAAAGGATAATAATTGAATACATGATTTTAATAACCTTGATGAAACTGACAATTGCTTAAACTACCATAACTTAACCAAATATAAAAGTGATTATTCAAATAGGCATATAGCTATTAAGAAAATTAGACCCATAATTTGAGAAATCCTAAAAAGGAAACCTCTAAGCCCAGATGATTTCACTGAAGAATTGTTACTAAAGGAGAATGCATAACAATTCTGTAGTCTTTTCCAGAAAATAGGACAAGGGAATGCTTCTCAATTTATTTTATGAAGCTATTATTACTCTGATAAAGATAATGCAAAGAAAACTACAGACCAATATCCCTTAAGTATTTGTAGGAAAATCTTTAACAAAACATGAGCAAATCGAACAGCAGTGTATAAAAAAGAATGATACACCATGACAAAATGAAGCTTGTTCCAGGGTTGCTAGACTGGTTCAGTATTTGAAATCAATCTGACCACACTGTTGAGCCAGAGAGGAAGAATCTCAGCGTCCTGTCAATTGATTCAAAGCATGTGACAAAATCCAGTGTACATTCATGATCAAAACTCAAAATAGGAATAGAGAAGTTTCTCTACTTGATAGAGTCCTCATAAAAAAACCCCACATACTTAATGGTAAAAACTTATTGCTTAGGTCAGGAACAAGGATGTCTGTTTTTACCACTGTTAATAGTGCTGAACGTGTTAGCCAGTGTAATAAAACAAGAAAAGGAAATAAAGGTATACAATTTGGAAATTAAGAAACCAAAATAGTCCCAATTATGACTGTGTAGAACGGCAATAGGAAAGTATGAGGGGGCTTCAGAAAGTTCATGTAAAATGGAATTAAAAGGATTTCATTTTTGTGCAAAAATGTTTTAAAATTCATGCATAAGAGGTCTTCAAAAGTTCATGGAGAATGTATATTGTGAAAACATTGCATGGGTTTTAAAATTTTTTACAGCAAATTTATCTTGTAACTTAATTTTCCACAAACTGTTTGAAATATCTATGTATTTTTTTGAAAATCCTAGATCCAATAATTGAATGCTATGTTAGGAGAAAAGCTCTGTACAAAAATCAAAACAAAACACCCAAAAAAACCCTGTAGTTTTAATAATGTGGATACAAATTAAAAATGCCATTTATAATCACTTTTTAAAAGATACTTGGGAGTAAACTAGGACTTATATACTGAAAATTACATAATGCTGATAAAGATTAAAAATGAAGAAATACTGTTTATGAATTGGAGCATTCAGCATAGAAAATATGTTGATTCTCCCCAAATTTTTATTAGAATTGACAACTGCATGCACAAAACTCTTGATAAGAATTTTGTATGCATAGACAAGATGATCGTAAAATTTATGAAAGATAAACTAGAATACTTCATTCAATTTTGTAAAAGGAATAAAATGGGAGGAGTCAATTTCAAGATATGTAGCTACAGTAATCAAGACTGGTATTGGCAGATACAGAGGTCAGTGGAAAAAAGCAAAGAACCTAAAATCACACCCACACATGTATACACAACTTTAAGATAAATTTTTTTTTGTTGAAAAGCAGATTAAAAGAGAAAAAGGTACAGATCTTCCATCTGCTGGTTCATTCCCCAAATGGCTGCAACAGCCAGGTGTAGGCAAGGCCAAAGCCAGGAATAAGGAACATCCTCATCTCCTACGTGGATGGCAGGGGCCCAAGTGCTTGATTTTTTTTTGTTGTTGCTTTCTCAGGCACACTAGCAGGAAGGATCAGAAGTGGAGCAGCTGGGACTCCAAACTGGTGCTCTGATATAGGATGTCAGCAATAGAAGTGGTGGCTTAACCTGGTAGACCACAATGCCGGCTCCATAACTTTTTTCAAAGATGCAGAAACAATTCAGTGGTGGAAAGTTAGCCATTTACTAAATGGTGAAGAAAATGGACACACATAGACTGAAAAATGAGCCTTGACCCAAGTCTTACACAATATTTAACCAAAAATGGATCAGACAAAACTTTTAGACAAAGAATTGCTGAGATCTAGAATTAAGAAATTCCTAGACTTAACTCCAAAAGTATCATCCATAAATGGGAAAACTGTTAAATTGATTTTATAAAGTTCACAACTTTCACTCTGCAAAGCCTTGTTAAGAAAATGAAGACACCATTTCAGACTTGGAGAAAATATTTGCAAGCTACATATCCAATTAAAGACTCATATCCAGAATGTACAAAGAATCCTCAAAACTCAGCCATAAAACAATCCAGTTAGAGAATGGGCAGAAGACACAGATATTCTACCAAAGAAGACATCCAGATTGCGAATAAGTACATTAAAAGATGTTTAGTATCACTAGGCATTGAGGAAATGCAAAGTAAAACCAGAATGAAGCATTGCTGTAAGCCTGTCAGGATGGCTGAAATCAAAAGTGATGATGTCAGATGCTGGCAGAGAAAATGAGCACACATACTTTGCTAGTGGGACTGTAAAACGGTACAGCCACTCTGGAGAATGCTTCGGCAGTTCCTTCACAAACATGAAATACACACCTTTCATGCAGTCCACCAGTTGCACTCCCAAAGAAATGAAAACATGTTCATAGAGAACATGGATCTGAATTTTTTACAGAAATTTTATTGTGATAACTAATGGCTGAAAAGAATACAGATGCTGTTCTGCACATGAATATTTTGTTTTAAAGATTAATTAATTTATTTGAAGGGCAGAGGGACCGAGTGATGGAGACTTCCATGATTGGTTCACTGCCCAACTTGGAGGGCCAGGCCAAAGCCAGGAGCCAGGAACTTCATCCTGGTCTCCCCACATGGGTGGCAGGGTCCCAAGTACTTCGGCCATCATCCACTCCCTTTCCAGGCACGTAGCAGGGAGCTGATTGGAAAGTGCATATTAGCTGGGATATGAACTGCTGCTCTGATAGGGATCCCATGTGGTGGCTTAACCTGCTGTACAACACCTGAATGAACTGTGATACATCCATTGACTACTACTGAACAACAAAAAGGAGCAAATCCTTACACATGGAACAACCTGCATGAGTGTTGGGAATTATGCTGAGTGGAACAAAGTTTCAAAAGTTTACAAATTAGTTACTGAACATTCCTGAAATGACAAAATTGCAGAAACAGAAAAGTAAAGTTGGTGGTTGTCAGGGGAGGGCATGGTATGGAAAGTAGGTGGGTGTGGCTATAACAGGAAGAGTGCTTTCCCTGGATTGATACGGTGAGCCCAGGGTGATGGTTGTGCTTTGCCTGTCAAGATGTTACTGGGGCCGGCGCTGTGGCGCGATGGGTTAATGCGCTGGCCTGAAGCACAGGCATCTCTTATGGGCACCGGTTCGAGACCTGGGTGCTCCACTTCCAATCCAACTCTTCTGCTATGGCCTAGGAAAGCAGTGGAAGATGGCCCAAGTCCTTGGGGCTCTGCACCCGCATTGGGGACCTGGAAGAAGTTCCTGAATCCTGGCTTCGGATCGGTGCAGCTCTGGCTGTTATGGCCAATTGGGGAGTGAACTATTGGATGGAAGACCTCTCTGCCTCTCTTTCTCTCTGTGTTACTCTGACTTTCAAATAAATGAATAAATCTTAAGAAAAAAAAAAAAAGATGTTACTGAGGGAAATTCGGTAATGGGGTGCATGGGATTTCTCTGTGTCATTTCTTACAACTGCATGTGAGTCTGTAATTATCTCCAAATACAGTTATCTTAAAACTATCTTAAAAAGTTTAAAGACTGTTAACACAAGGCTTATAATGATAGTGTTTTCTTACCTTCTTTATCTGTCTCATCTGTCTCCCTGTCTCCCATTCCTATTTCTTAGCTGGTTTTTTTTTTTTTTTTTTTGTGGGGGGTATTGCCTCCCTCTTTCTGTCCATCTTTGTCATACCTCTCTATTTCCTCTCTGCCCCCCATTTATACATGCACTGACTTCATACTTTGGAAAATAAGGATGTGACTCTCTCACATCACCTCTAACACCATTAGTATCCATTCATCAGAATTAAGTCATAATTTTGATTAATTCAGTATTCACAATTGAGCTAACACACAACCCCAACAGCCCAGAGCCAGAGAAAGTGCCAGCATTGGAGAACAAGGTGAGATCAGACTGTAGCAGCCCATGCCACTGGTGATGTAGCAGGAGGGAGTGCCTAGCAGACTACACTGTCTTTGAGTCTGGCCCAGAGCCCTGAGAGGACAAGGTGACTGCTAACCCAGTGAAAAAGGACATGTTTTTCTCTCCTTATCACTCCCACAGTGGCACCCGGCACCCAACAGGGCGGGTTCCATTTTGGATGTAAGTAGTTAGAAGCTGCAGCAGCTCTTGTGTGCATGCCCAGCAACTGGTGGGGACAAGACACCATCTTGCTGGGAGTAAAAACTACATCAGTGGGTCAGGAGAAGGTGCCATTCTGACATCAGTATTTGCTGCAGAGACTCTTGTATGTGCCTGGCAACCAGTGGGGAACAGGCATAATTGTGAAATGAGTAGGGCTGTGGCCATTGGCTCTTGTGTACACATGTGATTCAGTGGTTTTACCAGACTGAAAATTCTGCATTTCCCACTGTCATTGAGTCTTGCTGAGAATTGACTGGGGCTGGGCCCCCATGGAGGACTGTGAGGTGCCCCCAGCCTCTGAATGGATCATAGCCTCCAGGGATCAAACTACCTAGGCAGAGCACCCACCTGCAGCTGGCTTTGGGAATGTTTGCTTCTCTGTAGATGGGACAGGCTAGCAAGATGGAATGGATCCTCTGCACCTTGTGACTGTGGGAGTCCTGTGTACTGAGACTGTGGGAACTGTTTGCATGAGAGAGGGCAGGATGTAGCTGGGACTCTGGACAATCACACACACTCAGAGCTTCCTGATTGCCTGGGGTGGGTCATTGCAGCAGGATCCATGCTCACGCTAAGATTGCACAGATGATCTTTAGTGCATTTCAAGTGGAAATGTGAATAAGTATTGCATCCACTGAGAGCTAGCACCCAGGCATTGATCACCTTGGAAGAGAGGAGGTAAGGGTATCATTATGCCAACAGGGGTGATCATACTCTGCTTTGTGTTAAGAGATGTACCACACCCAACCTGGGTGTCACCCTGGATAACCACCCCACCCTGGAGCACTGACCATAGCTCCCAGGCAACACCCAGCACATATCTGGGTATTCACTGAAAGAGCAGATGCTCCACTAAGCAACAGAGGCATAATTCAAAGATAAAAGCCAACAGAGGAAAAAAACAGCAAATACCTCCACAGATGCCTAAAAATAAACTTAAAAATTCAAGAAATAAGAATAAGAAAGACAACATGACACCCCCAAAAGGAACACAACACTTCAATATTAGAATGCGAAGATGAACAGATTGATGAAATGCCTGAAACAGAATTCAAAAGATTAAACATAGGGTTACTCAGAAGCAGTGAGAAGCAATTTTATGAATTAAAGAAATCCATACAGGACATAAATGAAAAATTTTCCCATGAAATTGAGATTTTTGAAGAGAAATCCAAATGAAATATTAGAAATGAAGAAGCCAATATGTTAAATAAAAAATACAGTGGAAAGCTTAACAACAGACTTGGTGAGGCAGAAGAAAGAATATCTGAACTAGAAGACAAATCTTTGGAAATTTTTCAGTCAAAAAAAATTAGAAAAATTTAAAACAGTATTGGAGATTTATGGGATACTGTCAAATGACCCAACATATGGATCTTAGAATTCCTGAAGGAGTGGAAAAAGAATGGATTAGAAGGCCCAGTGAAATAAATACAGAAAGCTTCCTTAATTTGGAGAAAGAAAGGGACATCCAAGTACATGAATCATATAGAACTTCCTATAGACATGACCAGGAAAGATCTTCACCACAACACATTGTAGTCAAACTTTCAACAGTAAAACATGAAGATTCTAAAATGTACATGAGAGAAAGGCCAGATTAATTTTAGAGGCTCTCCAGTTAGAGTTGGCTTCTTATCAGAAACTCGGAGAGAATGAAGATACATAGTCCAAGTCTTAAGTGAAAAAAAAGTCAACCCAGAATACCGTATCCTACAAAGCTCTCATTTATGAATGAAGGTGAAATAAAGACCTTACATAACAAATTGAAAGAATTTGTTGCCACTCATTCAGCCTTACAAAAGATGCTTAAGGATGTGCTTCACACAGAAACACAAAGACAGTCATCATTATGAAAGAATGTGAAGGCAGACAATCAGTAAAAGTACAAAGGAAATCCAAAGTAAACAATGGGGATATTTATGGAAAAATGACAGGGCCTTGTCATTACTTACCAATATTAACCTAGGATGTAAATGGCCTAAGTTCTCCAATTAAAAGCTACAGGCTGGCTGAATGGATTAAAAAAAAAAGACCCATCTATTTTTACCTACAAGAAATACACTTCATCAACAAGGATACATGCAGACTGAGTTGAAAGGATGGAAAAAGATAGTCCATGCTAATGGAAAGCAAAAAAGAGCAGGTGTAGCTGTCCTAAAATCAGACAACATAGACTTTAAAAGAAAACTATTAAAGGAGACAAAGAAGGGCAAGATGCAATGATTAAGAGATCAATTCAACAGGAAGATGTGACTATAATAAATCTATATGCACCAATTGCTAGTGTGTCTAGCTATTTAAAACAAATATTAATGGATCTAAAGGGAGACAGATGCCAATTCAATAGTAATGGGAGACTTCAACACCCCAATTTGATCAATGGACAGATCAACTAGACAGAAAATAAACAACAGAGCAAATTGAAACTATGGACCAAATGGACCTAACATATCTTTTATTTATTTTTTATTTTATTTTTTTAAAATTTATTTGACAGGTAGAGTTATAAACAGTGAGAGAGAGAGACAGAGAGAAAGGTCTTCCCTCCATTGGTTTACTCCCTAAATGGCTGCTATGGCTAGCGCTGCACCAATCTGAAACCAGGGACCAGGTGCCCCTTCCTGGTCTCCCACGTGGGTGCAGGGGCCCAAACACCTGGGCCATCCTCTACTGCCCTCCCAGGCCACAGAAGAGAGCTGGACTGGAAGAGGAGCAACCAGCACTAGAACTCGGCATCCATATGGGATACTGGTGCCACAGGCAGAGGATTAACCAAGTGAACCACAGCGCCGACCCCTGGACCTAACATATCTGCAGGAATTTTCATCCCACGGTTGCAGAATGCACATTCTTTTCATCAGTGCATGGAACTTTCTCTAGGACTGGTCATATGCTAGGCCATAAAGTAAGTCTCAGCAAATTAAAAAAAATCAAAATCATATCATGCATCTTCTCTGACCACAACAGAATGAAACTGGAAATTAACAGTTCAAGAATATTGAGAACATATGCAAACACATGGAGACTGAACAACATGCTACTGAATGAACAATGGATCATAGAAAAAAGAGAAATCAAAAACTTTCTGGAAAAGAATAAAGATGACAATATAATATATCAAAACTTATGGAATACAACAAAAGCAGGGTTAAGAGGGAAGTTTATAGCAATTGGTGCCTATATCATGAAATTGCAAAGGTACCAAGTAAATGAACTATCACTGCATCTCAAGGACCTAGAGGGGCTGGCACTGTGGTGTAGTGGGTAAAGCTGCCTCCTGCAGTGCCAGCATCCCATATGGGCACCAGTTTAAGTCCCAGATGCTCCACTTCCAATCCAGTTCTCTGCTATGGCCTGAGAAAGCAGTGGAAGATGGTCCAAGTCCTTGGGCCCCTGCACCCGTGTGGGAGACCTGGAAGAAACTCCTGGCTCCTGGCTTTAGATCAGTGCAGCTCTGGCCATTGTGGCCAATTTGGGAGTGAACCAGCAGATGGAAGACCCCTCTCTTTCTCTCTCTCTCTACCTCTCCTTCTCTCTCTGCATAACTCTTTCAAATAAATAAATAAATCTTTTAAAAAAATGGCCCAAATGTTAAAGAAAGAGAAGGACCTAGAAGAATAACAAGCAAAACCCAAAATTAGTAGGAGGAAAGAAAGCATTAGAGAAGAAATAAACAAAAAATATAAAAGATCAGTGAAATGAAGAGCTTCTTTTTTGAAAAAAAAAAAATTGATGCACCATTGACCCAATTAACAAAAAAAGAAAAAAGAGGGAGAAGACCCAAACTAAAAGAATCAGAGATGAAAAAGGAAAATACCACAGAAATAAAAATAATCATCAGGAATTTGCAAAAAAGAGCTATATACCAACACATTGGAAAGCCTAGAAGAAAGATTCCTGGACACATACAATTTACCAAAATTGAGTCATAAATGCATAGAAAACCTAAACAGACCAATAACCAAGACAGAGATTGAATCAGTAACAGTAATAAAGACCCTCCCAAGAAAGAAAAGCACAGGACCAGATAGTGCCACCACTGAATTCTTGAGAGCTTGTTTGGAGGCTTTAGCAGGGGAGTACTGCTATTCATATACCCTTGACCAAAGACTCGTCCTCCTCTAGCAGAAAAGGTTGTCCTCTTTGACACAGCACACAGCTTTGGGAGGGATACACATGAAGTGGTGAGGGAGGAAAGGAACACCCACCTAGGCAGCCAGATCAGCTGAGTCAGCCCTAGTGATCCTTGGGGTGACAGATGTTGCAGCCAGATTGTCCTCACATCCTTCACTGCTGAATTCTACCAGAGATTTAATGAAGAACTAATTTCAATTCTTCTCATGCTATTCAATACAACTGAAAGAGAAAGAATCCTCCCAAACTCCTTCTATGAAGCCAGCATCACCTAATTCCTAAACCAGGAAAAGATCCAAGAGAGAGAATTATAGACCAATATCCCTGACGAACATAGGTACAAAATTATCAACAAAATACTAGTTAATCAAATACAACAACACATCAAAAAGAATATTCACCCAGATCAAGTGGGATTTATCCCTGGTATGCAGAGATGGTTCAACATTCACAAATCAATAAATGTGGCACATCATATTAACAAACTAAAGAACAAAAACTGTATGATTATTTCAATAGATGCAGACAAAGAATTTGATAAAGTACAACATCCTTTCATGATGAAAACCGTAAGCAAATTGAGTATAAAAGGAACATTCCTCAACATAGTCAAGGCAATTTATGATAAACACACAGCCAGCATCTTACTGAATAGGGAAAAGTTGGAAACATTCCCAGTAAGATCCAGAACCAGATAAGGATGCCCCTCTCACCATTGCTAGTAAGTGTAGTCCTAGAAGTTTTAGCCAGAGCCATTAGGCAAGAAAAAGAAATCAAAGGGCTACAAATTGGAAAGGAGGAAGTCAAACTATTCTCATTTGCAGAAGACATGATACTATATATAGGTGAACCAGAAGACTCTAAGGAGACTATTGGAACTTATAAAGGAGTTTGGTAAAATTGCAGGATGTAAAATTAACACAAAAGAATCAATTGCCTTTGTATACACAGACAATACCATGGCTGAGAAAGAATTTCTAATATCAATCCCATTCACAACAGCTACAAAAAATGAAATACCTTGGAATAAATTTAACTAATGATGTCAAAGGTCTCTGTAATGAAAATTACAAAACATTAAATAAAGAAATGGAAGAAGACACAAAAAATGGAAAAATCTTCCATGTTCATGGATTGGAAGAATATCAACAAAAGGTCCATACTACCAAAAGCAATTTACAGATTCTGTGAGATCCCAATCAAAATACCATGACATTCTTCTCAGATACAGAAAACCAGTGCTAAAATTCATATGGAAACACAAGAGACCTCGAATAGTTAAAGCAATCTTACACAACAAAAACAAAGCCGGAGGCATCATAATACAAGATTTCAAGACATACTACAAGGCAGTTGTAATCAAAACAGCCTAGTACTGCCAAAAAGATAGATGTGTAGACCAACAGAATAGAAAATCCAGAAATAGATCCACGCATCTACAATCAGCTAATCTTTGACAGATTTGCTAAAATAAATTCCTGGAGAAAGGACAGTCTATTCAACAAATGGTGCTAGGAAAATTGGATATTCATGTACAGAGGTATGCACCAAGACCTCCTACCTTACACGTTATACAAAAACCCACTCAAAATGGATCAAAGACCTAAATCTATGCCCTGATACCATCAAATTACTAGAGAACATGGGAGAAACTATGCAAGACATTGGCATAGGCAAAGATTTCTTGGATTAGATCCCAGAAGCACAGGCAATCAAAGCCAAAATTGACAAATGGGATTACATCAAGCTGAGAAGTTGCTGCACTGCAAAAGAAATGCTCAGCAAAGTGAAGAGGCATCTGACAGAATCAGAGAAAATATTTGCAAACTATGCAGCTGACAAAAGATTAACATCCAGAATCTTTAAAGAGCTCAAGAAATTCAACAACAACCAAACAATCTAGTTACGAAGTGAGCAAAGGACTTAAATAGGCATTTTTCAAAAGAGGAAATTCAAATGGCCAACAGACACATGAACAAATACTCAGGATCACTAGATATCAGGGAATGCAAAGCAAAGCCACAATGAGACTTCACCTCACCCCAGTAAGAAAGGCTCACATACTACAAAATCAACAAACAATAGATGCTGGTGAAGATGTGGGGGAAAAGGTACTCTAATCACTGTTGGTGGGAATATAAACTTGTGTAGCCACTGTGCAAGACAAAATGGAGAAACCTTAGAACTCTCAATATCATCCTATCATATGACCCAGCCTTCCTACTCCTGGGAATTTACCCAAATGAAATGAAATCAGGATGTGAAAGAGTGATCTGCAATCCCATGTTTATTGCAGCTTAATTCACAGTAGCTAAGATATTAAATCAACCTGGATGCCCATCAACTGAAGACTGGATAAAGAAATTATGGCATATATACACTCTGGAATACTACTCAGCAGTTAAAAAAAACCCTGTCTTTTGCAACAAAATGGATGCAACTGGAGACCATTATATTCAGTGAAATAAGCCAGTTCCCAAAAGACAAATGCTTTATCTTTTTCCTGATCTGTAATAGAGTACCTAAAAGATAATGTACAGGAGTGAGGTTGGCATTGTGAGATTCAGTGATTGTTTACAGCCCTTGTCTCGACTGCTAAGGAACAGTGTTTCGTTCTTCATAGTATTTGTTGAACTCTTTGCTTAGTATAGGGTTAATCTTATGAATGTAAAGTTAACTGAAAATAAATATTTTTAAAAATTAAGAGTGGGAATAGGCGAGGGAAGAGAAAGAAGGGTAGCAGTGTGGGTGGGAGGGATAGTAGGGTGAGAAGTACCACCATGATCCTGAATCTGTATATATAGGAAATACTGTATATCTTAAATAAAATTTTTAAAAAAGTTATTTATTTTATTTGAAAGGCAGTTAAAGAGAAAGAGAGAGAATCTTCCATCTGCTGGTTCACTTCCCAAATGGCCCAAACAGCTGAGTCTGAGTCAAGCCAATGCCAGGAGCCCAGAAATGCACTGGGTCTCCCATGTGGGTAGCAGGACCCAAGTACTGGAGCCATCTGTTGCTGCTTTCCCTGGCTCGTTAGCAGGGAGTTGGATCTTCCAGGCACTCCAGCCAGGCACTCAGTGTTGCAGTGGCTTAACCTGCAGTGCCACAATGCTGGCCCCTAGTTGCTGTATATTTTCTTTCTTATACAATTTTTTTTGTGTGTGTCTTTTTTCCCAAAGTTAGCTGTCTTAATAGTTTCATTTGCTTTTTTGGCTGAGCCCCAAACTTGGCAACAGAACAGTAATGCTCCTTCGTAATCATCAGAGACCCTCGGGTTCCATTAATCCCTTTACTTTTCTGGGGGTGGCTTCTGTCTTACAGCTCCAATCGGGACTGGCACTTCTCTAGGGCTGCCTCAGGGTTGTCATCCATGGACATTTCATTCTGCAGTGACAGGATTCTTGAGGACTACTTGGGGCCAGAAGGCAAAGGTGAGAGGAGGAAGATATGATGCTATAGTGAATTGCCAGTGAAAATAGGCAAAGCTGAAGGCATTCTGTAAACAGAACTGTAACAGAGGGTTCAGGAGGGGATTCAACTTAGGTAAGGTGGCCTAGCCACTGTGGGTCCAGGAAGCAGGGGTCCTGGCAGAGACGAGATCAACCCTGCCAATCCTGGCAGCAGGGCTGGCGTGAATATCACATGGGAATCACAGTGGCCTGGTGTGGCATCTAGCTCTATGAGTTGAGGACAGACACCTGGAGAGCTTGGGTGCCCAGTGCTGGCTGGTAGTATTTTTCCAAGATTCCTTATAATTTTGTCAGGGTATGCCTTTTGCTGTAGATTTTGGGAGCAAAACTTTTAATTAAAACAATATTTTATAGTATTTGATGAATAAAAATGAATGTAAATACAGACTTTTGGCACAGCAGTTAAGGTGCCACTTGCGATAATTGCATCCCATTTCAGAGAGACTGAGTTTAAGTCCTAGCTCTGCTCCCAGTTCCAGCTCCCTGCTGATGCCCTGAGAGGAGCAGCAGCGGATGGCTCAAGTCATTTGGGTCCCTGCCATCCATGTGGGAGACCTGGATTGAGTTCCCAGCTCCTGACATCAGCCCCAGCCCAGCCCAGCCCTGGCTGTTGTGGGCATTTGAAGAGTGAACCAGCAGATGTGAGAACTCTTTGTCTTTCCAATAAAGAGGTAATTTTTACAAATGAATACAATGTGTAAGATGTGAAGTGGAATACTACAGTGAAAAGTCATACACCCACCTCTGCCTTCACGAGGAGTGGTTGAGACCATAGCAACCTTACACAGATCCCAACATGATTCCATCACAGAGCTCCACCCTTGCAATCTGACAGATCGCCCCGCCCTAATCCATCAACCATTAGCACTGAGCCATTCCCTGTGCACAGCAGACTTTGGGGCTTCGTGTGGGGAGCCACGTCCTATTCAAACCATAACAAGGCATTTGTGTCCCTCTCCGTTCTGGGCTGCTCTTGTAGCAGACCAGTCTCCAGAAAAGCACATCTCACCAGGCTCTTTTCCCTCAAACAAAGTCATCAGCACACTCCGCAGGTCACACCAGCCTTGCTCAGCAATGACCCCAGAGAAGCTGCCCAGGAAGGAAGCAGGTGCTCTCCTCCAACTCTGCCCTTTGTTGTTTCAACTCAGGGAGGCCATCGGTGGGCTCTGGCTTCCGCCATGCTACATCATGACCTAGCAGCAGGTCAAGGTGACCACAGGGCCGACCTCATTTGTCTGGCTTGGCTTGGGGCTTGTAGCCCTGTACTGCAGGTCGCTCTGTGTTTCACATATTAAAACAGTACCTGGTTTTCTAGTTGTTTAAAGCCAAGAGGGTAACTCTCTCCCTGTTATTCTCTCATGTCTAGAATAGGAGCTGTCCAATAACCCACAAAAGTAGAGTGTAAGTTCATGCCATCTGCAATATATGTCTCATCTACTTTTGGCTTTTGTCCACGGTTTCTGGCCCATAACTCCCTTCCCAAGACAGGTCAGGGACACTAGAATTTCTTGTCTTGAAGGTGGATCATGGGAACTTTCCTCTCTTCCCACCTTTCTGTCTTGGAGTTGCCCAGAGTGGAACTCTCTGACCTACCCTGTCTGACAGGAGATCATAAGACCCCCATTTCGGAAGGGGTCCTGTCCCAAACCCCAGAGGAAGGGGTGGAACACAGAGAAGCCAAGATGGCTCGAGCAGATGAGACTTGCTCTGCTTCCCAGTCTATTGGCTTTGACGTGTACGTAATGAAGTTTCCAGAAAACCCCAAGGCATAGGCTTGGTGAGTTTCCAGAAAGCTGAACACATGGTGCTCCATGCCCCTCCCACAGTGCCCACCTGTGCATTGCTGTGCTGTGATATAGCGGGTAAAGCTACCACCTGTAGTGCTGGCATTCCACATAGAATTCACGTCCCAGCTCTTCCCCCTACGATCCAGCTCTCTGGATCGTATGGCCTGAGAAAGCAGTGGAAGATGGCCCAAGTCCTTGGGCCCCTGCACCCATGTGGGAGACCTGGAGGAAGCTCCTGGCTCTTGGCTCGCTGGTCTGAAACCACGCTGCTGGCCAGCTGTGTCCTCGTCCAGAGGCTCGGCCTGGGAAACAGCCGCTTCCAAGCTCCCAGGGTTTGTCACAATTCACTTCCTTGCACTTGGGGGGACCGAGGTCCAGTCATGTTGCCAGCTGTGTGCTGGTGACTGCTGTCCGCTCCTAGAGGCCACTCTCAAGTCCTTGGCCTCAGCTGCAGGGAACCTCCCTCCCTCCCTCCGACCCCTCCCCTCATGCTTTAAGGCTTGGACTCCCCTTCTGTGAGCAGCTGCCTGTATAGGGCTCTTGTGACCCACCCAGGTCACCTCCCTATTTCAAGGTCGTTGATGGCACCAGAAGACACAGGCAAAAGCCTTCACAGTCACAGCTGGGAAGCGTTCAGGACGTGACCTGGGGCCAGCTGAGGATTCGGCCATCAGAAAGGGCCGAGGAGAGGCCTTGGCGCTGGACAGGCAGTTGATGGATTTGAGCACCACTCGTGCCAGGCACAGGTGTGGGTGCCGAGAAGCCAGGTGGAAAGGGCATCACAGTTTGTTAGAGTCTTAGCAGTGGAGGGAAGTCTGGAGCACATGACTCCCGGAAGTCTTCTCTGTTCTAAGAAAACACTCCCTGCGACCTCAGCTATTTCTTCCACGCGTGCCTCCCGACTCCCCTGTCCCTGCTCAGGAGCGGTAGGGCGAGGGAGGCAGGCATATCTTACTTCCCATCAAGGCAGCGCAGGTCAGCCGAGGGGGAAGCTGGAGAATTAGGCCAGGCTTTTGAAATGGCCCTTGAAGGTTGGCGAGGATTTCAGTTGGAGGAGCCGGATATGGGAAGGGGCTTCCAGGAGTGGCAGGCAGGGCCCGGAACTCTGGGGCACACTTCTGGAAGGACGAACAGCCAGCACATGGAGCAGCCCCGGGGGTGCCGAGAATGGAGGCGCGGCAGGCAAGGAGAGTCAGGGCCGGCCAGAGGAGGGGCTTCGGCATGAGGAACACGGGCACTTGAGCCTGGTGTAAGCACAAGAGCGGCACTGATGGGCCAATGGCAAGGGCAGAACAAGTGCACCTGCGCGGGGTGTGAGGCGCTGACCTTGCCGGCGCCAAGCCACGCCCACAGAGCACAACTTTTCATTGAAAACCAGACCACAAACTGCCCGTTGCTACTGAGTGTGTCCTCCCGAAAGTCCCACTCCCTGGTGCCTGTAACTGACATTATTTGGGACTAGAATCTGCAGGTGGCATCCAGTTAAGGGGAGGTCCTTCAGATCAGCCCAGATCCACGTGACCGGAGCCCTTACAGCAGGGTGGGGGACTGCCCAGCCTGGGGGCCTGGAGGCTCCAGAAATCTCATGGTCCAGCCCTTCCAAGGCATGTGCAGGTGGCACTTGAAGTGCAATAAATCCATAGCAGGCTAATGTTTAAGCTGACAATTGTGTATGAGCTGTGAATGATGTAAATATTCAAATGGTTCCTGGCAGAAGAAGATTTCCCAGCCCTGCCTTAGAGGAAGAAGAGGGAGACCCCAATGTCAGCTGGGAAGCCGGAGGTAGAGGCGGTCACCAGCCAGGCAGCATCCATGACTGCCCACGGCCCACGCCCCATACCCAGGGCTCAGGAGACGCGTGGCCCTGCCCACACCGCCTTGACTTTGGCCTCGGGGCCTCCGGAACTGTGAGACAACCATTCCTTTGCTCCAGCCGTCTGGGGTGTGGGGCTTTGTCACAGCCGTCAAGGAAGTGAGTTCATTTGTTCATTTGCTACTTCATCCTTCAAAGGTGTCTCGGGCCTGGCTCCGTGAGGGGCAGCCGGTGGATGCTGATGCTGGCTGCACAAGAGGAGCTGCAGGTGGCTGTCATGCTTGGCTGGCTGGTGGCCCCGAGAAGTTAGATTGGGCCAGGTCTAGTGCTCTACCCTGGGGAAAGCCAAGGCTAAGAGGCACGTGGAGTGGGATCACTGGGTGTCTGAGACACCCAGGACACACTTAGGACCCGAGGACTTTGCTGTCATCTCCTGGGGTCCTGCAGGCGCCTTTCCTTGGCACTCTGAGGACCAAGCCAAGGACTACAGACAGGAGGGAGGACCCCGCTAACTTCTGCTCGAGGCTGGAAGCACTCACACAGCAGTAGTATTTCTGCAGGTTTGCCTAGAGTGACACGGGCAGCCACCTGCAGGTGCAGGTGTCCCGGTCAGAGGGGACGGGCATCCGTCAGCACCCACAGTCACATCGCAGCTGTCACCCAGTGTCTGTGGGTCTGCAGCAACTCTTGCAATGGCCCTTTTTAGTTTCTTTTAAACTTTATTTATTTGAGAGGGAGGGAGAGAGGGGGAGAATGGAGGGAGCTCTCCCACCCACTGGTTTACTCCTCAAATGCTGGGGATTGGGCCAGAGCCAGAAACTCAATCCAAGTTTTTTTTTTTTTTTTAAGATTTATTTATTTATTTGCAAAGTAGAGTTGGGGGGGGGGAGAATCTTCCATCTGCTCATTCGCTCCCTCAAATAGCCACAATGGCTTGAATTGGGCCAGGCTGAAGCCAATAGCCAGAACTTCTTCTGGGTCTCCCACACGGGTGCAGGTGCCCAAGCACTTTGGGACAGCTTCTGCTGCTTTCCCAGGCACATTAGCAGGGAGCTGGATTGGAGTAGAGCAGCCGGGACTTAGACCAGGTGCCCATATGGGATGCCGGTTTCACAGGTGGCGGCTTAACCCGCTTTGCCAGGATGCCGGCCCCTCAATCCAAGTGTTCCTTGTGGGTGGCTGGAAGCCAATTACTTGAATCATCACAGAATCAGGAGTAGGAGCTGGGAGTCAAACCCAGGTGCTCTGGTGTGGGCACCTGAACAGGTGTCTTAACCTGTAGGCTAAAAATTAAAAAGTCCATTATTTAACTTCTGAAGTCTCTTGTCACCTGTGAAATACTGACATGTGAGAAAACTGTAGGTGACGTTCTTAGCAATGTGCCTGGTGCACAACAGGTGTTAACAAAACACAGCTAGCACCATCGTCACCAGCAGTGTGTCTGGGAAGGCCCTCACCTTCAAAATGGATGAGCCTGACTATACACCAGACGGAGAGGGGCTGTTTTCTGTCCTGACTGCGCAGTGGCCTCCCCTTGTCACCTGTGCCCGCGGGCTGCCCTCCGAGGTGTGACCGCGGGCCCTGGGGTTGCAGTGAACCTCATCACCCACCTGAGCAGGGCTACCTGCCAGAGCCTTGGGCACAGGCAGCCACGTGTTAGGTGTGGCAGGAGCGATGCTTATTGGGAGGGCAAGCAGGTAAGCATGGGACTGCAGGTATCCATGGCGATGGGAGACATGGGGTGGCAGGCCCTGAAAGTCTGGGCCCCCTAAGAGCCCTCCAGGACGCGGGGACCCCGGGAAGCAGCCAGGCTGCTACACCCCGGAGCGAGCGAGGGGCTGCCCAGCAGGGGGCGCACGCGAGGCCAGACGGGTGCCAGCCCCGCGCTCTGCAGCCGCGGTCCCCGTTCCCGCGGCCACCACTGGGTGTCGCCGTTGCCTCGCGGAGGCGCGCGCGAGAGCGTCCCGAGGAGCCCCAGTGTCCCCTTCCTCCTCGCCCGCCCGGGTTAGTGAACGCCGCGGCTGGACTTACCTGCCGGGCTCTGCGGACGACGGCGCCCAGGAGAGCCCTCGGACACCTGTCCCTGGAGGGCCGCAGGCGCCTCTCACGGTGACCCGCCGGGCGGCAGAGCCCACCTCCCCAGGGCAGAGCCCAGCTCTGGGGGTCTCGGCTTCCAGGAAACCCCCGGAGCCCCCCCTGGCAGCCCCCAGCTGCCCGCGGTGTGCAAGGGGCCAGTGCCGCGCCGGGGCTCCGCTGCACACAGCAGCGCACCGAGGGCAGGGGGCGTTGTACGCCAAAAAAGCAAGTTCTGGGAACGACCCAGCAACAGCACCGGCCCCCACAGCAAGCCCCGCGCCCCCCGCTGCTGAGGGCGCCTCTGGGTCCGTGCTCACGAGAGCTGCGTGGGAGAAGACCCCCGCCGCTTGCTCGCTGCTGCCGCTTCTTCTTCTTTTTTTTAGATTTATTTTATTTGAAACACAGATTCAGAAAGAGAGGGAGACACAGAGGGAGGACTTCCATCTGCTGGTTCACTCCCCAAATGGCCGCAATGGCCAGGCGAAGCCAGAAACCTCTCCCGTGTCTCGTGTCTCCCACGCGGGTGCAGGGGCCCAAGGACTTGGGCCATCTTCCACTGCTTTCCCAGGTGCAAATCCTCAGCCACAGGCCCGGCTCCTGGTCCTGTGACCCGGGAAAAGAAAGTTCGTTTTGTTTCCCATCAACTCCAGTTGCAGTGATGAGCTCTGGCCCCATCCTTCCCCTCTGAGCTCTGGGAGGACACAGACCCCTCAGCCTCCCCCACCCCCATTGCACCCCAGGTGGATTCAGAATCTCTTGCACAGGGGAGAATCTTGAAGCGACCGTGGCCTTCAGAAATGAGAAAAGGGATGGGAGTTTATGCACCCAACCAAAAATTCCTCCATCAAACCCTGAAACGCTCAACGATGGTCAGTGAAACGGTCCAGAGGTAATCGTATGTGCCTTATGGTTGCATCCACATATTACATAGACATGGACACGGACACGGGAGGGCTTTGGCCCAGCGGTTGAGAGGCTTCTTGGAACGCCTGTGTCCCGTACTGGAGTGCTTGGGCTTGGGTCCCAGTTCCAGCCTCTTGCTTGTGGGCACCATGAACAGCAGCAGATGATGGGTCAAGGACTTGGGGCCCTGCCACCCATGTGGGAGACCTGGGTGGGGCCCTGCCACCCACGTGGGAGACGTGGATGGAGCTCTGGCCTCCTGGCTTCAGCACTGTTGCGAGTTCCTGGGGAGAAAACCAGAGGATGGGAGATTTCTCTCTCACTTTCTTTTTGGCTCTCTGATTCTCAATTAAACTAAGAAAATAAAAAAGTGTACAAAGAATATGTGAAAAGTACACAGGGAAAATATACAGAAGTGAACAGATCCACGCACTTATGGCAGTAGGATTAAGGTTGGGGTTTTTCCTCTTCTGTTTTTTGTTTGTTTGTTTGTTTGTTTTGACAGGCAGAGTTAGACAGTGAGAAAGGTCTTCCTTTTTCCATTGGTTCACCCCCCAAGTGGCCACTTGGGCCGGTGTGCTGGGCCGATCCGAAGCCAGGAGCCAGGTGCTTCCTCCTGGTCTCCCATGCAGGTGCAGGGCCCAAGGACCTGGGCCATCCTCCACTGCCTTCCTGGGCTATAGCAGAGAGCTGGCCTGGAAGAGGAGCAACCGGGACAGAACTGGTACCCCGACCAAGACTAGAACCCGGGGTGGCGGCGCCACAGGCGGAGGATTAGCCTAGTGAGCCGTGGTGCCAACCTTCCTCTTTTGTTCTTAAAGCCATTTCTGAAGTCGTTTGCGGTACTATAGAAGGAATCTTCACAAAGCCAGTGGGAAATACGGGTTATGAACAAATGCAGACATTTCAGATTTTCCCACCAAAATGAATGTGTCTTTTGATTTTGTCTCCATGAACTTTTTGCTCCTCTGGATGCAAGAAACAAGGTCCTTCTAGGGGCTGGAGCAGGGCGGAGGGAGCTGAGGGGCCCCCAGCTCCAGTCCAGGAGTCCACTCAGCAAGACCGCCCTTGAAGCCGGGAGCAGCTTGCTGGGACCAGCACCGCACCCCTGGGGAGACAGGCCAGGGCCCCAGGACCTCAGCGGTGGCGGGCCGTCTGTGACAGAGAGCGGCCTGCTAGTGGGAACGCAGCCCAGCATTTTGCCAGTGGTGACAGTTCTCTGGGAAGTGTCAGGTCCTCATTTTTTGCTTAGATTGAGTCCTGCTCCTCTCTGTGCCTGGAGGTGGCTCCCAAGCAGCGCCTGGGGGCGCCCTGGCCGGGCTTCTCTCCCCACAGCGGCACTTTGTTCCTGGGCCAGAAGCACCTGCTGCACTGGCCGACTTGGCCCTGCCCCGCAGCCCAGACCCCGGACACTGCGCTGGTGGCCCCGACTCCAGCCAGCTCCCCGGATGCAATGGTTGGGCCTTTCTCAGTGTCTCCTGGTCACCTTCCTTTAGGCATGCGATGTGGCAGGAAAAAAGGGTGAGAATAGGAAACCCAGCTGAGCCGAGGGGGAGGCAAGAAGGCGGCTCAGGAAAACAATGAGTTTTCCTTGAAACCTGATGCTGCTTTGGCTCAGCTTTTGCTGGAGACACAAGAAAGAGAAGCAGTTGCATTTGCTCCAGGAAGAGCTGGAGATGCAGCTGGTCACAGCTGGCCACTGCGCAGGCCGCTGGAGGGCAGACGGTGGACCAGGGCGGGCCATGGATCAGGCAGGTGACGCGGCTGCCAGCAGGCTCTGCCAGGCAGGAAAGCGAGCCTCGTGCCACAAGGCCTAATGTTTCAAGAGAAGTCGGAAACCCGTGCTTTTATGGACGTCTCCCAGTGTTTAAATGTTGGCAAATAATTCAAAAAATTTTCAAGCAGCACAGGCCAATCAAAACAGGTCCGAGGGCCAGCTGCAGGCCCGGCTGCCAGCAGGCTGACCTCGGGCCCAGAGCTCTCGGGGCCACGTGCTGTCTGCTGGCCGGGGACCAGCCGCTGCCGGAGTCTCGTCCCCCAGCTCCGCGGCTGTCGCTCAGCTAACGGGCGTGGAAATCTTTCGTTTTTGAAGCGGAAGTCCATGTAGGAAGGCTTTTTCTTTGGCACCCACCCTTCCCATTGCTTATCAAGAACAGCTGGAAATAGCTGAAGGGCTCTTGGTGACATGCAGGGGACCCTAAGCCAGGCCAGTTCCCCCCCAGCCCGGGCTCGGTGTCTCCAGACATTCAGCTAGATCAAGTATTTGCAGGCTGGGGAACCAAATTTTTCTGAGCGGTGCAGGGAGTTTTCTAAACACGAGATTAAACTGTAAGAATTCTGCCCCTTACTTTAGCTGGGTTTCGAAGAGCACAGTGTCTAACAGGTGGAGTTGGGTATGATGCTGGCCTCAGGTGTCATTTAAGATTTTCCAGTAGTGACATTAAAAATCTTCTAAAATAAGTGAGACTGATTTTTATCAAGGCATTTTATTTAACACAACATGTAAATAGCAATTCAGCATGTAATCAATATAAAAATGCTAACGATGCTCTCGATGTTTTCCCGGTACCAACCTCTGGTTGCGTGTTTCACACTCCAGGCTCCTGCCCCACGCTCAGCAGCCACGTGTCCACGGCAAGAAGCACCAGGTGCCGTGTTCCCAGGGCAGACAGCAGATGGCCGAAGCAGGAAAGAGAGAGAGGTCAGCATTTCTCTCGTGAGCGGACGCCCTGAGTGTTCTCCCCGCCGCCGGCCACTCCAATTTTTCTCTGCATTGAAAAAAAATGTCTTTGTAGTGAGGGACAGCCACACCATGTGCAGTTTCCTGGCTGACGCTGCTGTCTCACCCGGCAGAGGGACACAATCTGTCAGCTCGGAGTGGGCAAGACCTGCAGAGGAGGGATGGTGTTGGGTGACCACTGGCTCTGAGCTGTGACAGCCAGGGGGACATTGCCCGCCCCTCCCCAGCCACTGTCAGCCTTGGAGGAGCCCAAGACACCCAGAGCACCGGGAGAAGGAGACCCCGAAGTGGGTGAGCAGAGAGACACTGCCCAGGTGCCCTGCAGCTGTCCCGGGCAGGAGAGGGGGCTTAGGTTGGGGCCACGGGATCGGGGAGTCCTAGATGACTCTGCTGGGCTGGACTTAACTCATTCTTGTTGCTGAAAGTAACCCGAGGAGCTGCTTTAAAATCTTCCCGCGGAAACAAAGTGAATGCATTGGGGGGAGAAGGGAGTTGGAAAAAATCAACACGACCGTGATTGGTTCCATGGGCCAGGAAGGGGGTGGGTCTTTTTTCGGGTCATGTACGAGCAATTCCTTAAATTTATAAGCAGTGGCCAAGGGACTTTGTGAAATTGGGAGCACGCAAGAGAGGCACAGAAGTTTCTGGAGAAGTTTCTATGATTCCACTCAAAGGTGGAATTGTAGCCAGCACCAGAGAGCGGGGCAGAGTGTGGGGGGGGATGATGGAATAAGGAAGTTTTGGAGCTCCCCCCCCCCCACCGTGAGATCCCCTTGCCCCACCTCGTCCCGATTATTCGATTATTCCTTCTGGTATTGCATTCCTGTGCTCCCTTCTTGAACTGCCTCCTCCCTCCAGCCCCCCAATTCCTAGGGGCAAACCTCTTGGCTGAGACTCCCCTGGGCAGTTCTGCTGCCCAATCCCCTACTCTTTGGTTAATTTGATGACCCAGCAGCTCCTTGGGGGAGGCCCCCGAACCTGAGGGGACCACCTCTGGATGACTCTGGGCACATTTGACTCTGGAAATGACCTAGGGTGCCGTGGCTGTGGCGAGGGGTCCCCACACCTCTGCATGAGGTGCCCTGGGAGGTCTGGTTAGCGTCTCGATGTGTGGAAAGGGAGAGGGAACCTCTTGGGTCAGCTTGAGGTCCCTGGGTTGGAGGCACAGCACTGGCAGTGGGTGCTTTCGGTGACAGCTGACCTTTGGGACAAGCCTGGCTGGAACCAACCCCTGGACACGAGCCGAAGTCCACGTGCCCCGGAGCCTGAGCCTGGCCAAAGTCCCCGGAACTGTTGCTTGCCAGGCCTGGAAGGAGCTGGGTGGAGTAAAACCATTGCATACGTTGGGCTCAAATCTGGCTCCAGAGCTCACAGCGAGGCCCCAGGGGGCTTGTCCACCTCCCGGAGCCAAGCTGACTGCTCATAGTCGGACTTTTCCCCCGAGTGTAATGGCCCACACAGTGCTTCGTGGAGACTTCTGGAAAGAGAGGTGTTGTTCTGCACTTTGTGTGACGTCAGGCCTTGCAGCGAGCGTGGCATAGGGGCGGGGTCAGGTGGGGATTCTGGGTCTCCTGTTGCGGAGATGAGAAATGGGGGAGAGTTGGCTACTAAGTTGCTTGGCCAAGGACACACAGCAAGGGAGTTGTGACAAAGACCCAACCCAGCCACAAAAGCCGGGCCCTCAACGGCTGCCTCATCCTGACTCCAGGGATCTCCTTCCAGACACAAACCCTCCCTGAGGGCAGGTGCGTGGAGGGCCTGGAGGAGTCCGGCCAGCATGGTTCCCGGAGCTGTCAGCGGTGGGACGTCGCAGCCCTCAGCGGTAAGGAGTCGCCTCGTCAGCATTGGTTCCTGGGAGCTCTGGGTGAGGAGTGGCTGAAGAGTAAGTCGTCACGTGGCCGGTGCTGTGGCGCAGTGGTTAAACATTCCATCCCACACTGGTGTGCATGGGTCCAAGCCCTGGCTCTGGGCCTGACCCCAGCTTTCCGCTCATGCACACTCTGGGAGCCAGCAAGGGGTGGCCCAAGTGCTCGGGTCCCTGCTACCCCTGGGGGAAACGTGGATAGCGCTCCAGGCTGCTGGCTTCAGCCTGACCCAGCCTGGCTGCTGTGGGCATTTCGGTAGTGAACCAGTGGATGGAAGCTCTCTGCCTTTCATTAAAATAAGTGAATAAACTTTTTTTTTTTTTTTTAAATAATATGATGGGTCAGACTTCCTTTGCAAATGCCAAAAAATCGTTTTCTAGGCTAAGTCTTCCCTCTGCCCAGGTGGAAGCACCTTTCTTTTGGTCAGCAAACTGTTTTCCCATGGGTCCTATGGGACCTAAGGAAGAAACTAAACTCACCATGCCTAGCACTTTCAGCACTACCAAGCGATTTTGCTTTGTTTGCTCCATAACTTAGCAGGAGGCCAATTAGACCCATTATACAGATTAGCAAGCAGAAACCTAGGGAGGTGGATTTTTTTTGGTAGCATAGCCAGGATTCAAATCATAAATTCTAACTGGTTTTTCCCACTAAGGAGGAACGGAAAGGGACAAAGGGAGGCCAAGTTGATGGGGTTTTAGGAAAACCACCCTGCACGTCCGAAGAAGTGGGGCGCTGCTCCCTGAGCAGCTACTGTCAGACACAGTGGACGCCTGTCCTCGCCTGCCTCACGCACACCTGCCTTCCTCTCCTCCCAGGCCTTCCTGCCCGCGAGTAAAAGACACCTGGGAACAACGGCAGCATCACAGCGGGATCAGGAGCCGGGTGAGCGGAGGTCTGGAGGAGCCCAGTGCCCAGCCGGATTCCAACACGCAGACACCGCTGGGCTGGCCGGCGATTGAGGGCTACTTAGACTTGAGTCTTCATCAGAATGCTTAGGTCCCGCACCCAGCCACACAATTCCTGTTGACCTCCTCACCTAACGGCCACGGGATCATCTTGGTTCCCCTAGGCTGACAGGACCCCGGGGCAGTTAGACGCCTCCTTCTGAGAGGTGGAAAAACCTACGTTGTCTGTTTGGCTGTTTTAGAATTCTCGGGCACTCTTTTGTGTTTGTTTTTGGCCTTGTCTGTCCTTTGCTGTGTCTCCTGGCCACACCCTGTCCCCAGCCTGCAGGGGAACCGCAGGCCCTCACCCCGGGGTCTGCTGGGCTTCCCGGTCCGGTCCACAGAGCCCTTTGGCCAGAGCCTTTGAGGTTGGGGGGTGGGGGGCCAGATGCGCTCATTCCCTGCGCCCACGAGGAAGCGGGGAACCCACTCTCCAACGTCACAGGGAGTCGAGATGGAAACCTGGCTTTTCTGTCACGAGCCCCAAGTCTTTCCCGGGCAGCAGGGAGTCGCAGGACCCCCTCCCTCCCTCTTCCTGCCCAGGGTGTCTTGAAGATTCATGGGTCAGCAAGTCCATTTGCTTGCCAGGAACTGTTAGATTTCTGTTCAGAAATATATTACCTCCCCACTGGGCTCAGGGCATTTTAAAATCAACTCAATATATTATGAAATAAGCAAAAACACTGCAAGCAAAAGAAAGAGAGAGAGAAAGAGAGAAAGAGAGAAAGAAAGAAAGAAAGGAGGGAGGGAGGGAGAGAGGGAGGAAGAAAGGAAGGAAAAGAAACCCAACAATGACCTTATTCCTGAGTGGGAACATCCCCCACCCCTGCAGTGCCCACGCGCAGACCGCATGAGGCCAGGGGTGAGATTTCTGTTTCCCAAAGTGCTTTTTGCAGGTGTCTACTACGGACTTGCCTAGCTGCCCAGATCTGGGGAAAGTGCGCCTTTGTTTTCTTCAAGCTTGCATATGTTAGTCATTCACAACGAGCAAAAATCGGGAAATACACACCAAGTCATTAAATAGTCATTAATCTTGGGATAGGGTCAAAATGGCATTTGAGGTGCTTTTCATGTTTCTGCATGCCTATTTTGAAAATGTGTTTAAAATAGAATACTCAATACCTATAAAAGAATGTTTTGTAAAATCCAAGGAAGACATGAAGAGTTGGTGTATGATAGACATCCACATGTGCCCACCACCTGGGCAAAGACACGGCACACTGCGATTTCCTTCGAAGCTCCCTGTCCATCCTCCCCGGCTCTGTCCCCGGCCCTCAGCCTGCAGAGTTAAGCCCTTTCCTGAATTCTGTGTTTCTCATTCTGCTTTATGCTTGCAGTCCAAAGGGCATTTGGTTTCCTTTTGCATTTCTTACTCCCTAAATACCGTCATGTGTTGCCTGCCTAATGACAGAATGCTTTTGTTACACTACTGTTGGGGAAATATCTGACCGAGGAATTGCTGGTTGCAGAACGTGGTCCACGTTGAACTCTACCAGATGATGTCAGTTTCCCAAAGTGGCTCCCCAAACTGCTCCTCCTCTGCTGATGCGCCTCCTCATCGACACTCAGGAATCACAGCCAAGCTTTTCCATCTGAGCTGTTGTATGGGCAGCAACGTCTCCCTGGGGCTTTAATTTGCATTCTTCTCATGGCCCAAGAGCCTCAGCACTTTGTACTGTGTTTGTCGGCCATTTGCAAGTGCTTCTTTAACTCTTTAGCTCATTTTTCTGTTGGGTCATTAACATGTTTCTTAGTTTTTTAAAAAATATATTCTAGAAATAAACTCTTTTTTGGGTTATGTTTTCTCTAATTGTGTCTTTTATTTTCTTCAAGGTGTGAACAGGAGTTCCTATAATGAACACACTCACATAGACCAGCCACTTCCTGTATGTGTAGCAGTTTTTGTATTTCCCTATGCTGAGAACGTCCTGAAGATGATGTTCTATATTGCTCTGGCTTCATATTTAGATCTACTTTGTGGATTCACTTTTGTGTACGTTCTATGATAGGGTAGCATTGCGTTTTTTTTCTCCTGTGGATACCCATGGATCCAGTGGACAGAGCGGCCATGGGTCCCCATCACCCTGCAGTGCCATCCTCCCATTAAGCCAGCGGCCACACTTCCACGAACCTCTCCCTGTTGCACTGGTTTGTCTATCTTTGAATCAATAGTAGAACAGTAAATGTCAGTCATTTTAGCTTTGCAAAATGAGTCTTGCTACCTGATAGAGTAAATCTTTTTCAAGATGCTTTTGGCCACTCTTAATCCTTTGCTTTCCCTTATGAAATTTAAAATCACTTTATCTGGTTTCACAAAAATGAAATTTTTATTGGTCTTGCATTGAATCTATAGATTGCTTTTGGGAAAATTTATATCCTTAACTATATCAAGTCTTCCAGTTTTTAAACTTGATATACTTTATTAATTTAGTTCTTTTTTTAATAGTACAGTTTTTAACACAGAGGTTATCTTTTATTAGAAGTATCCTTAGGTATTTGGGGTTTTGATGCTATTATAAATGGTGTCACTCTTAAAATTTCATTTCCAAACTATTGTTGATCTATACAAATGCAATTGAATTTTATGTTGACCTTGTATTTTCAAAGTCTACTTTTTCTGAATTTATTGAGATAACATGATTTCCACTTTTATTCTGAAAGTGTGGTGAGTTGTAATGATCGATTTGCAAAAGTTGTCTCTTGCAGCCTGGAAATAAATTCCATTTAGCCATGATATATTATCCTTTATACTATACATCATTGGATTCAGTTTGCTAATCCATTTTTAAAAAAGAATTTGAAAAAATCTATATTAATGATATTGGCTTGACATTTCCTTTCTTGTAATTTTTCTGTCAGATTTGGTATCAAGGCCACGCTTTACAAAATAAGTTTGGGATTGATCCCTCTTCTATTTTCCAGAAGTGTAGACACTTCTTTAAAGGTTTAGTAGAACTTACTAGAGAAGCCATCTGAGACAGGGGTGCTCCTTTTATTGTTAAAATATTTATTTATTTGAGAGGCAGAGAGAAAGGGAGACAGAAAGAGTTTCCACCTGCTGTTTCACTGCCCAAATTCCCCAACGGCCGGGGCTGGGCTGGGGTTGAAGCTGGGAGCTGGTTACACAATCCAGCTTTCCCACGTGGGCGTGGGTGGCTGGCACCATCTGTTACCTTCCAGGATCTGCGTCATCAGAAAGTCAGGTGTTGGAGCCATGTGTCCAACTCAGACACTCTGATATGGATGGAAGCCCGCATCTTCATATGCACCTTACCTGTGAGGTCAGATGCCTGCCTCTGGGCTGTTCTTCCTGGGAGAGACTTAATAGCAAACTTAATTTCTTTAATAGATAGAGTCCATTGAAAATCTCTTTTTGTGTGTGGTGTTCTAAGAATTTGCTCATTGTAAATTTTCCATTGTCCAAAGTTTCCAGAGTACCCTCTTATTTTCTTTTGAATACATGTGGGATATACAGTGATGGCTTCTTTGGGTTATTTGAACTTCACTTTTTTTTTTTTTTTGACAGGTAGAGTTATAGACAGTGAGAGAGAGACAGAAAGGTCTTCATTCTGTTGGTTCACCCCTCAAATGGCTGCTACAGCTGGCGCTGCGCCTACTGAAGCCAGGAGCCAGGTGCTTCTCCTGGTCTCTCACGTGGGTGCAGGGCCCAAGGACTTGGGCCATCCTCCACTGCACTCCTGGGCCACAGCAGAGAGCTGGACTGAAGAGGAGCAACCGGGACTAGAACCCGGTGCCCATATGGGATGCCGGTGCCGCAGGCGGAGGATTAACCAAGTGAGCCACGGCGCCGGTCCCTGAACTTCACTCTTTTTCTTAACTGGTCATACCAACAGCTTTTTTTTACTATTTTGAACAAAGAAGTAATTTTGACACTGTTGATCTTCTCGACTATATTTTCTGTTTTATTGGTTTTTGCTCTTATCATTGCTATTTCTTACTACTTTTTTGGGGGGTTGTCTTCCTCAAATATATTTTTTTTCTTCAGAGTCTGGCATTATGGCTCAGTGGGCTAAGCTTCCATTTGTGATGCCTGCATCCCATATCGGAGTGCCAGTTCAAGTCCTGGCTGCTCCTCTTCCAATCCAGCTCCCTGCCAATGTGCCTGGGAAGCAGCAGATGGTGGCTCAGGTGCTTTAGTCCCTGTAACCAATGTGGGAGACCTGAATGGAGTTTTAGGCTCCCAGCCTCAGCCTGACCCAGCCCTAGCTGTTGTAGCTATTTAGGGAGTGAACCAGCAGATGAAAAATCTCTCTCTCTTTCAAATAAATAAATAAATTTAAAAATATAATTTGGGGGTGCTGGTGCTGTAGTGTAGCGGATAAAACTGCCACCTGCATTGCCAGCATCTCATATGAGTGCCGGTTTGAGTCCCAGCTGCTCCACTTCCAATCCAGCTCTCTGCTATGGCCTGGGAAAGCAGTAGAAGATGGCCCAAGTCCTTGGGCCCCTGCCCCCACGTGGGAGACCAGAAGAAACTCCTGGCTCCTGGCTTCAGATCGGTGCAGCTCCGGCGATTGTGGCCATCTGGGGAGTGAACCAGTGGATGGAAGACCTCTCTCTCTTTCTGCCTCTGCCTCTTTGTAACTCTGCCTTTCAAATAAATAAATAAATAATCTTTAAAAAATTATTTTGTGCAAAAACCATTGACCCCCATGCATAGTTTTCCATAATACACATTTCCATGAACTTTTAAAAGTAAACACACTTTCAGAAAACCACATTAAACAGGGTACTGTTGAATGTATTTTTATGAGGTGACCATTTTTGCATCCACTTCCCATGTACGAGGATAAATCCTGTGAGAAGTGCTCTCATTAGACTCAGCCACCTCCCACCTTGCTGGGGCACCGATCAGCCCAGCGTTTTCAGTCATTATTTTCCAGTCTTTACAATTTCACTGCCCACATATAAATATCTATGCTTGGTTAATGCTACAATTTAATGTTGGATTTTTTTTTTTGTTTAACTGCTTTGATATGTCTCTTTATTTTCTTGTTTATTTATTTGAAAGGCAGAGAGATTGCGAGAGAGAGAGTCAGAGCGAGCAAGAGAGTGAGAGAGAGCGAGCGAGCACACACGCCAACTTGCTGGCTCAATTCCAACTGCTCGAAAAGACCTGGGGCCGAAGCTGGGAGCCAGGAACACAATCCAGCTATCCCGGGGGTGGCAGGGCCCAAACCACTTGCACCATCACCTCTGCCTCCCAGGGTTCACATCAGCAGGAAGCTGGAATCAGGAGGGGAGACTCGCTGTGACCTGGGGGTGTTCTAACCATTAGGACAAATGCCTCCCACCAGCCCCCCACTCCAAGTCTCTTGTAATTCATAGTTTCTTCTTCGCTGCTCACAACTTGCTTTTAAACAACAAGGTCATCTGTTCTGCGGGGTTTCTCATATTCTGGATTTTGCTGATGGCATTTCCACGGCAGGGTTTCAACGTATTTCCCTGTCCGCTGTATTTCCTGTAAATGGGTAATTGGATCTAGAAGTCTAATCGTAATCAGGTTAGTTTGTTGTTGTTTGTTGTTATTTTTTGGCAAGACTCTTCTTAAGGACTTGCTTGTTTTGCTTTTCGCCAGGAGGCACGCGATGTCTGGAATTCCCTCTTTATGAGGTTTGGCCTTGATGCGTGTTCAACACCAAGTGTGTCCACTGGCTCAGGGCTGCCTCATACTGACATCACAGGTCCAGCATGCCTTTTTCATCCATTTGCTGGAACACTTCTAGAGAAAGAAATTTCATTTCATCCGCCATTTAGTTCCCAGATGCACAGTTCAACAGAAAAAAATAACGTGCATGCTCAATGATTTCCCCTTTCCTCACCAGTGTTCAGAATAAAGAGTTGGGTTCGCAGCATCCTCCAAGGGTGATCAATTGGTATTTGAGTTTATTTTTTGATCAGGAACTAATGGATTTAATCATATTTCATGTGTTTCATCCTTTGCAGTAATCAAATTGTCCTGTTTTGGGGGCAGCTGGAGTGTGGCTTCTATATCTTCTTTTTCATCTGGGGTCACAAGACACTCCAGGCTGATCCTGTGCAATTCTTGGCCCAGTCATTTCTCCCTGGAGCACTGATTTTTGTTTTTATGTTTTTTTTTTTTTTGATGGGATATGATACACTACAGTCCAAATTTGGCTACTGGGCATGGTTAGGTGGGTTATTATTATTATTTTTTGTTGTTGTTGTTTTGACAGAGTGGATAGTGAGAGAGAGAGACAGAGAGAAAGGTCTTCCTTTTTGCCATTGGTTCACCCTCCAATGGCTGCTGCGGCCAGTGCATCGTGCTGATCCGAAGCCAGGAGCCAGGTGCTTCTCCTGGTCTCCCATGCGGGTGCAGGGCCCAAGCACTTGGGCCATCCTCCACTGCCTTCCCAGGCCACAGCAGAGAGCTGGCCTGCAAGAGGGGCAACCGGGATAGAATCCGGCACCCCGACCGGGACTAGAACCCTCTGTGCCGGCGCCGCAAGGTGGAGGATTAGCCTGTTAAGCCACGACGCTGGCCGGTTAGCTGGGTTATTTTACATATTCTCACCCATTCTATTGCCCCTTCTCTTGCTCGGCCTCCTCCACAGAGCAGGCAGTTAGTACATATCATATTCTCTTTCACAGCCTTCATGCCGCTATAGTTTTACATGAACACACACATGTACACACACAGAGTTGTCAAAACTTTGTCCTTTAGTGTTTTTCTAGCTAGGGCTAAAGAATTATCACCCTTTGGAGTTTTTAAGATTTTATTTATTTATTTGAGAGTAGAGTTACAGAGAAAAAGAGGGAGACAGAGACAGACAGAAAAGTCTTCCATCCATTGGTTCACTCCCCAAATGGCCGCAACAGCCAGAGCTGAGCTGAGCTGATCTGATGTCAGGAGCTTGGAACTTCTTCTGGGTCTCCCACGTGGGTGCAGGGGCTCAAACACTTGGGGCATCTTCCACTGCTTTCCAAGGCCACTATCAGGGAGCTGGATTGGAAGAGGAGCAGCCAGGACGTGAACCTGGCGCCCATATGGGATGCCAGTGCTGCAGGCGGAGGCTTAGCCGACTATGCCACAGCACTGGCCCCATCCCCTGGACTTTTGTGTGTTCTGTAACTAAAACTTCAGCAGCATTTATATTTAAAGATCAGTTTGGCTAAATTTAAAAACAATTCTTGACTTTCATTTCTTTCCCCCAGTAGATTTAGAAAATCATTTATTTATTTGAAAGCAAGACAGTGAGAGATATTTTCCATTCATTCACTTCCTAAACGCCCACAACAGTTTGGGCCAGGCTGAGCCAAAGTGAGGAACTTGGAGCTCAACCCCAGGTCTCCTCCATGGGAGGGGGTGACTCAGCTGCCCTGGCCATGCCCTAGACCTGCCCTGTTGCCTTCCAAGGTGAAAATGAGCAGGAAGCTGGAACCAGAGGTGGAGCTGGGACTCACAGCTGGGGACCCTGATACTGGCTGGCACACTGCTGTGCCAAACATCCAGCCCCCTCCAGTATCTTAAACCTTACTCACTTTCCCTCACAGAAAAAAATGTTGTTTCCAAAATGTTTTTAACAATTTTGTTTCTCTTAGAAGTTATTTGGTCTTTTTGCCTGGATAGCCAGAAGTTTTTCTTTCTTTCTCTCTCTCTCTCTTTTAATTTCAATACTATATTAGAATACATCTTAGTATTGGTTATTTTGGGTTAATTTCTCCAGTTAAGTAGTGTGCATTTTGGATTCACTTATGATCTTTTCTTTAAATTTATTTTATTTATTTGAAAGAATTACAGAGAGAGGTAGAGGCAGAGAGAGAGGGCTTCACTCCCCAGATGGCTGCAATGGCCGGAGCTGTGCCAATCCGAAGCCAGGAGCCAGGAGTTTCTTCTGGGTCTCCTACTTGGGTTCAGGGGCCCAAGGACTTGGGCCATCTTCCACTGCTTTCCCAGGCCATAACTGAGAGCTGGATTGGAAGAGGAGCAGCTGGGACTTGAACGGGCGCCCATGTGGGATGCCGCCTCTAGGTCTTTAACCTGTTGTGCCACAGTGCTGGCCCTGACTTACGATCATTTTTTTTTTTTTAAGTTTCTGGGAGAAATGTGTCATTATATCCTAATTGTGGATGTGTCTGTTTTTTAATTTAGTTCTGTCAATTTTTGCTTTCTATATTTTTTTGGCTGTGTTATTATATCATATCAATTTAGTTCTTTCTCTAGATCTTTCTGGTGAACCAAACCTTTCATTATTATAAAACACTTCTTTAACGGTGGGCATTGGGCACTGTGGTTAAGTTACCACTGGGGATGCTCCTCAGCTCTGCTTCCAATCCAGCTTCCTACTAATGTGCACCCTGGGAGGTGTCAGATGATGGTGTAAGTACTTGGGTCCCTGTCACCCATGGGGTGAATTGAGTTCTGGGAGCCTGGCTTTGGTCTGGCACAACTCTGGCTGTTGCAGGCATTTAGGGAGTAAATCAGCAGATGGAAGATCCCTCTGTCTGTCTCTGTCTCAACTTTTCCAAGAAAAAAAAAAGGGGGGGGGGATAAAAAATCCCCCAAACTTCTTTATTTTAGGAATACTTCTTGCTTTTTTTTTTTTAAGATTAATTTATTTATTTTAAAGTCAGAGTTACACAGAGAAGGAGGAAGAGAGAGAGAGGACAGAAAGAGAGAGAGAGAGAGAATCATCCCATCTGCTGGCTCACTCCCCAAATAGCTACAATGGCTCTGACTGGCTCAGGCCAAAGCCAGGAGCTTGGAATTCCATCCGGATCTCCCCTGCGAGTGGCAGGGTCCCAAGGACTTGGGCAGTTTTCTGCTGCTTCCCCGGGTGCATTAACACGGAGCTGGATGGGAAGTGGAGCAGCTGGGACTCGAATCAGCACTCCTATGAGATGCTGGCATCACGAGCGGTGGCTTAACCTGCTGCACCACCACACTGGCCCCTGCGCTTTTATATTTAGTCCAGCTTTTCTAGTTGTCCCTGGTGGAAGAATTGATTTCCCCAGTCTGTCCTTAGTGGAAGTGGATGTCTGGTGTTATTAACTGTGTTCTATTTGGTGAAGGCCCTTTGAGCAGACATGGAAAAATTGCTGCTATTGGGTCAGGCTAAATCCCCTTGCTCTGTATTAAGTCTTAGAAGGGTGACTCATGGGCCTAGCATGTGATGTTGTGTCAGGGGTCAGGTGTGTGTTAGCCCAGCCTGGGAGCTACGCATATTGCTTAGCTGTCTTCATAACCATTGGCCAGAAGGGCACGCAAGGTGGCCTTTGCTGTCCCAAGCAGGCTGTGGATCACTTCCCCGGGCCCAGTGCCATCGAGCACACCTAGACTCTACAGACAATGAAAAGGCTCAGTGTTCCACCTGCACCAAGATAGACCCAATGAGGGCTTGGTGCTGGTTCAGCAGCCTGTAGCCCGGAAGACAGGTGTTTAGGCCTGAGGCCAGAGGTCAGCCCATCCTTGCCAGGGCCTGAGGAAAGGTCTGGAGCTGCTGTATGGTCTTATGAACATGGCGACGCTGTCATTGTGGTCACGTGCTCTGTGTGACCCTCACTGGCAAGGACACAGCTCGGGCCTGGAACGTCCACACCTCACGCCATGCTTCTTAGTGACCTGTTGTAGCCCTAACCCCTCCCACCTCAGAGTGTGGCTATGTTTAAAAACAGGGCCTTCATTGAAACTTAATTCAAGTTAAATGAGGCCATACAGGTTCGGCCCTAACCCTACGGGGCTGGTGTCCTGCTAAGAGGAAGTGACACCAGGGACGCACACTCACAGACAAAGCCAGTGTGGAGATGCGGCGAGAAGGCGGCCGTGCCCAACCCGAGGAGGGAGGCCTCCAGGGAAGCCAACCCTGTCGACACCTTGGGTTTGGACTTCCGGCCCCCAGAACGGTGAGAGAACCAACTCCTGTTGTCAGCCCCCCAGCCTGTGGCGTTTTGCTGTGACCCCGACCCCGGGAGCACATGGAGGCCGGTGTTGAGCGCCTCTGTCTTCCCGGTCAGCGTGGTCCTGAGGCGTTTGGAAAGTGGCTCCTCGGCGCTTCTTGCTCCGTTTGTTTCTGCACGCGCGTTCGTCTGGCCCAGCCTTATTCTGTCTCCTGTGGCCAACCCACTCCCTTCCAGGTTCTAGCAAGTTCCTGCCTCAGAAGGCAGACAGCCCAGGTCTCTGGAGCTTCTGTCCCAGGGGACCTGGCACCTGGCTGCCGGGCTCAGCAGGTGTAGGCCCGGGAGCAGCTGCCGCCTGCGCACCTCCTGCTCGGTCCCCGCTGTGCCACAGGACGGCCTTGTTTGCTCACCTGCGCGAGCTCCCTTGTTTCTGTCTCCAAGCCTCTTAGGCTGCTGCGTCCCTGGATTCCCCAGTCACTGTGGGTTCTGGACAATCAGAGGGACAGCTCAGGGCTGCAACATTCGGCTGTGGCAGCCCAGAACTGACCTCCCTCGTGGCCTCCAATCCACTGGCCAAGGCTGGCGTGTTGCTCCTGGGGGAGGCAGGGGGCTGGGGAGGGAGCCAGGTGAGGAGCGGCTTCCTTGCTCCCAGGGCGATGACCTCACCGGGCTGCAGGGGCCTCTGGGACATGTGTGAGCATCCCAATCATATTTCAGCTTATTAGGCAGCAACACTTCTATCGACCGCACTTGGCCTTAAACCCTGGGAAGTAACGATTCAGGCCCAGATAAGGACGCTGGAAGCTGCAGCCCCTGCAGCCGGCCGCGCCCCATAACTCTGCCCCTGGACTCTCTCTGCCTTCTCCAGCTCTGCTTCGGGTCAGCAGCCGGCTGACAGCAAACCCTCTCGCGCCCTCTCTTTGCTGCTCCCAAGCCCCAGAAGCCCTCTCCCACGTCCACCGTTGCTGCCGATCACTCTGGACACCGCATGCAGACAGTGCAGTGAGGATTTTTAAAGTTGAGTCCTGCACAAACCTCTTTGAAACAAAGGAATCCCAAAGTCTTGTGGTCCTCAGGGTTGACTGACATGATTTGGCTTAGCACGTGACTTCCATGAGGACGAACGATCAGAAGACTAAGCGCTGTGTACCTTCACAGCGCCCCCAGCTCTAAAACCAAAGACGAGCGAGTAGGTGAAATTCCCAGAGTCCCTGCAAACGGCCCACACTCAGGTCTGCAAGCACCTTGCTGTTTTCCTAAGCCCCAGCGCTGGGACTCCTCCTGCATTCGGGGCACCACCGCGTGCGGCGTAGTGATGCGGTTCTTCCCGCCTTTCCCCTGCTGCAGGCAGCGCCCATGTCACCTGCTAGGAGTGCGGGCCGGGCCCTAGGGAACACGAGTGCTCCTTTCTGATTTTTCTTTCTTTCTTTCTTTCTTTCTTTCTTTCTTTCTTTCTTTCTTTCTTTTTTTTTTTTTTGACAGGCAGAGTGGACAGTGAGAGAGAGACAGAGAGAAAGGTTTTCCTTTTACCGTTGGTTCACCCCCCAATGGCCGCTGCGGCTGGCGTAATGCGCTGAGCTAAAGCCAGGAGCCAGGTGCTTCTCCTGGTCTCCCATGGGGTGCAGGGCCCAAGCACTTGGGCCATCCTCCACTGCCCTCCCGGGCCACAGCAGAGAGCTGGACTGGAAGAGGAGCAACCGGGACAGAACCCGGCGCCCCGACCGGGACTAGAACCCAGGGTGCCGGCGCCACAGGCAGAGGATTAGCCTATTGAGCTGTGGCACCGGCTCTGATTTTTCTGTGGCTGTGCTTAGGCCCTGAGGCCTCAAGAAACACTGTGCCGTGAGTTGATCTTTCACACCACGTGGAATATGTTCTACTGGTTTTTGAGACCTTCATTTAAATAAGAATGCAAATTCTTGCAGAGGGCTCAGGGGCTTCTCCACTGCACCTGGAGGTTCTGATGGTATTTGGTGGCCCTGGCTCTTAAAGTGCTGGATCTGAGCTCTCACCTCTGCCTTTTCATGGGAGCAGCCCCTTAATTCCAGGCCTTCTGGATCTGGGTTTGTCGCTGGTCACTTCCAGTGCCCCGCAGGGCTGAGGTCTCTCTAGAAGGTGCTTGGCTCTGGCTTGTTTTTGTTTTGCTCTTCACTGGTGGGGCGGGGAAGACACCACGTGCATGATTGGAACCCAGACACCACGGGCTAGGGCAATGCCCTGTGTGCTGGGGCTCCCAGCTCAGTCGGCGGAGGGGCCCCAGCCTCAGAGGGGCGGGCCTGGGAGGAGCCTCTGTCTCTCAGCTGACTTTGGCTGCACAAACCGCTGTCTGCTGTGCCTCCTCCGGAAGAAAGAATAGCAGTTGGGTCCTTGGAAAAAACTAGCAACTCAGGACTGGAATAGCAACTGAAGATGTACCTAAAATAGAAACACCTGCTTTGGAAATGAGGCCGGAAATAAGATTTCAGAAATGCCACAAGAAACCCCTCTCTGGTTTCCTCTGCCCTGTGGCCCAGTGCCTGTGGTGGCCACTGGGTGGCCTGCTGGAGCCCGGTGTGATCAGCCAGGTGCTGTGGTCTATACCAGCACAGCTCCTGTCGTGCTGGCCTCGGGCTAAATGCAGGCTCCTGCTCTTGAAACTCAGGGAGGGGCTGGCATTGTGGCACAGCAGGTAAACCTGCTACCTGCAGCGTCGGCACCCCGGATGGACGCTGGACGCTTGTTCGAGTCCCGGCTGTTCCACTTCCCATCCAGCTCCCTGCTAGTGCACCTGGGAAAGCAGTGAAAGATGGCCCAAGTGCTTGGGCCCCTGCAGCCACCTGGGAGACCTGGATGAAGCTCCTGGCTTCAGCCTGGCCCAACCCTGACCATTGTGGCCATTTGGGGAGTGAACCAGTGGATGGAAGATCTCTCTCTCTCTCTCTCTCTCTGTAACTCTTTCTAATAAATTAAAAAAAAAAAAAAAAAGAAAAGAAAAGAAAGAAAAAAGAAGAGAAACTCAGGTCAAACCAGACACAGCGGGAAGAGGGACACAAAGCCTGGAATCAGAAGCTTAATCTCGGCCTCCCGCACAGGTGGCAGGAACCCAACCCCTTGGGCCATCCCCTGCTGCTTCCCAGGGCGTGCACTGACAGGCAGCTGGAAGAGCAAGCAGAGCCAGGACTCAAAGCCAGGCCCTGGGATGAGGGATGCGGGTGTCCTAACCAGCGAGCCGAATGCCTGCCCCCTTCCCAGCCGGTGTGTGCGGGCAGTCGGATGTGGGGGAGGGGAAGCAGGAGAACCTTGGAGCAGCTGTCGTCCAGAGTGAGCAACCGCTGGCTCCCACTCAGTGAGCTGGAGGACCCCAGCCTTCAACCATGGCTCCAAATGGCTCCCTGAGTGCTCCCAGTGCAGCAGCTGCCCAGCCAGCCAGTGGACAACTGGCCCTCTCTAGGCGGGCTCAGGGGACAGCAGTGGCAAGACTGTCTACGTGCCCCACCTCCCTGCCTGGTGGCTTCCTGTCCCTTCAATTTTCCCACCTCATCTGTTCAATGAAAGGCTATTCACGACGCACAGCAGAGATGTGGCCACCTTAGAACAAGGATCACGGAACGCGTGCCTGTAGCCAAACTGGCTGATGAACCAAGATGACGTTCACGCTGGCAGGTGGCTGAGAAAACTCGAGCAGGGAATACTGCTTGGTGACACGTGAAGTCGCCTGAAATTCAAATGTCAGCATCCCTTTGCACGGACCTGGCCACCTGTTGTGTTGTCTACGGCAGCTCTCGTGCTGCAGAGGCGGGGTTGAGGAGCTGCGGCACAGGCTATCTATCTGTGGAGCTTGTCAAACCGAAAATATTTACCCTCTGACCTTTCGCAGGACAGGCTTGCCAACCCCGAGTATGAGACACGTTCCGTTCGGGAGCATTCACACTTTAGGCACTGCTTGCTGTAAGAAATGAGATGACGCTCTACGGTGGAATTTTAGGCACCTGCCTATGACAGGTGTCTTCCTCTGGCTGACCTTTCCAGGGGGAGAGTATGGGGAAAATCCGAGCCAGGCGTCGGAGAGGCAGCAAGATGTGACATAGAAACCAGAAGCTGGCCAATCGCTTCTAACTCCAGCTTCACCTAACTAGCAGTGACGTGATTTCCAGCAAAAAAGGCTTTTCACATCCTCTGCTTACCTCATCCGTCCAAGATCTGCGCTGCTGACCCTGAGAAAGGAAGACAATAGCAGAAATGCTCTGGGACCGGAAGTGTCACTCAGATGGAGAGCCAAGCCAGCCGAGCCCTCGGACGTGGTACATTTCTGTCTCTCTCGCCAAGGGAAGCAAAGGGCGGCTCGCTATGTGCAGTGTCCCTGTTCTGCTCCATTCTTGGTTTGATAACGAGACCTTTGCACACCCTGGGCATTTGTGCCATTGACGCTTCAGTCATCTGCAAGCCCCCTGAAGGAAGCTGGCCCTGTGCATTTGTTATCTTGCACAGGTGCAGCTCCGAGTCACCCGGCTGCTGCTGAGTTAGTGTGCTGAGGGCTCCAGCGTGTGCATCCCGGGATGCTACCTGTTCTCTCCTAGCGATGACAAGCACAGGGATTCCGAAGTTCCCTCGTGAATCACAGCTCCATACTCCCGACGCTGGCCCTCTCAAAAGTTTCAGGAGGGCGATTCCATGAGTGACACATGTCTGCTGTATTTATTTGTGATCAGGGACCCCGGCTGTGGTGGTCATTTCTAGAAGCTGTCTCCCAGGTCTTTAAACACAACCCCCCGGGAGCAGCTTCCTTTTGTGGCTGCTCAGTTTCCGGTTCCTAGAAGTCATGGATTCCAACCCGGAGGCCCGGGGACAGGGAACAGATGACAAGCATGTTGTATTTGCACCCAAAGCAAGTTGCAGTCTGCATTGTAACCACACCCAACACTAGTCCCAAAGCATGCAATCGCAACAACAGCATTCGCGCTTGGTCTGTTCATTTCCGCTCCACTAACAGAGCATGTGTGCTCTCAAACCCACACAGGAGCCCATGCCAAAGGCAGTTGCAACAAATTACATCACCTGGATTTTTTGTTTATTATAGCTGGCCTGTGTTGGTGGTGCAAACTGCCCGGTGTGCTATTTTAAACCGTTCTTGCTCCTTTCCCCATTTCGTGCCAAGGGCGCACACTGCTGCCCAGAAGGAACAAATTCAAACAGCATCAGAAGAACGCATTGAAGTCCTGGTTCCTAGATGCCAGGGGAGCTCTGAGTGGGTGGGGAGGACCCAGCTCGCTGAGGACAGAGTCCTTTTCAAGTGTTTGATACCCCAGGCCTAATGCTGGGCCCCAGGACAAATGTTAGTGGGAGGGCGAGCGGAGGAGGGTGGCTGGCGAGGCAGGAGAGGCGTGGGAAGGGGAGGGCCGGAAGCACTTCCTGAGGATCCATCCGGGCCGGGAGTTTTCAGCGGCCACCCCAAGCCCAGCTGCCTGCTTGCCCAGGTCTGGCTGGCCCTGCAGAGGGGCTGCAGGTGAGAGTGGTCAGCCTCTCCTGCCTCCTTTAGTGGACTATCCAGCCCGCTAAAGATCCCTTTTTTCCTGGGAGTGAAAACATTTCCCCTGCTGGTCCCCTCCTGGTGTCTGAATGAACAGCACGCAGGTTCCACTCTGCTCGCCCGGGGCAGGCGGGGGCTGGGCTCAGTGCTCTGCGTGTTGACCTCCCCATGTGGCTGTCCCACTCCCTGGCTTGTTTAGAAGCCAGTGGCTGCATGGCTAGTCTGCCTCCCAGTCTGAGTAGTGCCATACCTCAGGTCCCCACCCTCACCAGCTTGGCTGAACAGGGTGTCACCTACAGGCCTGGTGGGGGTGGGGCCCCGTCTGCCTGACAGAGACCCCATGTTGCTTTGTACATGCTTATGGAGCCAGGCTGGCTCTGACCTGGAAATGAAGTTTTGTGTGCAACATCCTCACCTCCCCCACCCCAGCATGAGCTTGGGGGCACCAGGGGCTCAGAATGGAGCATAAAGAAACACAGGTGCCCAGACAGGTATCTTTTTATGGATGAAATACCTCATGCCCAGGGGAATTCGTTTTAGGCTAGTTACTGTAAGCTGAATTCAGAAAGCTGTAAGGGCTGAAAACACTGAGAAAAGTTAGGCTCCAGCTTGGCACTGGGGGAGGGTGCCCAAACCAAGCGGGCACGCGTGGGCCTCGCTTTTCCAATGTTCCGGCACCACAGCCGACTTTGCCGGGTCTCAGTTTCCACCCCTCTATCTGTGAAATGGGCTACCTCAGAGGATTGGTATTAAACATGGTCACACGTGCAAGTCTCTGTGGAATGAGAGGGATGGGCAGGCGTTTCCATGACAGCTGGGACTCAGGAGGAAATTCTCTCCCTGGCTTGGGCCCCAGGACCCCGCTGTGGTCGGGGGTTCCCTCTGCGGGTGCCCTCCTTGCTGCTCAGATCGGAATGTCAGCCCCCAACACAGCTTCCCCCTCCTCTTCCCCTTGTGTCCAGAGGTCACCATGAGCATGTGGCCCACCAGGCCGAGGACCCCTCAGCCCACGGCACCCAAGAACACAATAGCCAGAGGCCCAGAGAGAGCAGCGGGTGCCGCAGGCTGCACAGCCTGTCCTGGTGACACAGCCCTTTTGTCCCCACCTGCCCCAAACGACAGCGCTAGCACAGGAGCCCCGTGGCCTGCGTGACAAACATCTGGGGCTGGATTTTATTTTTCAAAATGTGGCACGTAGTGAAGGAATTCCAGAGAGTTTGACATCAAAAAGGGACGGTTGTTCAGAAAATGCATCTCTTCACTGAGACAGCTTAAACACAAGTCCTGGAAGACCTTTCAAGCTTGCAGCTCAAAGCAGCCACCGGCAAGCCTGGCTGGGGCGCCGAACACCCCCCTATTCGCCCGGCTCTGCCGCGCCCCTCCAGCGACCGACTGGTCAGCAGGGCCGGGTCTCTGAGGGTGGGCCCCGGGGGATGCTACGCTTGCATTGGAGCCACACCAGCTCCAAGGTGTGCTTGCTCGTGAAAGCCAGGTAGGAGATGGACAGGTGTGGAGCACACTCCCTCAGCACTGGCTCCTGGTCCCTCTGTAGAAGAGATAAAAGGCACGCCTTCCAGGTTTGAGGGCTGCAGCGACAAACCCAGTGCGAGGCCTTGCAGGATCACACCGTTGTCGCCATCAGAGCCCTGGGGGATGAGGAAGTCCATGGGGTTAGCTCCACATGGTCTTCACCCTGCCCCTACCCCCCTGTCCCCGGGTGCCCGAGAAGCTGCAAACAGACATGGCAGAGAGACCAAGGACTCGCACTTCCGCTGTCTTCTTCCACGTTTTGACACTAGGAGAGCAAACCAGCTAAGGATGTGCCTCCAGGGCGGGGAACCTCCTTTCTGCCCAGGGCCATTTGGATATCTACACCATCATTCCTGGACCATACAAAATCAGCCTGCTATAGATTTGCCTTACACAGCTCACAGGCTGTGTGCCCCACCCCTGCTAGGCAGCATTTGAAGCCTAGAAGCGATGGTTCTGAAGACTTTTGGTTCCTTCTTGGACCAGGGCAAGGTCCATGGGAAAACCACTGAAAAATAAGACTTCTTCGGGGCTGGTGCTGTGGCGAAGTGGGTTAACGACCTGGCCCAAAGTACCGGCATCCCGTATGGGCACCGGTTTGAGACCCGGCTGCTCCACTTCCAATCCAGCTCTCTGCTATGGCCTGGGAAAGCAGTAGAAGATGGCCCAAGTGCTTGGGCCCCTGCCCCCACGTGGGAGACCCGGAAGAAGCTCCTGGCTCCTGGCTTCGGATTGGCACAGCTCCGGCCGTTGCAGCCAATTGGGGAACGAACCATCGGATGGAAGACCTCCCTCTCTCTCTCTCTGCCTCTCCTCCCTCTGTAACTCTTTAGAATAAACAAATGTTAAAAAAACAAACAAACAAAAAACACCACCTCCCAAGGTGCAGATGTCCCAGATAAAATCTTACTTGGGACCTAAGCAAACAGATCCCCAGGCAGCTTGCTGTCTGCCTCACAAACAACATAGTATCTTTCATCAAACCAACCATGAGGCAATCTGATGGGGCTGCAGGGGCGGGGGGGACATTTAGTAGCATGCTCAAAAATAGAGGTTGTTTTGGTCTCCTAAAAGCATTTTTCCAGCACTTTCCTTAGTACCTAGGACCACTCAAGTTGACTAGACAAATGAGGGTATGGATTTCCATTTGACTCAAGCAGTGGTTCTTCATGGGGACAATTTTCCCGCCCCCCAAGGGTACAATTGGCAACATCAGAAAGCATTTGTGATGGGCACAACAGGGCATGTGCACACTACTGACCTCTACAGGCAAGCATCCAATAGTGCACATGACAGTCTCCCCGCCCTCCTTCCCCCAAATGACCCAGGCCAAACCTCAATGGTGCTGGGGTTGAGGGCCCTTGATCTACTGGGAGAAGCTGGGGTAGGCCCATCCAGACAAGGAGGGAAACTTAGCAAATTGGCTTGCAAGTGTGACATCTGGCAGCAACCAACCCAGGAAGAGGTTGTCCTCTTGTCAGGACGCTGTAGCAACTACCACCAAAGGGTCGGAAGGGGAAGTTAGAGACATTGGATTCAGAATTCAGACTCACAGGTTAGTGAACTAATCTGAATAGCTTTTTGATAAGATGTAAAAAAGCTATAGAAACTGTAGGGGGGCCGGCGCTGTGGCGCAGTGGGTTAACGCTGTGGCCTGAAGTGCCGGCATCCCATACGGGTGCCGGTTCGAGACCTGGCTGCTCCACTTCCTATCCAGCTCTTTGCTATGGCCTGGGAAAGCAGTAGAAGATGGCCCAAGTGCTTGGGCCCCTGCCCCCACGTGGGAGACCCAGAAGAAGCTCCTGGCTTTGGATCAGCACAGCTCCGGCTGTTGCGGCCAATTGGGGAGTGAGCCAGTGGATGGAAGACCTCCCTCTCTCTCTCTCTGCCTCTCCTCTCTCCATGTAACTCATTCAAGTAAATAAATAAATCTTTTAAAAAAAACCTGTAGGGCCAGAATATAGCTTTGGGGGGGGGGCAGAGAAAAAAAGGGCATCATATAGTGATAAAAATGATACCTGTCCCCCATTTCTGATTTGGTCTTTCCAGGATAAAACATCCTACATACCAAAAGTATGTAAATGGGAACTTGCACGATCCTGAAAAAAGACCAAACCCTCAGAAGGTCAACAAGGTTATTTGGCTGGGCCACTTACCTACTCATCCTAGGGACTCAGAAATGAAGTAAAAAACGAAGTGAAAATCCCGTGACCTGTTGGGGCTGCTTTTGATAGGTGCCTGGCAGGCAGAGCACTTTATTGCCCAGGGAGTCCACACATCAATTCTGAAACAAGAACTGGTGCCTGACTTAGCCCACGCCTTCCACCACCATGGATAGCCTGAGAACAGGGTAACCATGCCACCCTAACGAGGGCTGAAATCTTTTGCTTGGCATGCCCAGAAATTACAGAACCACTGAGTTACATGAAAAAGGCTGTCGTAGGGCCGGCGCCGCGGCTCAATAGGCTAATCCTCCACCTGCGGCGCCGGTCCCCCGGGGTTCTAGTCCTGGTTGCCGCTCTTCCAGTCCAGCTCTCTGCTATGGCTCGGGAGTGCAGTGGAGGATGGCCCAGGTCCTTGGGCCCTGCACCCCATGGGAGACCAGGAGAAGCACCTGGCTCCTGGCTTCGGATCAGCGCAGGGCGCCGGCTGCAGCAGCCATTGGAGGGTGAACCAACAGTAAAGGAAGACCTTTCTCTCTGTCTCTCTCTCTGTCTCTCACTGTCCACTCTGCCTGTCAAAAATTAAAAAAAAAAAAAAAAAAAAAAAGGCTGTTGTAAGCAACTCTTGAGGCATTTTCTTGGAATCTTCTGAAAATGACATGAGACTGGAGATTTTAATCTTTACCTAAGGCTAGTTCCTTAAACTCTTAAGTCTCAGCTCTTTTCTGCAAAATGGAGATAATGGTCCCTCCACCTCTGGGCTATGGTGACGACTAAGTCAGATTATGCACCTGAGTTCACTTTGCACAATTGGCTCACCCCACCAGAGGGGTCTGAGCGCACTGGGGGCAGTGCTAGGGCGCTTCCCCCACCACAGGTGCGTGTCTGAGCGCACTGGGGGCAGTGCTAGGGCGCTTCCCCCACCACAGGTGCGTGTCTGAGCGCACTGGGGGCAGTGCTAGGGCGCTTCCCCCACCACAGGTGCGTGTCTGAGCGCACTGGGGGCAGTGCTAGGGCGCTTCCCCCACCACAGGTGCGTGTCTGAGCGCACTGGGGGCAGTGCTAGGGCGCTTCCCCACCACAGGTGCGTGTCTGAGCGCACTGGGGGCAGTGCTAGGGCGCTTCCCCCACCACAGGTGCGTGTCTGAGCGCACTGGGGGCAGTGCTACAGCGCTTTCTCTGCCAGGTTTTGAAAAGAACCAGAACAAAAGCGATGCTACCCAGAAAGCAAATTACTCACTTCACAGCACTTCTAGGTCTCATGCAGCCCTAAGAGGTAACGATTGTAGAAAAGGGAAGTGAGCTTCAAAGTAGGTAATGTGCAAAATATGGGACTAGGTGCCCCCTAACGGAGCCAGAAAAACAAGAGAACTTGAGTTGAAATGTAAGGCCAACGCTAGAGGATACGATGAAACCCCACAACTGCTGTGTCTGGGGACCTTCACAGGCCTGGCCCAGGAGCCGTTAGGTTCCCAGCTATTTAGAAACATAAAAAGCTTGGGAAAGGGGTAGCCTGTGCTGCAGTGGTTAAGCTGCTGCTTATAACACCTGCAACCCACATGGAAGTGCTTGGGTTGCAGTCAAGCTACACTTCAAATTCATTTCCTGCAATTACACACTTTAAAAGGTAACAGTTGATGGCTCAAATACTTTGGTCCTTGTCACCATGTGGGAGACCTGGATTGAGTTCTGGGTCCCTGGCCTTGGCCTGGCTTAGCCCCCGTTGTTGTCGGCACTTGGGGAGTCAACCAGAACATGGAAGACCTCTGTGTCTGCTTCTCTGCCTCTCAAAAAAAAAAAAAAAAAAAAAAAACCAGACAAACAAAAAAAACCTGTAAGTATGAGGAATGATGGGAAAATCACATGTACTCTCAAAGGCAATGAAAGACTTTGGGAAGAGCGATTCTTCTACCTGAAAGGGATAAGAATGTCCCAGCAGTGGGGGTGGGAGAGGCACAGCAGAAGGCTATAAAGGCTCCAAGATCTAAAGGAATGTTACTTAGAACACGGAGAAAACGGAGCAGGCACATGAAGGAAGGCAGGCATATTAGTAAAGAAAAAAGGACCTTTTTCGCAACTCAATCACAAACACAGACTTTGACATGAGGACAAATGACAGAGCTTCAAGTGGATGGGGAGGGTGGGTGTTTGACCTCGCAGTTAGGATGCCTATGTCCCATGTTGGAGAACCTGGGTTTGATACTTGGGCCCAGCTTCCCAAACGCAAACCCTGGGAGGCAGCAGTGATGTCTCAAGTAGTTGGGTTCCTGCCATCCGTGTAGAAGACCTGGATTGAGTTCCTGGTTTCTGAGCTTTGCTGGGGCCCGGCCCAAGGGTTAACCCAGGCCATTGTAGATATTTGGGGAGTGAACCAGCAGATGGGAGCTGTCTCTCACTAAAAAAGACCATTGGGAACAGTCCAGGAAAAGAACATTTTTTGAAGTTTGCTTTCTCAAATTCCAACGAGATGGCAACTCTCAGAACATAAAATCTGCGAAACCATCACCCACTCGCTGAAAAGATAAACTGATGATCTGACTGGTAGGTAACAGGATCTTTTGGAATTAAAAAACAAAACCAAACCCTAAGCAATATCATCTGGTAATTTAACAAACGTGAAGTTTTCAATCATAGTTCTAGTTGTATACAGAGTAGGAAAGTATCTATTGAATCCAAACACAACCCAAGAGCCCACTCCTAGTCCCATCTTGGTTGTTTAGCAATGGCCAAGACACAGAAAAAAAGTCCTTAATTAAGGTAGTATTATGAGGGCACTCCAGAAAGTTCTTGGAAAACAGAATTAAAAGCTAAGTTTATTTTGATCCTCTAAATTTTGAAATTATAAATACACAGGATCTTCAAAAAGTTCATGGACAATTCATGTTCTAAAAATACTTGTGCTGGATTTCAAAGCTTTTTGGAGCAAAATCATCCTTTAATTCCATTTGCCCATGAACATTTTGAAGAACACTCAGATCATTTTAAGAAAGCGGCGTTAAGAGCTGCTTTTAGCATGTGCACAACTACTTTCACAGAGCAAGCTTTTGTCGTGGTTCCCACCGATATGGAAGAAATGAATTCATCCACTGCTCCAGTTTTGTGTGTGTGGTTTTAATTGACCTTTCAGAAAACTTCACTTCATGAACAATACTGACTTTAATAGGTTACGGCTACTTCTTATGAACTCTAGTCTCACCCTTCCTTGTCTTTAACAGGCCTGACATTCGTTCTAGGTAGTTTACAATGGTTAGCATTAGCCAACTCGTCAAGTTATCAAGCACTCCCTCAATCCTTTATGAACCCTTAGCTCTCCAGCTCTAGCTTGAAAGAACAAAGCTGTCGTTTCTACACTTCAGCACTTCACGTCTGACTCACACAGACCTGAACCGCTACCCCGTTTCTGTCTCTTGTAAAGCCTTGGTAATTCCCCTGAATTTGTGGGAATAGATCCTGTCAGAAGTTCCACTCTGTCTTTCAATCTAGGGAAATGAAACAGATTCGAGCCTTGGTGCTTTAAGAGGGGACTACCTACAGTTAATTTTCTAATTTTCAGTGATTACACACTTACAGTGCCAGGATCACTTAAACAAACACACACTCCACCTGACTGTCCTGAGGGCACAGGTCGTTTTTGGTATTTTGAGGTTTATGCAGCCCTTACAACGGTGCGATTCTTCCTACCCTGAGCTCAGCATGAATACATGCAGTAAGTTATGCACTAAACTGCTGCAAGTTTTGGGCAAACCTGAAATGTTGCAAGTAGGCAAAGAGCTAAGACATATAATCTTGAGACCCTCATTTATTGCCTGTTCTTCGGCAAGCTTTTTCTTACTAAGTTCTTTTTGGTTTTTCTGTTGTGTATTCCGCTCAATATTGGTAGTTCCTTCTGAAGACTTCCATATTTTAAAAAAGGAAGGTACTTAGGGACACACTCTCAACAAGATTTAGGGTTTGTATTTTAAACACGTATACAGGCAGCAGGAACCCATTACTGCTCATTCCAGTCACCAGGTTACAAACATTCCCATTTTCCATGAAACTCCAGAGCGAATGTCTAGAAATGTATGGTTGCTCTTCCGTTGTTTTTCTCTTTTGCCTCCCAATCCCCATTGCTGAGTAATGAACTCCATTTACTCTTTAAAATCTGGCCACTCACCCTCCTACTGAAGTTCTCACACTGGTGTACAGATATTATCCTTCACAATGTATAAGCAGTTAAACAAGGAGGCAGTAGGAAAACTCAGTGACAGAAGATTTTTCATAATTCTCAGTTATTCCACAGATTAAAGAAAAATAGGAATAATGACTCAGGTACCAAGGTGAAAGGAAAGCTATGGTAATTCAGGGGAACAGCTGTTCTAAATCTTTATTGAATACGGTCTCCTGGTTGGAATTTTCAGTGTACTTTCTATATTTCATCAGTGCTCCATTGCTCTTAATTAAACACTAATAGTGAGCAATTTATAGAGTAGTCACCATCAAATTGTAGATGTATACTGACATGGAAAAGGTGTTCACCACATATTATAAACATCTCTAAGTCCCATGATTTATGAAAATGTGTTGGGATGAGAAAAAGAAGAAATTTAAGGGAGAGCTGTGTGTACATAGCAGACTGAGAGCCAATGTCTGGTTTTGTGCTAACAGATCCTCTAAAGGGGATAATCTGCAAGTATAATGACACAGCACACCTATTCCCTAAACCTAATCTTTCAAGCCTTTTTCATTCTTGCTAAACACCTACTTCTCAGTGATTCTTCAAATCCCTTACAGAATGACCTAACTTAACAATCACTGAACTGCTAGCCAAATCAAATGTTTTCAGTTTAGTGTCTACCCCTCCACCGCCACCCCCAGTTTGTGAAAATGAAATGAGGTAAAGCCCTCTTCAACAGGTTCCCGCCAATTCTTGATTATTCACACTGCAGCTTGCCCAGTGTGACTGAGCTGAGACACAGGACCTGGAGTTCTTAGAGCCTCTAAGACACAGCCATGAGAAATCACAGCAACGAGAAAAAGCAGATTCAGACTTAGAACTAAGATAAGAGCTTATCAGTTTTGCTAACATTAGTTCCAGACAAAGTTTTGGCTTACTCTGGCAGAAAAGCCTCTAAAGTAGATTATTTCAAGGTCCCCTGACCTTGTTATTAAGAAATTCAGTTCACAGGCCATCCAATGTAAACTGTCTTTGTAAAATACTTTAACACACCCAAATAATTAAACTCTCATACTTCAGGAAGCTAATCCTAAGATTAGTAAAAACAATTCTGACAAATACATAATTCTAGGTCAATGATCTTGTCCATCACTGAATCTATATATGCCAATCTTTCAGCACAGCTTAAGAATTTTTCCAAAACCTATGATGAGACTTACTATTCTGTGTAGTACTGTTAAGAATGAATAGAATTTTAGTTTCTTTAAAAAATACTGGAAATGTCTTTATTATGTTTATTTTTTAACAATAAGAGTAACAACCTACCCTAATCAGCATAAAATCAATTGTATAAATTGAGTAATATTTTTGTTCACCACAAAACTTTCCAGAAGGTAGTTTTTTTTTTAACTCAAAGTTAAAAACTTGTACTTTCATATCAGAAAAGTTTTATGATTTGTTGGTAAAAAGGACAAAAGTCCACAGGAGTATACTACCCAAGCAGCATCTAAATTGAATTGAGGATTTAAATGTATTAAAACTAATTATTTACAGTTAGGTCAGTAATGACTATAGCCAACCATACAGGCATGCATGTACATCTAAAACCAGGTAAGTCTCCCAATTTCCCATAATACTCACCTCAAGAGCAAGCTAAACTTTTCAACTTAGACAAAGAGCGTAAGTGATACCCTCATCACCAAGAGCACACTAAAAAAAGCACTACAAGAAAGAGCACACAGGTTGAGAAGTGGGGGAAGTGGGTAGAAGAAAATTCTCAATTCTGCCAGACAGCCCTCTTCCAGTCCTGACTGGATTGTATGAAAAACACCAAGGAGAGTACATTCAAGTTAATGGAAACAAGTCTTTATTAAGTAACTTTTAATATCAGAAAAATAAAACTCTTATAATTCTCTTTACAGCAAATATATAATATCAGTGCTTTGGCCATCTTAAGTTAAAGGCCCTTTATCATAAAATATATGGTTTTAAACTTTACTCAAATTGAATTTATAATCCCTATGACTTCCCTACATATACATAACAAAAGAGTGTAGTAAAATTAGCAAATACTAAACTATATTGATAATTTATCATTCTTAGTTTGTGGTTTTTAGAAACAGTACACGCACCTAATATATGTAGATTCCTTGGCTTATTAGTTGCAGTGTACAATGCAACAAAATACAAAATACATGCTTGGTGAACATTCGTTCATATCTACAAGACGGCAGCTAGAGATTAGGTTTCAATACTGACATTTAACTATCCTACAAGCAGTTAGCATTACATCATAATATGCCATCAAGGCAACTTTTTTTATACTGAAAAAATCAAAATAAAAACCGTTATTTGTAAACTTTTATACGAAATGTAACTCTTCAAGTGGAAATAAAAAATAAAATTTGTCTATTTACTATTGAATACACATAGGATTTCAATTTTTGTTATACTGAGAAAAAAAGCTCTTTTGTGTTGGGAAAAATAACGCTTCAAAAAATAATTAGTAGAAAAACCCACCAGTATAATGTTCGTCCTTTCAATGCCAGCACAGATTTGGGAACATACTGAGGATGAAGTGATAGACATCCACAGGTGAAATGTACAAGTGTATTTTAAAGAAATCGTTCCTTGTGATTGGAAATAGTTTTGAAATGAAGTAAAATGATTGGAGGTTGTCACAGCTGCTTTTGTGAATTATGCCAAGGGCATTATCTCCCACCCTCCCCTAAATTACTAAAAAATAAAAATATATTTATAATGTGCAAGACAAATATGAATTGAACATAAAATGTTTCACATTTTGATCTAGTCTAAAAATTAATAGCTTGATCAGACTAATGAATGGAATGTTCGCATCCTCAATTATTAGCCAATACAGGAGCATCCCAAAGCCCTTCCTGAAATGGGAAAACCCAGGCGGCCATTTCCATATTCTCCGAGGGAGGCAATGGGTAGGAATTCACAATTGAGAGAATTGCATTCCTGATCCACTGATCACACCAGCCTTGATTGAGCTCTCTGGGCGAGATGAAGGTCAATGTAGCAGTTTTTGTCCCAAATTATAACCAGTGATCTAGTAAACTGCCATCAGCCCTATTATTACCAATAAGTAATCACAATGCATTAAAAAATTACTTGCAATCCTGCAGAATTAGGCATAAGTTGTTGTAAAATAAAAAACAAACAAACCTGTTTTGTCAAAACTGGCAGTGTAAAGAAGGCAGCACTGGAAGTGTCTCAATCATCTGTAATGCCAAGTACCCTCCATAAACTCTTAATGTGTAGGCTTTGGGACCCAATGTTTAAAACCTTAGATGTACACATTTTTCTCATAGGCTCACACAACCTACGATCTTCACTCAGCCAAGGTAAACTTCAGCTTTAGCAGTTCTTATACAAGCTATGTCTCTGGGTCTATAGGACAGTATTAATAATTCAAACCAAACTAATAGACAAGAGACCACTTAGGTTTAGTGTTACCATAGCAGCCTTTTATAAGTTTACTAACAACTTTAGCCTAATCCCAATAAAGCCTGATAACAGTCATAAGAATTCATTAGGAAGTTTACTGGGGGGTACCATTATACCCATGCCTTTACGAGTCCATATAGAGATATAGTATTTATGTATATATATATAGTTAAGAGTGAATTTGGATTGCCTGAGTAACAGCTGTCTGGCAAACTGGACATGATGGCGTTCTCTTTTCACAGATCTTGTTGGCACATTCCATGCAGAAGAGGTTGTGGCCACATGGCACTAGGGCAGCAATAACTTCATTCTCAAAGCAAATCACACAATCGTGCTTTCTTCTCGATTCTGGAGGTGAGCTTGAGGTGGAACCACCATTGGAAGAGGAGTAACTATTGGTACCATTAGAAAAAGCAGGGATGTATATTGGAAGGCCAACATGGTTGCCTGTACTAGGTGGGTCGCTCCTAACCCTCCGAGCAAGTGGGTGTTCTATGCTCTCAGGAAATGTAGGAGACAGACGAGGAGTAGATGGCTGACTTCCTCTACGCTGAGTCTTCATGTTACCAGAAGGATCACTCCCAAAGCTAGAGAGTGGGTTAACTGGTTCAAACGGAGTCCAGATAGTTTGAGCAGATGTTGGTAAAGAGTCAAAGGCAGGAGAGTCAACTGCAAGATCTTCTGAGCCCACAGATGGTAGTGTATCTCCAAACCAAAAGTTTCCTGTGCTAAATGGGCTTGTTGGACTGAAGTCAGCCAGCCTATTGCTTCCAAAGTAGGAATCGGTGGAACCACTTCCTAGAGAACTGGAGCTATCATTTCGATAGTTGGATATCATTCTTGCGCGACTAGGAGGAACTGGATTGGAGGAGAGCCACGCAGAGCCAAGAGTGCCACCTTCAAAGCTTACGTCGGTACCATTGTAATGGAAATCATTCTCTTCATTGAGCTCTATATAGTTTCCTGTACGCATGGCAATATGCATCTCTATTTCTTCCCGTGCTCGGTCTACATTTTCCGGCATCCCTGTCACTTCGAAGACAGGCTCCTTATCTCTGCTTGGAGTTACGATGTAGGTATGGGTTTGCTGCTGTATTCTTTTAATAGTTGCTCCTTTGGGTCCAACCACTAACCCCACCACACGATAGGGGACCCTGACTTGGACGGTGGTCTGACCAGGCAGATTAGGACTACATGACAGCCCTCCCAGGGCAGGGCCATTTTTGTTTCGAGATGCACGAATCATGGAGAAGTGCTCTGCAGCTGAGAGGATTTCTCTTTTGGCCATGGCAACATCTTCTTTCCGTCCAGTCACAACAAAAATGGGCTCTTCACCACGAACAGGTGTCTTGATATACGTGTTTGTCTTGGCTCTCAGTGCTTTAATTTTACAACCTGTTTGAAAGAAAACATTTCATAAGAATCAATATCAACTTCACCAATATTTATAAAGACAAAACACAGAAGGCTCCTATCCAGCTAAATGTCTGGCAATGGGTCTTTTTTTTTTTTTTTTTTTTTTTAAATAAAACCTTCCTAATCCCCACTAATGCTCACAGTTTGGAGGTCTTTCATTTGGGACAAGACTGCAACTGGGAGGTGTTAAACTCGTAAGTCAGGCTTATTGTTTTCTTCCTTTTGTCAGGAGTCACTGCAAATGATCCATAAAGTAGTCTTCATAGCTAAGCTATCACACGAGTGGGTTTGATTTTCACAGCTCTCATGATTTACCACCTTTTAGAGCTAGATGGCAAAGGAAAACAATGCACATTGTGAAATACTTACCAACTATTTTGTCTCTCCTTTAATTTATACAACAACTCTAAGAACCAGACTTTTAACCTCCTTTTACTGATAAGGAAACTGAAGCTCAGAAAAACTGTGTACCTTGCTTGTCAAAGTTCACACAGCTAGTAAGTGGTGCAGCCAGAATTAATCCAGTCTGATTTCAACATCTATAGTACTTCTGTTACCTGTAGCACCTCAGCTTTGGCAATACCACAGAAGTACTGGCACTGACTTCAAATAAACTGCCTTACCATTTTACCTGTTACTCTTGCCCCTGAAAACTCAACTGATCACAATGACAACCAATGCTCGTGGCTAGGTCTCACTTTTGCTTTCGTCAAATTCTACTTATTAATCACTTATTAAGGGTCAGCTGTGTTAATCCCCATCTTGTTTATGCTACCTGTACTCATGCTAGTAACTAAGCTACTTATTATGCAAATTAATGAAATATGAAAATAAATATGAACTAGTGAAATATAAATATAAAAGACATTGTGTTTCTATGAAAGTTAAGCTGAAAATTTCAATAAAGACGAGTAGCCTGGCGATAAAAAACTGCTGTTGAACTATGTATGGGTGAAATTACTACAAAAGCCTCGGGTAAAAAAAGTAATATAATAATTTTGTCTTCTCTGTAAAGATCCTACTCCATTCAAAAGAATGAGATACTGGGGCTGGCTCTGTGGCGCAGCAGGTTAATCCTCCACCTGTGGCACCGGCATCCCATATGGGCGCTGGTTCTAGTCCCGGCTGCCCCTCTTCCAATCTAGCTCTCTGCTATGGCCTGGGAAAACAGTAGAAGATGGCCCAAGTGCTTGGGCCCCCGCACCCGCATGGGAGACTGGGAAGAAACACCTGGCTCCTGGCTTCGGATTGGTGCAGCTCTGGCCATTGCGGCCATCTGGGAGTGAACCAACAGAAGGAAGACCTTCCTCTCTTGTCTCTCCCTCTCACTTTCTGTAACTCTGTCAAATTAATAAATAAAACCTTTAAAAAAAGAATGAGATACTGTACAGAATACAGGTGCTGAATATGGTTTTATTAAAAAATGACTACCCTAGGGGCCGGTGCTGTGGCTCACTTGGCTAATCCTCTGCCTGCATCCCATATGGGCGCTGGGTTCTAGTCCCGGTTGCTCCTCTTCCAGTTCAACCTCTCTGCTGTGGCCTGGGAAGGCAGTGGAGGATGGCCCAAGCGTTTGGGCCCCTGCACCCGCGTGGGAGACCAGGAAGAAGCACCTGGTTCCTGGCTTCGGATCAGCGCAGTGCCGGCTGTAGTGGCCATTTGGGGAGTGAACCAATGGAAGGAAGACCTTTTTCTATTTCTCTCTCTCACTATCTATCTCTATCTGTCAAAAATACCCTAATTGGCAGATCCAAACTCAAAGGATTTTGTCCCCAAATCCTAGGCATATTTAACATTAAATAAAATATTCAAAAATTGCATAACTTTTCATAATTCCAAACTTAAACCAACTTGGGCAATCACTGTTTATCAGTGCCAAGTGTGTAAGGTTTAAGGGTTTTATACTATAATATAAAGTGTCACATACACAATTAAGGCATAAAACCTTGGAATTGCACTTTTCAAAGACCTTAACATGAAGCTTGCCAGAACAGATTTGTTCTCATAAACATACCACGCTACACCTTGTTCCTCAGAATACAGAAGCCAGGGACATCCTGTTGACAATTTGAGGTCTTTTCCTTAAATTGCCCTTTCCTATTTTCCCCCCAACAAAGGGATCATGTGTAAAAACCCAGATTTTACTAGTAAATAATTTCTACCTTGCATAACTGCAACAGGTTCCCACCCCACACTAAACAGGTCTCCTTCCTCCAGTCTTATCTTACGCCAATCAATTTTCTATACTTTTGTCAGAGGATGCTTTCTAAATAAAGCACAGATCACACGATCACTTCTTTGCTTTATCAGCCATCTTTTACCACAAGGATAAAGTTGTAACAGCACAGTGCACAAGACTCTGCTTTCATGGTGTCTCTCTGTCTCTCTCTAGCTTCTCCTCCTGCCACTTCCCTTTCTCCCTCCTCTCACTCCTTAAACCCTGTAGAATGCTTTAGTTACATTAACCTCCTGTGGTACATGTCAGTGCTTCCTCGCTTCTAGATCTCGAATGCGCCTCTATTTTTGCCTCTTTACTCCTAGCTCTGTTTGCTTTAACTCCTGTGAGTCCTGTAGGTTTTAGGTTGGATGCCTCATCCTCTACGAAGCTTCTATGTTTGTGTGTCCCCTCCAGCATTCCCAAAGTGAAAGTTGACTATAATGTAAGGAGATACATGGGTGGCTATGTTTCATTTGTTGAAAGACAACATTTTTCTAAAAAATATACATAAGAACCCTGTGCTGGGAGCTGGTTCTGTGGTGTAGTGGGTTAAGCCTCCACCTGTGGCATCGGCATTGGCATCCTATATGGGTACTGGTTTGGGTCCCAGTTGCTTCACTTCTGATCCAGCTCCCTGCTGGTGGCCTAGGAAAGCAGTATAAGACGGCCCAAGTGCTTGGGCACTCACACCCACATGGGAGAGCTGGAGGAAGCTCCTGGTTCCTGGTTTTGGATCAACCAAGCCCTGGTCATTGCAGCCATTTGGGGAGTGAACCAGTGTATGAAAGACATCTCTCTCTCTGTAACTCTGCCTTTTAATAAATCTTAAAACATAACAAAACAAAGAATCTTGTGTTTTTTATGCATATTGCTCTGAAGCTAATCTTTTTTTGTCTGTTGTGCTTTAAGACTTTTGTGTTCTGACACATATTGCTAATCCAATCTTGTTGAAAGGAGTTGATTATGGTAGCCTCACTTGCAGTATATTCAAAACAACTTTACTTACTATACTGAACTTTTGGATTTTAACCACAAATGAAGATCCTGTTCCCCCTTTCAACAAACTGTGGAACTTCCCTTCCTCAAAGAGCTTTCCCAGGTTTCTAATTTTTCCTTCATTATACTACATTTTCAAAAATCTTGCTGTTGGCGAAGAGAGCTAGATTAAGAGGGGAGCTAAAGACTAAATTACCAGTTAAGTAAGGAAACCCAACACACTAATGTTAAAGATGCTGAAACTTTAAGGCTATATTCATTTGAAAAGAGCGTGGGAAGAAAAGGGGCGAATAGCAAATTGCAATCACGTAAGGGCCAGGGGGAAGGGGTGATCTGAGAATCTATCAAGAAATTATTAGTGAGTCCATTTTCTGCCTCTGTAAAACTTGGAAACTTTCATTATAAAGCACTTCTATCTACAATGAACTACAGGAAGATGAAACTGGTGATGTGGCGCAAGTTTTATCTACTTTTGCTCCACAATACAAAAAGAACTGGAATACGAGAGCAATGAAACTTCTCTACTATTTGCTTATCCTTTACATAGGCAAAATGTCCAGCAGACTCCCTCATTCAGACCAGTAGGTGTGGCTTGGGGCTGAGATGAAATCACAAGCCACTGAGCAAGAAGTGTTTAATGGAGAGATGCCTAAGAAATCCCACAAGGGGTATGTGAATTCACAACTAGTCACACTCTCCACTCTGGGAGATGTTATTATTCAGCTACATGACTTCACATTCTGCACTGCAACAAGCAGGCAATCTGCTAGAACCACATTCCCAGCAGACAGTTCTGCTCATCCTGCAGAAAAATATCGGGCAATTTCTACTAGGGAAAAGGGAGAATTAGCCTAAGGATCTAAGGTCGACTCCTTCCAACGTTTACTATTAGAACACTGACTTAAGTAATCTCTCTAAATAAATATTTCTTAGACTATAAGTAATTGTCATTTGCACTACAGCAAAACATTTTCTGTTTGATACCTAGTAGGTATACGCCACCCCCCCCCCCAATATTTATTTATTTATTTGAAAGGCAGAATTACAGAGTGAGAAGCTAGCGTTGGGCCAGGATGAAGCTGGGAGCTTCTTCTGGGTCTCACACATGGGTGTGGGGGCCCAAGGAGTTGGGCCATCTTCTGCTGCTTTCCCAGGTGCATTAGCAGGGAGCTGGACTGGAAGACTGTGCAGCTGGGGCTTGAACTACTGCCCTTATGGGATGCCACTGCTGTAGGTGGCCATTTAGCCCACTGTAACACAGCACCAGCCCTGGATAACTGTTTTAACCACAGCAATACATTTAAAGCTACACAGGACACTATCTGGCCTATGGTTGGCACTAACAAATGGGGTGTTTAATACACGGGTCACTGGAAAGAGATGTTTGAGTTTGGATTACATCTGAGGGGATAAAGTCAGGACACAGGCCTACCCAAAAGGGCCACTGGCAATGAAGTACGGAAAGAAAGAAGGGGATGAAGACAAAGTTAACCACTTTGAAGTCATCACCAATAAACACAGGAAAGTACTCCTCTCCCTAAATTTTCAGGAGAGTTTTAAATACAGTACCTTAATTCAGACTGGGAAATAGAAACATCACCAATTGTAATATTGTTTTTACAGGATCATATATATTCTGAATTTCAAACAACTAACACAGTACTTTCGGACACATTCTAAAGTTGGACACCACTTGAATAGGCAGTGTTTTTATTTTGTTAAAAAGATTTACTTGAAAGGCAGAGTGAGAGAGAGAGATCTATTATCTGCTGGTTCACTCACCAGACGACATCAACAGCCAGGGCTGGGCAGGCTGAATCCAAGAGCCAGGAATCCCATCTAGGTTTCCCATACGAATGGCAAGATCCCACGTCCTTGGGCCATCATCCGTTGCTTCCTTTGTACATTAGCAGGAAACTAGATTGGAAGCTGGGACCCTAATTAGGCACTGGGATTTGGGATGTAGGTATCCCAAGTGGCAGCTTAACCTGTCACGCAACGACACCCACCCTGCGTTTTTACAAAGCAACACAAACTAAACAGGAAGAAACAAACTTGCTTTATAATTTGAGGGTGAGGTAGGTAAAAAGCTTTTAAGTATTTTAGACTCACTTCTATTTGGAAATTCAGATTTTTAAAAAAATCATGGAAGAATTCATAATCCCAGAGTGACCAAAAAAACTTAGAAGTCGTAAGAGTATAATAAAATAGACTATGCTTTTGAAAAATTGCTTCTAGTAAAAGTCATCAAAAAAAGCAGAAAAATTATTTATAAATCATCTCACTTGTGGCTAATTTCTTTCATATATATACTGACCCCCTTCAAACACCAAAAATTCAACCAAATAGGTTAAAACAAACAGTTTATAGACAAGTAAACGTACAAATGGTTCTGATGATGAAATTCTCATGGGAATTTAGTTATGATTTTTTTCCACCTATAAAATTGTCTACTATCAAAAAGTTTGTAACAATGCTAGCTAAAGGTGGGGAAAGTATAAACTATCCTCTCTGGAGGGCAGACTATACTATCAAATCAAAATTGCCTTGTGCCCTGGGCAGTTCTGTGGCACAATAGGGTAATCCTCTGCCTGCAGCGCCGGCATCCCATATGGGCACTAGTTCTAGTTCCAGCTGCTCCTCTTCCAATCCAGCTCTCTGCTATGGCCTGGGAAAGCAGAAGGTGGCCCAAGCACTTGAGTCCCTGCACCTGCATGGGAGACCTAGATAGAAGCAGCTCCTGGCTCTGGATTGGCCCAGCTCTGACCGTTGTGGCCATTTGGGGAGTGAATCAGTGGATGGAAGATCTCTCTGTCTTTCCCTTTCACTAGCTGTAACTCTACCTCTCAAATAAATAAAATCTTAAAAAAAAAAAAAATTCCCTTGTGCCCTACAATCCTGTCTTACTCATCTTGCAGAAATACCTGTACAGGTGCAAAATGATTTCAGTTATTGTTTGGAGTATCAAGAGGTCAGAACAGCTATATAAGGGAGTATCATGTACTCATAAAACAAGCTTATTTGGTCAGGTTAAAAGGGAGACTTACTTTTCATTATGTATTTTAGTTTTTAAGAGCAAGCTTTGAGGCAGACCAATGCATTACCTCTTCAAAGAAATATGATTAAATTAAAAAGAGTATAAAGAGATGACACATTTTGCTAGTCATATCAATTAGACTTTTGGCTAGTTTTACTAAGATTATTTTAAATTACATGAATAGCAGGGTAAATTATTTCAAAATCTCCAAGCTGAACAATGTTTTGTAGCTCTAAACTGTAAGGACGAACATTTGTTTTCTTACAGTTGCAGTTAAAAATCAACATGTTGATCTGCATCCAAGGTGGTCAGCGGGCAGAAGCCTAGAACAGGCCAACAATAGCACGAACACATTCATAGTTGTAATTTTAACTTGATTTGGAAGTAAATTCCAGTGTCTCCAACTTGTACCTGGTGTAGGAACCCATTTTTGCCTTTCTATATCACTGTTGTTGGGGCTGTTTCACCCTAAAACCCTTTAGCTGCAGCCAGGACTCTGGTCCTCCCACTCCCTGGTCTAGTAAAGGATTCTGCCTTGTTCCTAAGGATAAAGAGGGCCTCTCTCAGCTTTACCAAGGAGGTCCTCTGTTGCTGGTAGAGATGAAAGCAAGAAAAGAATTTGAAATTATGGTACATTTAGTGCTTTCAGACAGTGAGTTGCCGTATCAAGTTAGTGGTTTATAATCAGCATTTAAAAAAAGAACAGAGGGGTGGGCATTTGGCCAGTCAAGATACCTGCACTGCCCCATACTGGGTTTGGTACCTGGATTCAATACCAAGCTCTGGCTCCTGACTCCAGCCTCCTGCTAATGCAGACTACTCTGGGTAGCTGCAGGTGATGGCTCAAGTGATTGGGTCCCCACCACCCACCCAGGAGACCTTGATTGAGTTTCCAGCTTTCACTTCAGCACATTCCACAGACTGAATTAGCTCTGTTTGTCTCTCAAATAAATAAATAGAGAAAAACTGTGTGTCTCACATTTTTAGTGAAATATATACAATGGGCCGCAATATTAAAATGTTTGTTTCTTGATGTGGGTTACAATCAGAAAAGTTTAAAACCACTAGACTAGACCATCTTAAAGGCCACTATCTAGATCCACAAAACCTAAGAAAGAATGTACTTATAACAACAACAAAACCAGCATAGTGATGTACAGGCATTATTGAGATCTGGGAATAAGAACTGATTCTGCATGTGAAATTCCCACAGCTGAAGACAGTAACACTATATTCAGTTCTGCTCTATGGTCAACCAAAGCAGCTTCTGGAGCCCGAGAGCCCAGAAATATTTATAATATTGAATTTTAATAAACCATTTGCTAACCACCAGAAACATATCTTGGACACCCAGAGCAGAATTTATAACTAATTTTTAAGCCACAGTTGATTTAGGTGGTGGCAAAAAGACCACGTGGCCTATCTACACAATTTGGTCCAATTTTCCAACAGAAAAAGCATTATATAATAAAGAACTGATTTAACACTCAGGTCACTAACAAAGGAGTTTACAGTTAAGCAGAAAAATGAAAGCCGATGGAGCTGCTGACCACTTACTGCCAAGTCCTTTCAGCCTCAGCACCTGTACACGTGGCAGTATGGGGAGTAGAATTTTAAGATGGCCCCAAGTGTTCTAGCCCTGGTGTACCCTTTCAGTCAGTCAAACACCACTGCAGGGCAGTTCCGCTGGGAAGGGACTTTATATGCAATTACAGTCCAAGTCAGTTCTCCCTAAAATGGGGAGATCATCTAGATCATCTGGTAGACCTGATCTCATCATGAGCCCTTTCCAAGTGTTTTCCAACTGGCTTCAGAAGAGGAGTCTGAGGGACGTGCTCTGGCTAACATGGAAGACTGTTGTGAACTGCCTGTGATGATCTTACAGCCAGGAACAGTAGGTGGTCTCTAGGAGCTCAGACTAGAAGGAAAATGGAGACCTTCATGCTACAAACCCAAGGAGCTTGGGTGAGGACAGGAGCCCCGGATGAGAACTGTAGTCTTAGCTAAATACCTTGACTTCAGCTGAGTGAGGCCCTGAATAGAGAATTCAGACTTGTATTGTCTGAACTTTCCAACCTACAGAAACAGGTAATTTGTTTTGTTTTAACCTGCTAAATTAGTGGTAACTTACACAGCAGTTAAAAATTATTAGAGTTCTTAAGCCATTAAGGACTCCACAATCAATGTTCTAAGAGAGCAGAGATTAAAATGTTAGGCATCAGTATTACATTCTTATTTAGTAATCTACAAAACATTCTGGAAGGCTTTCAATTAGAATCAAGCAGCGACTTTCGACAGGAAACACTGTATTTTATTAAGGTGTTAAAAGTTAATATGAGGGTACTTCAAAAGTTTGTAGGAATATAAAATTTGAAGTCTATTGTGATGAAAAATCTTTTAAGAGATTCATATTTTATTTGAAATGTAGAGTTAGAGAGAGGGAGAGACAGAGAGAAATCTTCCACCTGCTGGTTCACTCACCCAAATGGCTGCAATGGCCAGTGCTGGGCCAGGAGCCTGGAACTTTATTTAGGTCTCCCATCAGGGTGGCAGAGACCCAGGTACTTGGGCCATCTTCTGCTGCTTTACCAGGTGCATTAGCAGGGAGCTGGATGGGAAGTAGAGCAGCTAGGACTTGAACCAGCACTTCAATATAGGATACTGGTGTTGCAGGTGATGGTTTAACCTGCTGCCAGTCCCTGGTACAAAAAATGCTGAAATCCACGCATAGTTTTCTCATAATACATATTTTTGGGGACCTTATATAAAAGATCAGACATCGTTTTCTGGTCTTTAATTTGCTTATGATCCGCTTTGGTTTTCTAATGCTGCCATAACAAGTTACCACAATGACGTCAATGATGCAAATTTATTATTTTTAAATATACTCACATTTTTACATATATTTATTATTTACAGTTCTGGTGCTCAGAAGTCTGACATGGCCTGTTCCCATCTGGCAGCTCCAGGAGAAGGTCTATTTCCTTATACAGGCTGTTGGCTGAATTTGGGGGCTAGGAGTTAATGGACTGAGCTGCCCTGGTGGCTACCAGCTGAGGTACAGTCCCAACTTCTAGAGGTCACTTCTCGGCATGTCACTCCCTTCCTTCATCTTCAGAGCCAGCAAGGAAGGCTCCGTTCTCATGCTACAGAACCTCTTTTTCTCAGGTCTCAGACCCAGTTGGGAAGTTTTTCTGTTCTTAGAGACCCAAGCAATTACACTGGGCCCACCAAGATGACGTCAAGCAACTCTCCCAAGCAGGGTCCACACCCTTCGTCACATTTGCAGACTTGCCAAATATGGTAACACACTCAGTCTCTAGGAGGTTACAGTATGGACATCTTGGTAGGGACACCTTTGGGTGGGAAGGATTATTCTTCTTATCACATTAATCTTTTCCTTTCCTCTATTTCCCCCTTCTTCCAAGTACCTAATTTTGAGTTATATATTTGGTTCATGGAAATTTTAAACCCCAACCCAAGAATAGTAACCCAATGGCCATGGCAGGAAAGGTTTGGGGAAGTACAGGCAATGGAATAGGATGAGGCGACAGAGCTAAGTCAAATAGGAAGAGAAGAAACACAGTTATGTGCTGCATCAACAGCATGTCAGCCAGTGACTGACCACATACGGCTGGTGGTCCAAACATGTTGCCTCGTGAAACCATAGCTTAGTTTGCGTAGGCACACTCTGTGCATTGGCTAAAGCAATGTTTCACGTAATGCATGACTGTATAAGCCAAGTGTTGACAAGAACTCCTACCAGGTGATTGTGTTTAAGTTGAGAAGTGAGTGGCATGGTAGGAAAGCTGTCTCCCACCTGTCCTACGGGCTCTGTCTTGGTGTTTCTAGTCAAATCACTCCTTCTAGGGAAGAAAAGCCCTTTACCAATCAGAGATAGAAGTTCCCTGTAATGCTTGAACTCACCCACTCAAATGTTAAGCTCCCTATTTCCAGGTGATATAAAAGAACCATCATCATTTCTACTCCCAAGGAACTCAGTCTAAAGGGAAAACTGTCATGCAAGCAATACTGATAAGGTGACTGCTTTAATGAAAACACATACAAAGCAGTAGGTGCAAACAAAGAAGATGCCTCTACCGCTTACAGGAAGTGAAAGGTGGCTTCAAAAGCATTTGAACTGAAGCTTAAAGAAAGTGGTTTTGCCTGGGTGGGAAGAATGGAAAGACCTAAGTGCAAAAGCAGGGGATAAAGAGTACAGGATGGGACAGTGGTGAGATCACAAGATGACACTGGGTCAATCTTGTGAGAGCTTGAAGTGACTAAAGGGTAAAATGGTGGGGGATATGGCTGGAGGGGAAGCAGAAGTCTTCAAAGTCAGACAAGAGAATTTAAACCTTATCTTGTAGGTGCAAAGAATTCTGAGGAGTGACATGATCAGATACTTAGGTTAGTGGAAGCTTAAAAAATGGAAAGAGACTGGAGGCTTACCTTAATAGGCTATCATTAATAGCCATTTGAAAACATTCTGAGAAATAAAGATCGTATGCAGAGCAGGGACTATGTATGACCACTATTATGTTCTAACATTTATTACATTTATTTCAAATTTTTGAGTTTTGATAAAGTTCAGAAATTATGTTCATTATATTTCCCATTTATTTCATGTATTAGCTACGTATATAACGTGATTCAATAACGCTCAAACCCTTAGAAACATCAAAGCTGCATCATGTGTATATTTTCACTTTTGGTAGTTCTTTGGGTATAGCTTTCTTCAAAGAGCATCTAGGGGAAATCATTACTCACTCTCTTTAATAAAGATGGGGAGAGAAGTGTGGAATCTGAGTAGCTCTTTTACCTTCAAAATATTTCTTTGGTTTGATAAGAAACCCCTTCCCCTTCTGCCCCACCCCACCCCTACACATTAAGTGGCCATTACCCACCTTCTCACCCTGACACCATCACCTCTTAAACATGTCTTATTTCTGCTCTCTCTGTTCAGATATTTCCTTAAGTAACCTGAAAAACCTTACTAGCACATACCTTCCTCCAAGTGACCTTTTGGAAAAGATGAAATATATGTGTGAGAGACCTTTTGGATAAGATGAAATTGTATGTGTTAAAAGTTTCAGAACACAAGAATACAAACTAAGGTATAATATTATTATAGCTACCACACTGAGTCATTTAAGGCCCAGTTCAAAGGAAACAATATAAGGAGCAAAAAACTATCTGCAGGACTGGGTTCCAATCTACCAACAGAATGGGCTATTTCATGTTATATTACTCAGCCACCAGGTCTTTCCCAATGCTTATACTTTATGATCATGTCTCTCTTTTCCTAGCAAATAGTCACCTCTAATCCACAAAATGTTCCGGACACAGACACATTTTATGTGCACATGTCTATTCTTTCCTCAAGGAAAGGCTGGTGGAGCGACGGCTGGGAACAGACAGACCAACCCTTGCCAGTGTTGGGAACTTAACAGGGCATGAAGCTTCACCTTTCCTGCATGCACAAGGGACCATGATTATACATTTTTCTCACTGAATAGTTGTATTAAAAGCTTATTGTAATATCTATTATTCAGTTCAATCCTCAGCAAAAGGGAGCTTTTATTTATTTTTTAAAAGACTACTTCACCTCTCCCAGCAAGTATTTCTTGAGCAAATTCAGCTCTCAGCTGGCAGACTGGACTTAAGCTTTGAAGACAAAAATTTGCAGAGTGCTTTAGAAATTTTCTAAGCTCTCTCCTAGATACAGCTACATTTAATCATCATAATAGAGTGCTTTAGGAAGGGCAGAAAAGAGGTTCATTGAACTGCTCAAGATATGTAAGCTATGGCCGGTGCCGCGGCTCAATAGGTTAGTCCTCCGCCTTGCGGCACCGGCAAACCTGATTCTAGTCCCGGTCGCTCCTCTTCCAGGCCAGCTCTCTGCTATGGCCGGGGAGTGCAGTGGAAGATGGCCCAAGTGCTTGGGCCCTGCACCCGCATGGGAGACCAGAAGAAGCACCTGGTGCCTGGCTTCGGATCAGCGCGATGCGCTGGCCGCAGCGCACCAGGCGTGGCGGCCATTGGAGGGTGAACCAACTGGCAAAAGGAAGACCTTTCTCTCTGTCTCTCTCTCACTGTCCACTCTGCCTGTCAAAAAAAATTAATTAAAAAAATAAAAAAGATATGTAAGTTATAAAATTTTTATCTCAAACGTAAGTTGTCTTAATTCCATACTCCCTTCGCTACTCTCTATGACTTATTCCTAAAAGCATATTATTTCATATTTCATGATATATTACAATTACTGAGTGATCATATTACTTAATGATTTTACAGAAAATAAGGTCTTTTTCCCCTTGAAAGAGTCTAATGGACTAGTCAAAAGTTCCTTTCACTTTGTAAGAACTCAATTTCAGTATTACATCTCCCAAAGACTGATTGATAAACATCAGCTAAATCCCAACAGGAGTTTCTGATGCACACAATTCAGTATTTTAAATAAGTCATTTAAGAACTGAATGCATCCCCCAAATATACAATATAGAAAGAATAGTTTTTCACATGTCCTTTTTTTTTTTTTTGACAGGCAGAGTGGACAATGAGAGAGAAAGGTCTTCCTTTGCCGTTGGTTCACCCTCCAATAGCCGCTGCGGCCGGCGCAACGCGCTGAACCGAAGGCAGGAGCCAGGTGCTTATCCTGGTCTCCCATGGGGTGTAGGGCCCAAGGACTTGGGCCATAGCAGAGCGCTGGCCTGGAAGAGGAGCAATCGGGACAGAATCCGGCGCCCCGACTGGGACTAGAACCTGGTGTGCCGGCGCCGCAAGGTGGAGGATTAGCCTGTTGAGCCGTGGTGCCGGCCATCACATGTCCTTCTTATAGCTTTTTTTCCCCCACTTTTTATTTATTTGGAAGACGGAGATTTGCTGGTCACTATGCGAATGCCTGCAACAAGTGGGGCTAGGTTATGCTGAAGCCAGGAGCCTAGAACTCAATCCTGGTCTCCCATGTGGGTAGCAGGAACCCCAAGAGTACTTGGGCCATTACTTGCTGCTCTACAGGTGTGCATTAGCAGTTAGTTGGAGTCAGAAGTGCAGCTGGGATTCAAATCCAAGAACTCTGAGATGGGATGCAGGTGTCCCAAGTGGCATCTTAATCACAGTGTTAAATTCCCCCCTCTAAAGTAAAAATTATTGACTTCTTCGTTGTTGTTGTTGTTAAGAATATACTTCGAGGGGCCAGCACTGTGGTGTAGTGGGTAAAGCCATGCCTGCAGTGCTGGCACCCAACATGGGTACCGGTTCGAGTCCTGGCTGCTCCACTTCCTTTTTTTTTTTTTTTTTGGACAGGCAGAGTGGACAGAGAGAGAGAGAGAGAGGTCTTCCTTTGCCACTGGTTCACCCTCCAATGGCTGCCGCGGTTGGCACGCTGCGGTCGGTGCACCGCGCTGATCCGATGGCAGGAGCCAGCTGTTTATCCTGGTCTCCCATGGAGTGCAGGGCCCAAGCACTTGGGCCATCCTCCTCTGCACTCCTGGGCCACAGCAGAGAGCTGGCCTGGAAGAGGGGCAACCGGGACAGAATCCGGCGCCCCAACCGGGACTAGAACCTGGTGTACCGGTGCCGCAAGGCGGAGGATTAGCCTGTTGAGCCACGGCGCCGGCCAACTGCTCCACTTCTGATCCAGCTCTCTGCTACGGCCTGGGATAGCAGTAGAAGATGGCTCAAGTCCTTGTGCTCCTGTACCTTCGTGGGAGACCCAGAAGAAGCTCCTGGCTCTGGGTAGGTACAGCTCTGGCTGTTGCAGCCATTTAGGGAGTGAACCAGCGGATGAAAGACCTGTGTGTCTCTCTCCCTGCCTCTGCCTCTCTGTAACTCTGGCTTTCAAATAAATAACTCTTTAAAAAAAAGAAAAAAATACACTTCAGTTCACTTTAGGGATCAGTACAAAAGCACTTCAGCCATCTGGAAAGTGAATGGACAGATGATCCTTGTCTCTATTTTTCTCTACCAAATAAAAATTTGTTTTCTAAAAAAAGGTCTCTAGTTCTGAATGAATAGTTGAGGGGACAGTTTTAGTAAACAAACTTAGTTAAATTTAGATTGTGAAAACTAACTAGCAAAACTGGGAGCAGGTAGGTATCAAATCAACCTAACTGCTAAATGAAAATCTGATTTATTTTCACAAATTTTAGATACTCACTCTCCTTGGACAAAAAAGTAGACTGTAACAGGTATGAATGAGAGGGGGCTGGCGCTGTGGCGTGGCAGGTAAAGCCTCTGCCTGCTGTGCCAGCATCCTATAAAGGGCACCGGTTTGAGTTTTGGCTGTTCCAATATGAATCAAGCTCTCTGCTATGGCCTGGGAAAGCAGTGGAAGATGGCCCAAGTGCTTGGGTCCCTGCACCCAAATGGGAGACCAGGAAGAAGCTCCTGGCTCCTGGCTCCCAGATCGAGCCCAGCTCCGGCTGTTGCGGCCATTTGGGGAGTGAACCAGTGGGTGGAAGATTCTCTCTCTCTGCCTCTGCAACTCTGCCTTTCAAATAAATAAATGAATTTAAAAAAAAAAAAAAAAGAGGTATGAGACATCATCCATCCAGCCCAACTTCATTTTATATGTGAAGAAAATGAAGCCTAGAATTGGCCTGTTATAAACTAGTGGCTCTAAAATCACCATTCTCGCAACCTGCCTTACCTTCCTTGTTCACAAATTTTAGGGGTGGTGAATTCTCTGCATGTACAAGTTATTTAAAACAAAACAAACAAAAAAACACCAGAGGTACTAAAGAGGACCCCCTTGCCCCCAAATGCACATCTTTTTTTCACTTATTTTACACAGAAGACAAAAAATAAAACACAAAAACACAAAACCTAGTGTTTCTTTCAGGCCTTTCACTAACAGTTGAAATAGCCATAAGAAGGTGTAAATTAGAGATGAAAGGTAGAACAGTTTTCCTTCTAGTGAGATCTAAATTACGCTCAAGTCCTTCAGCATATGTTAATAGAAATTATTTTTGTTCAGGTATCATATAATGGACTAGATTATTTGTAAATAATTCTCTTCCAGATTAGCTTAGTTCTTTACTAGGAAATATACTTCCAAACCTCCAATTTTAAATACATTCTAAAACATACAAAGTGAGTAACTGATTTGTCCAAGATAACAGACAACAAGTGGTGAAATTAACATGAGTTTTCTAACTCTAAGCTTAATGTCGGTTCCTGCAGTATCCTAAATGGTATGTGGGACATATACGGCAAAGGGGAAGGGAGGGTATGCAAAGAAGGCAGCTAGCAATAAAAACACCAGCCCCAAATGCAGTTATTTTACACTGGTGACCTTTTAGGGAGTTATCTTCTAGTTGTTGGAACCATTTCTCTTTGATCACATTCAAGACCAGTTTTTTTATGCTTACCTTCAACTAACAGTTTATTAAAGAATTTAATCATTTTAAGGCCTAGTTTTATTATTCCATGTTATAACTTTACCTGTGGTCAAAGCAGGCTTCATTGCAGTAACGAATTATAGTAACAAACCACGTACACTGTCCTTAAAATCCAAATACTGGCACTGAAGAGGGTCTATAGTTACTCAGTTTAACCGAAAACTCTCAAAAATCACAGAATACAGATTTGAAATACGCAAACAGCGCTGGCCCATGAATACATTCAATTTAGTATAGCTGTTTGGTAATCCTAACATTAGAAAATTATTCTCAAAGGCTTAAATATTAGATTTAACCTTTGTTAATCTCTGTATTGTAACTAATGGTAGCATGGAGAAAAGAAAAAAGTAAATTCGCATTAAGGATGCAGTTTAGTAAATAATAATAATACGAAAAATCACTTCAGAATCACCTATCAATGGAGTTTTAAAATAATTATCCAGTCTATTGAGTTTCCTAAAGACTTTTTTAGAGCTGCAAATACATGTAGTAGCTTATGAACATTATAATCTATTTTTTTCAAGTTCAACTAAATTATAAATTCTATGTGGCAGAAATTACATTGTTTAAAATCTTGCAACAACACTGATTTGTACTGTGTACATCAAATAGTACGTGGCAGCTGTCGTGACTGTTCACTAATATTCCAGCTCTCTCCTTATAGGAACTCTGTAAAGCACATTCTCACCATCTGAAGTAAGGTGTGTCCAGATGAGTCACTCAGATTAATAAAACATGAGTGGTTGTGATAAGTATTACTTCCGGGTCTAACATTTAAAGGCCAGTGTATGCCGTGCAATAGTCTCTCGTCCTCTGGCACTAGGGGAGATCCTTAACATTTGAGATGGTGGCTGCTCTGTTGGCTTGAATCCCTGAATGACTAAAATGAGCAGAGCCCCTGTGAACAAGAAATTGACCCTGGCTGTCTTAACATGGAGATGTCAGGGTTCTTTGTTACAACGGCCAAAGTGCCAGTACTTAACACGTACTTAGACACCGGCTGGTCCTAGTTCTATTACAGTAGGACAATGTGTGAAGAATGTGTGTCTCCTAATGCTGAGAAAAGGTGAACAACATTAAACAGAATGGCTCTAAATCAATTTCAGATTGACCTTAATGAAAGTAACATGAGCTTATCAACTGTAGTTTCACATGTCAATTTTGTACCATCCAGAATCTCTAGAAGTAATGTAGATATGATTGAGCCCAGCTGCAAGAGATCTTAAGTGTAGGGAGTTTAAGTGACATGTCCAAGTTCACAAAGTGAATTGTTGGCAAACAGTAATCAGAATCCAGGAATAACTATTTCTCATTGCTGGCTCTTTCCAATACAGCTGAACAGAGTCCTATAGGTAATTTGGTTTAGTGTGCATTATGTATTTTTACACTGAAACAAATTCTAAAGCATTTTTACATTCAGTTTGGGACAAAAATATTAAATTTTCCATACGTTCTTCAATTTGTACAAACATTAAAAGAATTAAAAACTGAATATACTAAATACTTCTTCATAACTCAACATTACCTTTCTTCAAAAAAACTTAAGATGTACGAAAGAACTACCTAAAATTCCAACCCATTAACATTGCTGAGAATTCTTCTATGCAGAAATCCCTAGAAGAGTACTAATTCTTACATATGTGGCTGGTTGGATCATTTTTAGGATGCTGGTAACCAGTGCGTAGAAGATATGCCTTTGAATTACCACTTATTTTCCATTTCATCCCTAGTGAATCAGAATAGTTCATTAACTGAAAAAGGCAAGAAGAAAATGCCATGGATTTCCCAGCCATCTGCAAAACTGAATTGTTCCCAATGGCCCCAGAGCTAATAGTACAAACAATTATCAACTAAACTTAAATATTAAAGCCTAGAGAAGTTTAAATTTTTAAAGTTTACACACATTCACACACACATTAACTTTATGAACTACAAATAACAGTGGATTTTCTTAAGTAAACTAATTTGAATAGTGGTATTTTAAATTATGCATACTAGAAATCCAGTATCCTAACTTCAGATGAGTAGAACAGGACTTAACCCAGAATACTGTCAACCTTCCAAAGCAGAATGTCTCGGTAGTTGGAAGGAAGCAATGTGAAGCGGAATGAACTTTATCTTTGATGTCAAACCAACTGGTCTAAAGCTAAGTTCTACGACTTGAGCAACTTCGCCCAGCAGGGTCAGATGGCACTGGTAAAGTAGTGAACACAAAACCAGCACAAACAAGAAGAGCAACAACGTCCTTCCCCAACAGAAAGAGAGACTGTGCTTGGGCATTATTTTGAAACTGCTTATCATGAAATGTAGCTTTTCATAAATAGAAAATTCATGTAAAGCAAAACCAAGTTTGCTTGCTTCTGGTCAAACTCACACACCTTATTTTAGCTGGGCTAGAGCTTACAGAGGGGGAGTTCCACTGTAAGAAACTGTAAAAAATGGTCACAGGGAAGCATTTTAGCAACTTAAAACAATGTAAAGGATTGTTTGAAAGGTGACAACACACCGTATCACTAGAGTCAAAGTAGCTCAATCAAGAAGAAAAAAAGTCCAAAATGGCTCATTTAATGATAGCCAGAACAGGATGCAACTTGAGTGCAGGAAAAAAATTATAACTCCTATATCTATTTTTACTGCATTCTTTGAGATTTTTAAACATGTTTTATACTATATTAGCATATATACTGTTCATAAATATCCAGATATTGGGAATATAACCTTTTTTTGGACAAGATGTACAAATAAAAAAGTCTGGAGATGATTTTTCTAGATTATGAGACTACAGAACACATCACACCATCAACAGAGTTCTTAAAAAAAAAAATTATTTGAAAGTCGGAATTACAGAGAGAGAGAGAAGGAGAGACAGAGAAGTCTTCCATCCTTGGTTCACTACCCAAATGGCTGGAGCTGGGACCATCTGAAGCCAGGAGCCAGAAGTCTCCCCTGGGTCGTCTTTGTTGGTACAGGGCCCAGGAAATTGGGCCATCCTCTGCTGTCTTCCCAGGTGCACTAGCAGGGAGCTGGATCGGAAGCAGAGCAACCAGGACTCAAATGGGATGCTGGCGGTGACTTTACCTGCTATGCCACAGTGCCAACCCTTAGACTTCTATCTGAACTCACTTTTTAGTCTACTGGGCATCAATGGCTAGAATAAAACCCACTGAGTAAAATTAAACCTCTTGGGGCTGGCATTGTGGTGTAACAGGTTAAGTTGCTGCCAAGCAATGCTGGCATCTCATATGGGTGTGGTGGAAGACCTGGATGAAGCTCCTGGCTTTGGCTTGGCCCAGCCCTGGCCATTGAGGCCACCTGGGGAGTGAACCAGCAGATCTTTGATCTCTATTTTTTCCCTCTATCTCTTTCAAATAAATATAAATCTTAAAAAAAAATTTAAACCTGTTAACCACTGTTAATATATGTTGTGGCTACTATGGAATAGATCTAAATCTGCAAAATTTGGTCTTCAAATATATTGTGACTTATTTTTGATACTCTTATTCTAAAATGTTTTTGATTATCAATAAGAATCTTTAGTTCCTGGCTTTATTTTACAGAAATATTGGTTTCACAATAGATGGAAAGCGTAACAACAACAAAAAACAGGGCCCTCCCATTTACAAAGGACCATATGCTACCAGAGGGTATGAATACTCAGTGTTTGAAACACTCTGCCAACTTGCATCACCATCAAAATCAGTGGTTTGTATTTGTGACACTGGAACCAGAGGCCATCTAATTTGAGTTGCTAGTCTATGTGACTCAGAACTCCATTTGTCCTAATCTTGAAGTCACAAATGTCTCCATCTGTGACATAATTATTTCCAAAACCAATTAACAGATGTCAAACAGAAAATTATGACTTTAGGTAATGAATAAAATGGAAGGAATGGATAATTCTTAAGTATGAAAATGTAGCACCCCCAAAGCAAACTGGAAAATGAAATGATTTGTCCTGTTTTACTCACCTGAGACAGGCAGTTACCCTCCCATGGGGAAACGATGGCACTATAAAAGGGTGTGAACACTAGAAGTCACCTGGTTCTCCACAGGAGTATGCAACTACTTCATAGGTTTCATGTCCATGATGCTGGGGTGTGGGGCTGGCAAAGGGACTGCCAATGATCCACTAGTCAAATAAATGGTTCACAACAGAAAAGGGCAAGACTTTCTGCTCTTAAGATATAGGGTGATGGCATACTTTTAACGTTACTGTCCACTCTGGGAAAATACTAAGTGCAAAAGGAATAGTCAGCAACTTGTCTTCATGTCCCAAGACATGAACAGAGTCACATTTTTCTTATTATCCAATAAGCACAGCCCTAGAAACTAAAACTTTGCTATCATGTAATGGATGGGACAAAACAAACTTGGAGCTAATCTGATTACTTTTAAATAATGGATTTGCATAAAAGGTAGCAGTTTGCACAATTAAGGATCCTTTTATGTCGCTTAAAAGATATAATATAGTGAAGAACTAAAGTTTATTATTAAACTAAACCTACAAAATATACCATATCTTGTCTCTTAATGAAGCTGGCAGGCAAACATTCTTTTCCTTTGTGATCCTACCCTGCAGCCTAAGCGCACTGAAGCACCCTGTGGCAGGAAGTAGCATCTTGCATTCAGGGATCTCCATGCTCTGGCCAGGACACAGGCGTCCCCAGTCCTTCCCATCACTCCCTTTCACAGATCCGTGATAGCACCGAAACTCAACGCTACCTGCCCATCACACTTAGAAGTTATTCTTACACACCTTTCTCCCACTGTGCCTCACTTTCTTCAAGCTCTCTGTGTTAAACTTACTTCCCATTCTGAAGGCCCTCGAGGATGCATGTTCTCCTGGGATTGTTCTGTTTGCTACACTACCGTCAGTGCCATTAGGTTCACTTTAGTTTAATGCCATTCTCCTACTGATTATACTGTTAGCTTCTTAGGGGCAGAAGGTTTGTCTGAATCAACCTCTGTTTCTCAATTCAATTACCATAATCTCAATGCCTGGGGCAAAATGTGAGCTTGCTACAGAGCAATTCTTCAGTGTTCTCAAGTGCATGGCTAACTCACTCTGTATCTACAAGTTTAGAGGTTCTAATTTTATCTTATGTTGGTGAAACAGTTCTCTCCTGGATTATTATCTTAGGGATCTCCGCAAATAAACAAGACGTGTGAAACCGAGTTCCCAGATCCACCGCAGGAATAACAAAGTTTTCACTTGAATGGCCTAAGCCTTAAACAGCGCCTTTCAGTGCTAAACACCAGGCTATCTCCATCCAGCTTTGAGACGGTTTTTCTTTTAATGAATATCTTACAGGAAAGAAATGAGACAACGCTGATCTGTGAAACCACCATTTTGACAGACCTCTTATTTATGTGTATTTAGACCACTTGGGAAAGATGAGATCATTTAAGCAGCAGCGCCATCATCTCTCTCTGACCCCAACAATGCTCCCAACCTAACAGTCCACAGGCATGCACCAGCCAGGCCACAGCACGTCGTGGGAAGGCGCCACCAGGTAACACGCACCCCTCTCCTAAAGGGGAGAGGAGCACCACGAAGAGAGCACGGGACTTTCCCTGAAAGTGTCGGCTCCAGAGGTACTCCGGGCATCCCCTTCCCCCACCTCCACAAATCTACTCCTGGAATCCGAGACATAGGTCCTTTGTCTGCACGAGGTGGGAGGAGTCTGTCTGCAGCGCTGGTGCGCTGGCGAGGGAGGAGGAGAATGGGCTGAAAACTGGACCAACGCATAAAGTTCCTTCACGACCTTACCGGCCCGTTGTGTGTGTGTGTGTGTGTGTGTCCGGCGTGCACACCCAAGCGCTCTAAAACATAGCCCGCGTGCCTTTCCCAGAGCGAGAACAAAGGGCTCGAGAGGAATGCGGCGAGGCCGACAGAGTTGGGCTGCTCTGCGAAGTCAAGTTCCGCAAGCGCCCAGGGCTGGGCGGGGGGCTCCGGCCGCCTCAGCATCCCTCGCCGCTCCCACCCCGTCCCTTCCTCCGTCCGAAGCGGCCGCGCCAAGCCGGGCCAGCGCCCTGACAAGCCCCGGGGCCGCCCACCCCCGAGCCCGCTCGCCGCGGACACCCCGCCCAGGCCCCTTCTCGCACTCACCCTGGCGGCCCACGATCTCGGCGACGTGTTCGGAGCTGGGCACCGGCACGCACTCGGTGGTGTTGACGCTCTTCCTCCGCAGCAGGGCCGCCTGCTCCCCGTTCAGCGCGGCCGCCGCCGCCGCCGCCGCCGCCCCGCAGCCGCCGGGGCCGTAGGCGTGGGACAGCATCGCCGCCATCATGCCCTGGGCATCGTCCCCTCCGTACAGCACCCCCGCCGCCGCCGCCGCCGCCGCCTCCCGCGCATCGAAGCCTGCGGCCGGCAGCAGCACCGAGCCCAGGGGCCCGCCCGGGATCGGCTGGCTCTGCGAGGCGGCGGCCGCGGGCGGCGACAGCAGCAGCAGCGACGGCCGGTCCTCCTCCTCGGCCTCGTTCAGCTCCTCCTCCTCCAGCAGCTCTCCGTCCAGCTCCGCGTCCTCCGCCTCCTCCTCGTCCTCCTCCAGCTCCAGCTCGGCCGCCTCCGGGGCCGCGGGCCGGCCGGGCGGCGCCCGCTCCTCAGGATTCAGCCCCGCCGCCCGCCGGGCCTGGCCCTGCGCCGCCGCCGCCGCCACCGCCGCCGCCGCCGCCGCGGCCCGGAGCGTCGGGGCGCCGGGCTCCGCCGGGCTGGGGTCGTCGAGGCCTAGCGCGGCCAGGCGCTCCCTCAGCAGCAGCCCGTCCCCCTCGAGCTCCGGGCCGCCGGCGGGCGGCGGCAGCGGCGGCGGCGGCGGCGGCGGGGGCGGCTGCGGCAGGGGGGCCGGGGCCGCCGCCAGGGCCAGGGCCGCGGAGCTGCCGCTCGGCATCGCGGCGGCGCGCTGTCAATGGCGGCGGCGGCGGCGGCGGCGGCGGCGGCGGCGGCGGCGGCGGCCGGGTCAGGCGCGGCGGGCGGCGGGCCCCATGGCGGACAGGGCCCGGGCCCTGCGGAGCGCAAACACCTTTCCTCCGGGGCGGCGGCGGCGGCGGCGGGGCCGGCGACCCGGGCCGAGGCGCGCCAGGTCCGCCCGCAGGCCGGAGCGGGCGGGGTGCAGGGGCCGGGTGAGCAGGCAGAGGTAGGTAACTAGGTGGGTGGGTGGGGACGGCGGCGGGGCGGGCTGGTGGAGGTGGCAGCGGCTCCCCTCTCAGGCTTTCTTTTGTTTCATGGCCTTAACCAGCCCCCGGCGCGCGCGGCGGCGGCGGCGACGCCCCACGCCGCTCTCCGAAAGAAGCCGGCGTGCTCTGATTGGCTGCTTTTAATCTCTGGGAGCCCGCCCTCTCTGCCCGCTGCCTTCCAACTCTTTCCCCTAGCCCCACCCCCCCACCCCTCTGGAGCCCCGCCCCTCCCCTGCCCAGAGCTTTCTGATTGGGTGAGTGTGACGAGCCGGCCCTCAGGCCCGCTCCTTCCGTCCTTTTCCCTCCCCCCTCCCCACCCTCCCCTTTCTCTAGGGGCTCACGAGGAGAGGGACTGTGATTGTTCGCTTTGCTCGTCAGTCTTTGTGACGTACGCCGTGGGGGCGGGGAAAAGGAGGGGTCGGGGACGAAGGCGCGGTAGCGGAGGCTGAAACTACGGACCATGTGGGGCCTCCGCGCAGGCGCACTCGCTCTTGGGAGTCTTCCTCGCTCCCGGCCGGCGTGCCTGTAGCCGTGCTGGGTCAGGTGTTTTAGGGAGGGCTGTGGTCCGCCGCCTTGGGGCGGAGGGCCCCGTTCCCCTAGCTGGGGAGGGGCTGGACCTGAGGACGGGCTGGGGGGGTGTCCTCCCTTGGGTTCGCGGGGGTGGCTTCCTGAGCCGCGTGGCTCCAGGCCCTCGCCTGCAGCCCCCGGGGCGGGCTCGCTCCTCCCTCGGGGCCGGGCTTCCCTTGCAGGTTGGTTACATCAGGAGCCTGGAAGCCTGAACTTTGAAGAGAATTCATTCATGGTTTCCTGCTACCAGCCTCAGTTCCCACCGCACTGCCCCGTGATCGCACACGCGGCTCTCCCTAGAAGTTACTTAAGAACGCCTTGTGTCCGCCCTCAGGTTAGCCTGAACGGCCGGCGTTTTCCTGTGGAGACAGAATGCGATTGGAACGCTCTCAGTGGCCCCGTTAAGGCAGAAACAGTTCTAATAAACTTACATGTGCGTCAACAATTCAGTGTCGTGTGTTTCCTGGAGCGCATCTCACTTCCCCGTGCGTACTCAGTAACGTGTCCCTAGAACCCTGGATTTTTATCCCAGAGCTTGGGATGCGTCCCAAACAGGAGGAATTTCATTATCTCCCGTGGCCGCAAACTCACTTTCTACCGGTCTGCTTCCATCGAGCGCCTGCGTTTCTAAGTTGTCCAAGGTGTTGAAAAGATTTCTCAGAGGTCCGGACCATGGTTTCCGGTTCTCTGTGTTGTTTGCAACACCTTTCCTCAACCTCCCCCATGCCTGCAGTCAGAGGCCTGGAGGATTTTGGCTAACACTAACCTTTCCTGCTACTCCAAGGTCTCCCTAACCCTAGCATAACCCTACGTGTGCTTCTCAGTCAATTCACTTGTAGCAATAAGCTCTGGAGCAGTGATTCTCAATGCTGGCTCTACATCAAAGTCAAGAAGGGCTTAAAAAAAAAAAAAAAAGCGGGGAGAGGCAAACCCTGGCTCTCTGGATTTAGTGGGCCTGGGGTCAGGGCCTGGGCATATTTATCAGAAGCCAGGCAGCTTGTTCTGAAGCTCAGAGTTGAGAACACTGCTCTTGGGTTTGTGTGTGGGGTTTACAGAAGAACTCTTGCTGCCATTAACTCCACCAAAAAGTCACCTTTTTCTTCCCCAACTTTCCAATTAGACGCGTTTTTCACTGATTTACCACATCTACACCCTTTTTGCAATATGCCCCGAGGATGTATTTCCTGCATCTTATTGAAGATACTGACTCTTTTTAAATGTACCAGTGAATAACTTATGTAACTAGACATTGACTTAGAGAAAATGCAAACGGTTTGTTGTCTGATATTTCAGTTTAAACAGTGACCATTATCTACAGGATTGGACTTCTGAAGAGGCAAATCCAATCGAGGGAGAAAGCCAAACAGAATACACACTGGTCACTCAGGATATATTGATCATTGGCGGGAAATAGGTAGTAAAAGTACAAAGGAGTCTTGGGAGTCCCTTTCTCCACTTTTTTTTTGTGACCTGTCAAGTCTCATTTTTCATGAGTTGTCATGCTCACCCCTTAGTCTTTTTTATTTATTTATTTATTTATTTATTTATTTTTTAACTTTTATTTAATGAATATAAATTTCCAGTATACAGCTTATGGATTACAATGGCTTCCCCCCCATAACTTCCCTCCCACCCACAACCCTCCCCTCTCCCGCTCCCTCTCCCCTTCCATTCACATCAAGATTCATTTTCAATTCTCTTTATATACAGAAGATCAATTTAGTATATATTAAGTAAAGATTTCAATAGTTTGCACCCACATAGAAACACAAAGTGAAACATACTGTTTGAGTACTAGTTATACCATTAAATCAAAATGTACAGCACATTAAGGACAGAGATCCCACATGAGGAGCAAGTGCACAGTGGCTCCTGTTGTTGACCCAACAAATTGACACTCTAGTTTATGGCACCAGTAACCACCCTAGGCTCTCGTCATGAGTTGTCAAGGCTATGGAAGCCTTCCAAGTTCGCCGGCTCTGATCATATTTAGACAAGGTCATAAAAGACAGGGTGAGGATAGTAACCAATGCTCCTAAGAGTGGCATTGACCAGGTCTGAACAATTATACAGCATTAAGTGGGGAAGAGGACCACCAGTACACACAGGTTGAGAGTAGAGCCATTGGAGATAGAGTAGAGGTTATGATTACGAAGGAATGAGGCCCAAGTGCGCTAGCCAGGGTCTAGAACAAAGGACAGAGTCATTATTAGAGGAGCTAAGAAAGGTGCTGTCTAAGCTACAATTAAGTTTTCTGACTGAGAGGCAAATAGAACCTGACAGAAGGGGCCTGGTAATAATCTGGTGGGCTTTAGGCCTTGTAAGTTAAGAGGCCCAGACCTATCTATCTCTTCACATACCCCTTAGTCTTAAATTCTTTCCCCCAAGAACCTAAAGCAAAATAACCGGAGTGATAATATACCACAGAGTGTTTTGTTTTTGCTTTTAGCATGAGAGATGTAAAGAATAGATTTGTGCAAAAGATCCATTCAGTTAAGATTTTTAAAAATGCTAGATGATTTAATATAGGTGCTCATTGTGTAAAAATTGCTTTCCACTTCATTCTCACATAATAAATGAGGTTTCATATGTTCTCATACCCAAATACATGCATTCATGCATTAATTTATATTTGATCAATATTGTGATTTATGAACAAGGCAGAAGATATTGAAACTTACCCACCATCCCACTTGGGCCTGAACTTATTGTGTTGTATTAAATCTTGCTTATGAAGCAAATTTAGGATTTGCTTTTCCTCTAAATATATAACCAGGATTCCTTCACTTATATCCATCAAATAACCCAATCCCTTCTACCCTCCCCTGTCCATACAACATATTAATTTTGTGCCTGAATAGGGTTTTCCTTTTATTTCTCTTCTGCTGTTTATGATGGTTGATACCTGTGTGTGTGTGTGTGTATGTGTTTAAGAATCTGAGGACAAAAAAATTACAGAATTAGCTACCCTTTATCGAATAGGCCAGTTGCTGGACTAGTCCTTTAAATCTATCCAGTTATATTAAGATTGGAACAACTGCAAACTGAACAAAGCTTAACAAGATGTTTGTCCCAGTAAGAAAAAGATAATTAGACAATGGTTTTGAAGTGAATCCATAAAAAGAAAATGCCCTAGGGCTGGCGCTGTGGTACAGGAGGTTGAGCCACCATCTGAGACTCCAGCATCATATATGGGTGCCGGTTTGAGTCCCGGCTACTCATTTCCGATCCAGCTCCTGTTGGTGTGCCTGGGAAAGCAATGAAAGATGGCCCAAGTCCTTGGGTCCCTGCACCCATGCGGGAGACCTGGAAGAAATCCTGGCTCCTGGCTATGGTCGTTGTGGCCATTTGGGGAGTGAGCCAATGGAGGGAAGATCTCTCTCTGTGTCTCCCTGTCTATGTGTCTCTGCCTTTCAAATAAATTATAAAAAAAAAAAAAAAAACCTGAAAAGGCCCCCACGTATTGGTGGGTGAAATTTTCTCTCTCTAACAGTCAAAACTAAACACTCTTTAAGACAAGGTGACTTTCTATAGGCTAGGCTGTCCTTGGAACAGAAGTACACAGCTCTGAGACCATGAGCCTGTCATTCCCTTGCTTGAAATGGGCTCTCAGTGTTTAAGAACAAGCTCTCCCACTTGTAATTCCAGGCCTTCCACATTGATATCATTCTTCTAGGTGCTCAAAATTCTCACACAAAACATGCTCAAATGACTCCGATGCTAACAATCACATCCTGCTCTTGTCCCCACCCTTTCTTCTCTACTCCGAATCAACTCCTCCACTCATTGCACCCAAGGTCTGTTTTTTCACCATAGGTTGCAGGGCAGCTATGGCTCTTGCTGCGTCACTGAAATTATTCTCACCTTGTCCCTGAAGTCAATGAGCCCCAGCCAGCTTAACCTCTGCCTGGCAGGATTCGACTCTATGCTGCCTAAAGTACTCTCCCTTTGCCTTCCTTGAACCTTTCTGCTTTCTTCCTACTTCCATAGCGGTGCCTCAGTCTCCTTTGTAAGTTGTGTCTCCTACCACTTGTGTTTGGGGATTCACTGAGGATCCAACTCGGACCTGCTTTCTGCTTACTCCAAACTTTCCACCTTAAAGTATCATATCCATTTCCAAGATTCCTGTTACCCGGTGACCGTTCTCAGGTCTGTATTACCATTCCTAATCTCTTGATTCATTGCAGACCCAGAAATCCCACTGTGGTCCGGCCATCTCCACTGGGTCTTCACATTCAGTCTCTATTTACACTTGAACTTCCCAAACGGAAACCTTCTCAGTTAAAATTAGCTTTCAGCTTGGTACTGGATAGCACCACTGTCTATGCAGTTCTTTGGACACTCTTGACTCTTCCTTTAATCCTAGAGTCAGTCAAAGAGTAAATTCTGGGCCATACCTCCCGATTCCCAAATCCATCATCCTTCCTGCTCTTTCGCCACTGTGACCCAGTCAGGAGACTATATAGATATTCTTCCCTGATTCCTGATGCAGTTCCTAAAAATCTTGTTTCCTGAGTGATAGCGGTGATCGGAGTATCTTTTGTTACAATAACTTGGTCTTTGCCCCCAGTTTCCGACAAGCAGTTCCTGAATCCCTCGGAGTGTCGTGAGTGATTAGAGTGGCTTTGTTCCAACAAGCCAACTCTTACCCAGCTCCTAGGTAGCTTCAGACTGGGGACTGATCACCAGAAAGACCAGAGCCTGTGAGAAGTTTCGAATGCTCAGCATCTCCTCTCCACAGAAAGGGAAGGAGATTGAGTTAATAATCATTCTTGCCGGTGCTATGAAACCTCCCTAAAGTCCCTAAATGACAGGGCTTGGAGAGCTTTTGGGTTGGGGAGTGCTAACTCCCTAGGGACAGAAGCTCCTGTGAGCAAAACTCTTCCAGGCTTTGCCCTATGTACCTCTTCATCCTGCTGTGCATCTGTGTCCTTTACCCTAAACCAGTGACAGTAAGAAAGGCACTTCCTGTAATCTGTGAACTGCTCTAGCCAATTTTCATACCTGAGGAGGGAGACGTGGGAATCCCTGATTTTGTAGCTAAGTTGGACAGGGAGGAGTAGACTGGGAAAGCAGCAGCAGACGGTCCAAGTGCTTGGGCCCCTGCACCCATGTGGAAAACCTGAAGGAAACTCCAGGCTTCTGGCTTTGGCTTTTTTGAGCCCTGGCTGTTGCAGCCACTGGAGAGAGAACTAGTGGATGGAAGATCTCTCTCTCTATCTCTTCCTCTCTCTGTAACTCAAGTAAATAAAAATAAATTAATCTTAGAAAACAAACAGTCCCCTGGACAATATTCTTACCTCCAGTCTTTTCGTTCTTCCAATTCATTTTCCATGCTGCAGCTGGAGTGATTTTAATTCAGACTTGATCTTTTTTGTTGTTCTTAGGATAACATTCAAATTTCTTTGGTATTTATTTATTTGAAAGGTGGAGAGAGCAAAAGTAAGAGTGAGAGTGAGAGAGAGATCTCCCAACCACTGATTCATCCCCCTAATGTCCGCAATAGCCGAGAACTCGGTCCAGGTCTCCCATGTGGTGGCAGAGACCCAACAACTTGAGCTGTCACCTGCTGCCCCTCAGCATGAACCCAGCAGCAAGTTGGAACTGGGAGTGGAACTGGCACTCAAATACGGGATACTGGCATCCCAAGCAGTGTTCCAACTGCTGTGCCCAATGCCCCATCCTATGCATTCTTATGATGCATCTCTCTACTCTTAGCTTATCCACTTCTAGTTGTCCTTCAGGGCTCAGCTTAAGTGTCGCCTCCTCCAGTGTGTCTTCCTAATCTTCTAGAAGTCATGTCCCTGCAGTAGGCTCTCATGGCATCCTGAATGTCTGCAGCAACACTCCTCACCCCTGTTGTGTAACTGTCCCTCTTGTTTTCATGCTTGTAAAACCGGGGTTTTAGTGTCTGGTGTCCCTGACCAACTGATGCTAAGTGGATATTTTCCCAAATAAACTCAATTCTTCTGCTTGTCTGAGCTTTAGGCCATTTTTTTCAAATACACATTGTAATCTCCCATCTCTGTGGCTCACTTGTGTTGTTTTAGTGCTCTCTCCTATCCACCATCCTGATCTCTACACATGTTTAAGTCTCAAATTCCCAGTGAATTTGAAGGTATAGCCCTTCCTTCCCTCTCCTCAACAAAATGCACATGACTACTTATATGTTCCCAACACTTAAACAGTACATTAAAATCTATCCGTGTGTCCTTTGGGGGTCTTTAGACCTGTGATACAGACTAGATAGATGCACAGTAAACTGACTTCCTCTTCTTCCTAAGCACTCAACTAGACTAGATTTTTCTGGCCTCCACTGCAGTTGGCTGTTTTAGCCAAGTGTACACACTTCCAGGCCTAGCACTCAAAAATTCTTTGCATTCTTACCCATGTTCCTTCCCCATCTCTGTAGGTAGAAGTGAGCGTATCATGAATTTAGAAGTCACATGGGAAAGAAGACAAGGGCACAAGATGAAGATGCATCAACCACGTGATGGACAGGTGCTCTCCTATCTGATAGACCTGTTTTAGACTCTATGTGAGTGAAAATAAAATAGCTTTATAGAGTGTGAAGTATTGCATATTGTTGTACACATTTGTTACAGTGGTTACCTTACCACTGTGTAAGACATTATATAACTCTTATAAGACATTAGGTTAAAAAAAACTCTGGTTTGTAAGAAGATGGTAAAGATTACTGCTTTCAGGATTTAGAGGGAAGGGAGAAGTGAATAGTGAGATTGTAAAAAATTTTTAGGGCAGTGAAACTAATTTTTTAGGATACTCTAATGGTAGATTCATGACATTATGTGTTTGCAAAAACCCATAATATGTAAAACACCCAGAGTGAGTCCTCATGGAAACTGTGGACTTTGGGTGAAGATGTGGTCAATGCAGATCTGTGGATGGTGACCAACAGATCACTTGGCGTGGGGAGCCGATAGTGGGCATGTCTGCATATGTGAGGAGAAGGGGAATATGGGAACTCTGTGTTTTCCATTCAATTTTGCTGTGAATCTAAAACTACTGTAATAAAATAAAGTCTACTAAAAACCAAAACTAAACTTTGGTTTGCATGTTTATAATATTTAGTTTGGACTGGTTATAAGCTCTGAACACAAGCTGCCTGGGACTATCAAACTTTGTAGCATAGAGTCTGAGAATAAATATTTATTTAGCCAAAGATCACTCCACCAAGATAACACAGCAATCCTAGATGTATATGCACCCAATAACAGAGCTTCTGAATACATGGAAAATGAACAAACAGAAACAGCATGGTAAAATCTGAAAGGAGGGGGCCGGTGCTGTGGTGCAGCAGGTTAAAGCCCTGGTCTGAAGTGCCAGCATCCCATATGGGCTCCAGTTCTAGTCCCAGCTGCTCTTCTTCCGATCCAGCTCTCTGCTATGGCCTGGGAAAGCAGTAGAAGATGGCCCAAGTCCTTGGGCCCCTGCACCCGCATGGGAGACCCAGAAGAAGCTCCTGGCTCCTGGCTTCAGATCGGCGCAGCTCCAGCCGTTGCTGCCAACTGGGGAGTGAACCATCGGATGCAAGACCTCTCTCTCTCTGTCTCTACCTCTCTCTGTAACTCTGTCTTTCAAATAAATAAAATAAATATTTAAAAAAGCAAAAACAAAATACCAATACAATTCTTTAAAAAAAAAATTTGAAAGGAGACAGTAGATAACTCCCCAAGGATAGTTGTGGACTTCAATACCCTTTTTTCAGCAATTCGTAGCACTATTATTAAGTATAGAATCAGCAAAAATAAGAATGAAAAACATTATCAGCCAATATGCTACTCTACCCAACAACCACAGAATATACCTTCTCCTGAAGTATTTATGCAACATTCATACAGATGGGCCTTATCCTGGCTTGTTAAATAAACCTCAATAAATTTAGAGGAATTGAAATTATATATAGATCAGGTACTCTAACCATAGTAAAACCAAATGGGAAAATAGTAAGAAAGAATAAGAAAAACTTCAATGCATGGAAATCATATGACACACTTGTAAGGAATCCATGGGTCAATGAGATTTCTCCAGGGAAATTGAAAAACAATACATTGATATGAATAAAATGAAAGCACATTATATCAAAATCTGTGGGACACTGCTAAAGTAGAGTTGATAAAAAAATTTATGGCAATAAATTCTTATATTAGAAGAAAGAAAAGTCACAAATTTATGACATAAATTCCTACCTCAAAAACACTAAAGAAGAACAAATAAAGCCCAAACAAGCAGAAAAAAACTAATAAAGAGCAGAAATCAATGAAAATGACAACAGAGGAAATCAATACAAGAGATTAATTAATTCTTTAGTAAATCAATAAAATTGATAAGACTTTAGGAACACCAACAAACAAAGAAGATATAAATTAACAGTATCAGGCCAGCGCCGTGGCTCAATAGGCTAATCCTCTGCCTTGCGGCGCCGGCACACCGGGTTCTAGTCCTGATCGGGGCACCGGATTCTGTCCCGGTTGCCCCTCTTCCAGGCCAGCTCTCTGCTGTGGCCAGGGAGTGCAGTGGAGGATGGCCCAAGTGCTTGGGCCCTGCACCCCATGGGAGACCAGGATAAGCACCTGGCTCCTGCCTTCTGATCAGCGCGGTGCACCAGCCGCAGCGCGCCAACCGCGGCGGCCATTGGAGGGTGAACCAACGGCAAAAGGAAGACCTTTCTCTCTGTCTCTCTCTCTCACTGTCCACTCTGCCTGTCAAAAAACAAAACAAAACAAAAAACAAACAAAAAAACCAAAAAACAGTATCAGCAGTGAAACTGCTATCAAATATATACATATATATATATAATAAATCAAATATCCTACAGCTATTAAAAGGATAAAAAAGAGAATAGAACCAATAGCTTATGTTTAAAAATTCAACAACCTTGGGGCCGCTGCAGTGGCGTAGCAGGTAAGGCCACTGCCTGCCTATGGGCACCGGTTTGAGTCCTGGCTGCTCCACTTCCAATCCAGCTCTCTGCTGTGGCCTGGGAAAGCAGCGGAGGCTGGCCGAAGTCCTTGGCCCCTGCACACGTGTGGGAGACCTGGAAGAAGCTCCTAGCTCCTGGCTTCGGACTGGTGCAGTTTCGGCCGTTGTGGCCATCTGGGGAGTGAACCAATGGATGGAAGACCTCTCTCTCTCTCTCTCTCTGCCTCTGCCTCTCTGTAGCTCTGCCTTTCAAATAAATAAATAACTCTTTTTTTTTTTTAAATTTGAATAACCTGGGAGAAACGGACTTCTTGAAAACCACAAACTACCATAAAATTCAACCAAGATGAAACATTCTGAATAATCCTATGATGATAAGGATATTAAACTTGTAGTTGAAAAGCTCTAAAAAAAATAAATCACCATGTTTTACTGGAGAATTCTACTAAATATTTCAAGAGGAATTAAGAGCAATTTTATACCATTTCTTGCAGAAAATAGTAGAAGAGAGAACACCTCTCATTTAACAAGGCCAGTGCAGGTACTTAAACCATACGATGTCAATGCAGAGACAAAAAACAAAAAACAAAACATACCCCCAACAAAATTATAGATCAGAATCTCTCATGAACATAGACACAAATAGCTAACAAAATATTATCAAATCAAATCCAGCAATGTACAAAAAGAATCACACATCACCAAAGTGGGATTTATTTCAGATATTTAAGAATGGCTCATTATTTAAAAGTTCATCAATGGAAAACACATTTTCACACAAAACTTGCACTAGAATATTCACTGCAAAATTAGCACAATTTCCAGAAATTAAAAGCATCCTAAATGCTCATCAACTGATTAATGGATAAATAAATGTATAACCATACAATGGAGTATTATTTAGCCATAGAGTAAATGACCAATGCATGCAATGCAAAAATTTGGGCCTTGAAAACACTTTGTTAAGTGCCAGAATTGAGTTATAAAAGGCCATATATTGTGAATAGGCCAATATATGAAATCAGAAAGTAGATTAGTAAATGTCAGTGCCTGTGGGGTAAAGATAAAGGGAGAAACTGGTATTGAGTATGGGATTTCTTTTGGGGGTGTTAAATACATCCTAGAATTGGTAGTTATAATTTTCAATGTTTTAAAACCTGTGAATATGCTAAAAAGAATTTCACACTTTTAATGGGTGAATATATTTTATGTAAATTGTATCACTGTGACTATTTCAATTAATGTAATTATCAACAAACATATCAACGAAGAGGAAAAGTCATATAATCCCATTAATTAAGGCAGAAAAGCCATGTCACAAAAATCCAACACCAACATCTGTTATCATCCATTCGTGGTAGAAACTATGAATAGAAGCAAACTTCCTCAACTAGATAAAGAACATTTATAAAAAAGCCATATAGATAGCATTATAGTTAACGGTGAAAAACTGAATGTTTTTTCATAGAATTAGAGCAAGATCAGAATGTTTACTCTTGCTACTCTTATTTGCCATAGGATTGGGAGTTGTAAACAGAGCAATAAGCCATGAAGAAGAAATAAAAGATGTACAGATTGGAAAGAAAATAACATGAGTATATATTTTTTATTGGATTTTTTTTTTTGACAGGCAGAGTTAGACAGTGAGAGAGAGAGACAGAGACAGAGAGAAAGGTCTTCCTTCCATTGGTTCACCCCACAAATGGCCACTACGGCCAGCACGCTGGGCTGATCTGAAGCCAGGAGCCAGGTGCTTCTCCTGGTCTCCCATGTGGGTGCAGGGGCCCAAGCACTTGGGCCATCCTCCACTGCCCTCCCGGGCCACAGCCGAGAGCTGGACTGGAAGAGGAGCAGCCGGGACAGAATCCGGCACCCCAACTGGGACTAGAACCTGGGGTACCGGCACCGCAGGCGGAGGATTAGCCTAGTGAGCCACGGCGCTGGCCTATATGGGATTTTTAATAGAAATAGATAATCAAAAATCCATAAGGTAAAGCAATCTTCATTAAAAAGTTCAGATTTTGATAGCATACTCAAACTTTGGGGGGAACTGATTCAAAAGGCTAGATGTAAAAGAGTAGTTGTCACATAAAATATTTCTAGCAAAGCAACACATAAAGCTCCCCCAAAGTTGGGAAAATAGAAAAAATTTCAATTGACTAAATAGCTAAATCCACTGAAACACAAGGATGAACTATAGCACATTCCCCATAAGTATATAAAACAACAACAACTGATATAAAATATAGCAAGAAAACCTAAAGGAAATGCAGTGTGGGCTGCAGAAAGAAGGGAAAGAGAAAGATATTGAAAAGCTGGGATAGGCCGGCGCCGCGGCTCACTTGGCTAGTCCTCCACCTGCAGTGCTGGTACTGCGGGTTCTAGTCCCGGTTGGGGCACCGGATTCTGTCCCGGATTCTGTCCCGGTTGCTCCTCTTCCAGTCCAGCTCTCTGCTGTGGCCTGGGAGGGCAGTGGAGGATGGCCCAAATGCTTGGGCCCCTGCACCCACATGGGAGACCAGGAGGAAGCACCTGGCTCCTGCCTTTGGATCAGTGCGGTGCGCCGGCCGTAGTGGCCTTTAGCGGCCTTTTTTGGGGGGGGCGGTGAACCAATGGAAGGAAGACCTTTCTCTCGTCTCTCTCTCTCACTAATTCTGTCTCTCACTAATTCTGCCTGTCAGGAAAAAAAAAAAAAAAAAAAAAAAGCTGGGCTAAGTAAACAAATATTCATTGAGAGAAATGCTAAGAAAATGTCTTTATAAAGTTAGAAAGGAAGTCTGATAATATATTTCATATAAGCATTGTGATTTTGACATATGTTGTTAAAGTGTAATAAATATTAAACTACCAAATAAAGAAACTTGGTTGATGAACACACAGGTAATTACATTGCTCTTCCTTTAATTTCTGCCCTAATTTTGGATGATTCATTTAACTTGGGATTCTTCACTCTCCTGTATTCTACACTTTCAATTAGCTACCTGTCTCTAATATTTAATTATTGTGAAATTCTGGTTTTCCTAACTTCTAAATTTCATTGGTTCAGAACTTAACATCTCCACCACTGTGTTCTGACTTAGACAAAGATATTATTTTGCTGCAGTAGCATAACCCACAGAATATATCTTCCAGAGACTCTGGGGAACATATGCCAATGGGGAGTTTGCTAATCTTTAGGTTGCCAGGTCATTTGTCCTGTCTGTGACTCACGAGTAAATTATGGCTTCTTTTTTAGTTTATCCAACAGGTAATTGTTCAGTTTCTGCTACAACCCAGGTGCTGTCACATTAGACTCCTCCTACTGTGGAACTTACACAGTCTATAGCTAGAATACAAAATTAACAAATATAATAATGAATTTCTGCAGTAACTTAGAAAGTGGTAATGTTATATAAAAAGCCTGTAAACAAACAAGAGTACAATAGGATAAGGCAGGCATAGACTGCGGGCACCTGGGACACGATTTAGTTTTAAATATGTGGTGACTTCAAAAAGTTCACAGGAAATGGAATTAAAAGATAAGTTTGGGGTGGGCATTTGGCCTAGTGATGAAGACGTCTGGGTTCCATATCAGAGTATCTTCCAGCTTTGACTCTTGATTCTAGATTCTTACTATCGCAGACTCTGGGAGGCAGTGGTGCTGGCTCAAGTAGCTGGATCTCTGCCACCCACACGGGAGACCTGGATTGAGTTCCTAGCTCTTGGCTTCTGCTTGGCCTAGCCATGGCTGTTGTGTTTTGGGAATGAATCAGTGGATGGAAGTGTGCTCTCTCTCTCTTAAAAAAAAAAAAAAAAAAAAAAAAAAAAGATAGGCTCATTTTGGTGCTGAAAAATTTTAAATCCATGCATTTTTTTTTCGTAATACACACTTTCCATGATCTTTTTGAAGTCTGATCTTCTGTGTATGGTGGTCAATGTAGGCTTTTTGAGAGTGTGATGTCTTAGTGAATATTTGGATGTTTAAAGAGTTGGTCCAGTAGATATCAGGAGGAAGAGCCTTCCAGGAAGCTGGTCATGTACAGCTTTCTAAGTCATTGAGAAGAGTTCAGCGTAACTCTCTGTGAAATGAGAAGCCCTTGCTGAAATTTAAGGAAAGAAGTGTTGGGACAGAGGTGTTGAGAGTTGACCGTAGGAGAACGAATGGAATAGACGTTACAAGACCCAGTGGGTTTTTGTCATGGTTGTGAAGCCAGTCCCCAGCTGACTCCAGGGTGTTTGATCCGTGAAGCTAGAAGGATGGTGTTGCCAACAGCACAGAAAGCTTTAGGCAAATCTGGGGTGGCTATTTTTTTAAAAATTTTTGACAGGCAGAGTGGACAGTGAGAGAGAGAGACAGAGAGAAAGGTCTTCCTTTGCCGTTGGTTCACCCTCCAATGGCCGCTGCGGTAGGCGCGCTGCGGCCGGCGCACCGCGCTGATCCGAAGGCAGGAGCCAGGTGCCTCTCCTGGTCTCCCATGGGGTGCAGGGCCCAAGCACTTGGGCCATCCTCCACTGCACTCCCTGGCCACAGCAGAGAGCTGGCCTGGAAGAGGGGCAACTGGGACAGGATCGGTGCCCTGACCGGGACTAGAACCCGGTGTGCCGGTGCCGCAAGGCGGAGGATTAGCCTACTGAGCCACGGCGCTGGCGAGGGGTGGCTATTTCTAAGGTTTCATGGGTTTCCTGGTAACCAGTGGCCTCTGTGGTGGCTTGCGTCCTGAGATCTCTTTTCCACTTCGGTATTTCTCACCAGCTCTACCACCAACCCTTTAAGTATTAGTTTCCTTGGGAGCAAGATCAGCCTGATTTTTCAGGCCCTCTGTTGGCTGGGTCCTTTTATTCTAAGCCCTAATTATAAGCCTTGCATTGGAAAAGTTCTCTCTCAGGACATAGGTCCTTGAGGGAAACTGAATGCTTCTCCATTGGAAAACAAAGCAAAACAAAGAACCTCCTGATACCATACTTTCATTTTTCTTAAGATACACAGAAACTTAGTTTTTGGAAACAAATTTCATCCTCATTTTGCAACATGGAAGAGTTAAATACTCTAGGTATGGATATGGAAGAAGGATATGGAAGGATTTCTCCAGTTTTCAGAAAAATATTTGAACCTTGACCTAGAAAATCCGTCTCAAAGATGAGTATGGAATACACTATCCAAATCCGGACTGACTTATTCTGGGTTCTGTGTTGGAGTTGTTGAGTTCACAGTGGATGGAATGAGTTTTAAAATATGCCAACTGCCCAGCAGGACCTTGGCTGAAACTATTAACTTATTCTATTCAGGTCCTTGGGTAATTGTGATAGAGGCATTGGTCCCTCTGGTCAGGTTTGCACTAAAGTCATTGCACAGCAAAACTTCCCCAAGGCTACATTTTTATGTTTCATTTTCAGACTGTTGGTGCCATAGGAGCAATTAAAATTCGTGAATAATGTTTTTCCCCCTTGATAAATAATGTGGATGGCCTGCAGACTGCTCAAATTCCTGGCAAGGGATTTAACAGTCTATTGTGTCAGGAACAATGTGGATGCAAATTGTAAACATTTATCATCTACAAAGTTTCATGCAATTTTCAAAGCAATGTCAGTTGAAACAGATGGGCTAACCCCCCCAGTATAAAACAGTATTTAGAAGATTTCTCCACATTCCCTCAAAACATTTTGGTTTCCAGTAAATTCTATTTATTATGTAAAACAATATTGTAAAATATACTAGAAAGTGAACAGTAATGGGTAAAAAGTCTAATGTCCTCTAAAGTTGATTTCTTGTCTTTTTAGACACCATGAACTATTACTAATATATATCAATAAATCCTTCCATTTAGTGTAATTTAGTAGGGAAACTCCTTTGCATGTTTATTAGTGCTTATTAGGGGGTAACTACATACATGCTGGTGAAAATCCCCCAATATATTTATCATCTTAGAATTTTACAGTTGTTATTATTTTCTCCTGAAAAATCACTGATCCTCACGGGAAAGTCCAAAGATTTGAAAGTCTTAAGAGTAAATTAATAGTTTGCCAAGGGGGAAAATTCTTTAAGAATTATTATGACTCAATATAGCACCTTCAAAGAGAAAGACATGAATCAACAAGCATTGACTAACTTCTTACAAGGCCTTGAACTGAGCATGGGGGGAATACAGAGAAAAATAAATGATGAGTTAGACCCCAAGAGACTCACAATCTAGTTTGTCAGAGTGGTCAAGTTAAAGCATATGACAGTATAGGAGCTAATAATCCCCAAATTGAATAGATATCATAAAAGCAGATTTTAATCATTTTGAGTAGAAACACTATTCTTGTGAGATAATCAGTTAAGACCCCAGGAAGAGATGAAATTAAGTAGAGATTTAGAAATGGTGAACTATAAATATAGCAGACCCCCCCCTTCTGGGGGATTCCAAGAAGTTGTCTGAAACTGTGAATAGTATCAAACGCCATGGCAGTCCACGCTCTGTTTTCTCTTGAATGCCCTGCCGTTTGGGCACCTAGTCTCCGTCCTTCTGTGTTTTATGCTCTGATGGCTCCTTTGGATCCTGCTCTCGTGGTTAAGGGGGCACTGTTAAGTGACATAAGGGACACTTGAACACAAGCACTGAGATACTGCGACAGTTGATCTGATAAGTGAGACAGCTACCAAGTGACTAATGGGTGGGTAATATATACAGTGTGAAGACAGTGGACAAAGGGGTGATTCACATCCTGGACAGGAAGGCATGAGAGATTTCATCACACTCCTCAGAAGAGTGTGCAATTTAAAACTGACAAATTGTTTACTTCTAGAATCTTCCATTTAATATTCTTAGACAACGATTGACTGGGAGTAAATGATGTTGTGCGTATAGAGGGACCATTGTACGTGATTGTACGTGGAAAGGAGTATGAAGGAAACTTCTTGGTGAGAAATACCACAAGGAAAGATCCAAAAACAAAAGAGAAGCTCACAGACTTGGGAGGTGAGCAGACGCGTTTGAAGTGAGGGATTACTGTCTGGTGATGGGAGGAGTCTGCTCTGAGGATTCTTGTGTAAGGATTCAGAGACAATGAAGTTCAAGTCCTGGCTCTCTGCTACATGCGAACGACGTGTTACTTAGCGATTTGACAGTTTTGTACCTCAGTTTCCTTTCTATACAACGCAGATGGTGTCTGCCAGGCAGAGCTGCGAGGGCCGCGTGAAACAACAGCTCATTGTGATCCAGCAGAGGGGTGGTCACTTCCTCTGTGGCAAATGGGCAGGGCAGAGAGGCCACGCGGGGCTTGGGAGAGGGAATGACATCACTACACAGATGGTGTGGGCTTGGGGAATGTAAGATTTGTGATGCTGTGCAGAATGGGTGTGCCGGAGGTGAGAGTAACAGTGGACCACACACAGAAACAAGGCAGCCTCAACCGGCCGTCCTGGCTATGGCCAAGCCTGTGGAAATGATGACGTAAATATCAGAAGAAAGGAATGAAGGGATTTGGTTAAGACAGAGCTAAATGCGACAAATGAAACCCAGGAGAAAAGCTTACTATTTCTCAGGTTAAGAAAAGAAGCATCAAACTAATAGAAGAAAATACTAAGGAAAAACTTACCACAACCACTTGTTTTGATTTCTATTTTGTGCTGCTTTATCTGCCCAGTGTCCCATCCGGATCTTTGCTTTGGGTTAGTTACTCTCTTTCCACTTTGGTGACATGTCTGTTATCTAGCGAATCGTTAGTTTCTTGGCATCAGTGATTGGTCTGTAGGTGAACGTGTAATGAGGCTGGGCCAGTAAAAGTCATTCCCCAGAATTTTTCTGCCTGAAGATAAATCCTGCTGGCCTCCCTGGATTTAGAAGCTAGAAGGTTATCAATCAGCAGAAAACTTCTGGCAGAAATAAGTGAAGCCAATTGGAGACCAAGGAGATTAGAGAAGCAGGAAGATTTGGAAGCTTGGTGATGTTGAGATTAGCTTTATTTCCTAGGGTCCACAGAGTAGGCCTAATTTCTACAGGATGTCTTTTCAAATTTCTGTGAGCTAACCACTGTCCTTCAAGCAAATTTCTTTGCATTTAAGCCAGGTTATGCAAGAGAGACACCAGTGTTTGGCTTTACAAAAGTTCAAAGTTTCTTCAAACCAAAAATATTACAAACAAAAGTAAATCAAGTTGGGAAATGCTTGTCAACAACTACAATAGGACAACAAGGGCACCTATCACATGGAGTCAGTTTATATCTCAGTAAGAAAGTAGTAAAAAAAAAAAAAAAGAAAGTGTTCCAAGAGAACAATGAGCAGGGGCCAGGAGCAGAGCATTTGCACAAGAAAGAGTCAATGAGTCTCCTTTAATGGTAATCAAATATGCACCCAGGCAAAAAAGTCTGATAGCTCAGGAATCAAATCGCAAAGATGAAAAACATGGGAGGAATGTGTAGGTACAGTGTGTGTATGAGTTCTACATTTCTTGAGGGCTACCTTTGCTGTATGTGTCAAGAGCCTTAAAAAGTCGATGACCCTTGATTAAAACATTCCACTTCCGGGAATTATCTTAATGGAGTAATCAAACATCCTGATATGTGCACAAAGATTCATATGTAAAGTGATATGTTGGTGAAATTGTAATTGACAGTGATTGTTGATGAAATAATGAGGAATGTACAGTCATATGCTGAAAAATTATGGGCCAATAAAATCACATTTTTTGGATATACTTCCTTGAAGTGGAAAATGTTCACTGTATACTAATGGAAAAAAGATAGTGCAAAGTGACGTGATCTAATATTACTACTATAATAATATGTTCTAAATATTATTTCATCTGTGTGCATGTATGTGTATATGTGTTAGGATGTGAAAAAATGGGACTTTTTTTAGCAAGAATTTTTGGCCAAAGTCAAAAGCTAAGAATAATTGATAACAAGTATACTCATATAATCAACAGTTCCATAGTATTTATGGTCAATTTAAAAAAAGAGGCTTAGTAATCACCATTACCACTAGCAGCAGCCTATAGAAGAGTTTTCTCAGAAAAGATAACGTGAAGTGAGTTTAGAGAGTGCTTTTCAGCATGGACTGTGGCAGTTGATATGGCCCTGGAGGTATCTGAAGCGGGAAGTAGGCTGGGCAGTCCACAATGGCATGGCAACGAGAGGGGGCAGCAAAGTGGGAAGAGGCCTCACTTCCACCCTTGGGGTGGGGTATGTGGGTTTTGTCCATGGGGTGATTGGGATGCTCTCCCTTCCCTTCATCTCTTCCCAACTGTTCCAAAGTAACCCACTAGCTCTCAAAAGGCCAGTTCCCTTATGGTTTCTTGCCTACCTGGGCTCTTTTTAACTCCCAACACGACAGCTTCCTCCAATCCAAGTCTTTGCACTACAGATAGCCCTGAGCTCAGGGAAGGCAGAAGCATGATCTGGACTTAGATAGAATTGGACTTTAAAGGCTAGCATGTTAAATGGTTCCCATGCCCAAACATGGCAGGAACGCTATGGCATCTGCCCAGATCCTGGGTGAGGGCAGAGGATGGAGAACTGATGAGACACACTTGAAGGCCCTGGTGGGGAGGAAGAAAATCACACAGCTTTGTCTTTGTACCCCACCACGCTCAGCCTGTTCCATAATCACTCCAAAATGTATTGATCAAGGGTGGAAAAACATACATCGAAACATTTTCTGAAATCATCTCTGAGTGATGAGGGTATAGGTGCTTTGTAATATCTTATTTCTATCTTTCCTATAGAGTTGTCAAAATTTCCAAAGTAAATTTGTAAACTTGTGCGACTTAAGAAAAGAATTTAAAAATAAAAAATCCCTAAACAGTACTAGTAAAAAAACAAGACATATAAATGAAAGGTGTAGAGGAGATGGCTTCAGAGACTAGAGAAGAAGCAAGACCAAGACCAAACCTTTACAAGGGAAGTGTCTCCTACTTATGTCAGAACCACACTGTCTATCCGTATTTCTGTAGGAATTGCCTTTTGTTTCTTGGAGACCCTCTTAATTTTCATTTCTCCGCAGTAGGCCTGGCTCTTGCCAGTTCCTCTTAGAATACTACAGTGACCTCATAATCCATGCAGAGGGAGACAGAACCAAGCTCCACACTGTTGACTGGACTATCTTCTCCAACCATACCTTCCTCTTTGTAAACGTCTTCCCAATTGCTCCAAAACCAACCTCTAGCTTTGATGAGGCCATTTTCTTCATCGTCTCTTAGACAAGGTCAAACTTAACCCTAGCTGGGCTACAGTTAGTTTCCAACAACCAAAAGGACCTCTCTGTCTCAGTAAATTGTCACAGTTCTGTAGAGCTCAACTTGGGTCTAGCCCTTTCATTTCAGAGAGTAATAGGTACATGGTTTGGTAGTTGGCTACAGTGAAAAAGTGAGTTCTTTACTTTTCATATATGCAGAGAATTATAAACTCCACCAGTGTCAGAACTGTGCCCTGTACTTGTGAGTGTGCATTATGTGTATAGCCTCCTGTGATACATTGTTTAGCAATAATCTCAGAAAACACTGGTGAATGAATTGCCTCTCAGTAATTATCATGGACCTATTTGTTAATTCAATATCAAAGCTACTAGGATTCTGAAACTTGAAATAGTCCCTTTGGAATGTGGTGAACTTTCTAAATCATCTTCTCTTTTTTCACTTAGGTATGTGGCCACGTAGAAGTAATTTCACATCACAGTATCTTAAATAGAGTAAGAGAGTAGACTTAGATGAGAGCAGAATAAGACAATAGACCTAGAAGGAAGAGCCCTTATTTAAATCCATTGGTACTCGCAATGAAAAGAAACTTTCATAGTGCTATTATTACTTTAAAAATTACTTTCTGAGTTTCCAAACAAGGGCTATTAAAAATATAGACAGCTTTTTCACACTTCCTCCCACTCTATCATCGAGGAAAACCTATTTTTTTCCTTTATCTTTCTGAACAGATTGAAGGGAATAAAAGAGGCTCATGCTTATTTTCTCCACACCTAAATTTTCCCATTATAAGTAAATTTGCCCTGACTCCACATAAGTATTAATTAAAGAGCAAGAAAGAGAGAGAGAAGAGAGAGAGAGAGAGAGAGAGAGAGACAGAGCAAGAGGTCAGGGATTTTCTCAGGTCCTTGGAAGGGCCCTAGCCAACAGGACTGTCAAACACTAAATATTTCTGTGAGCTGCACATTTCAGACGTCTGGTCTAGGGCGTTGATTGGATCTGACCTCATTAACAAAGATCAGTGCTGATCACAATACTGAGCTAGCTGTAGTGTTCAGGCGTTTTTGTTAAGCCCCTACTCCAACCGTTCACTTTGGAGCAAGGTTTGTGGTATAGACCAGACAGGAGCTGAGTACTCCCTCCAGCTGAACTCTCACCACCAGGGCCTATCCTGTCCCCCAAGTAGCAGCTTAGGGGAACCAGTCTGAGTGTCTGAGTGAGCCCCAATCCCAGAGGCAGCGAGCCCCTCTGTACTTTCCTCCCTGAAAACCTGCCTGACCTCCCAGGTCCATGCCCACCCTGCTCCCTCTACTCCCTTTAAAAAAAATTCAACTCTTAGGCTTCTGATGATTCCCTACCATTGGGTGGGCAGGTTGCAGAGGGTGAAAGGCAGGCTGTTCTGCTGCTGATGGCCTTGGCAGAGGTGAGTACAGGGCTGGAACTCAGAACCCTCTTCCCCGTGGAAACCTTGCTCTACTGTTAGGTAGGTTCTGTGGCTGGTTTAGAACTCAGATGGAGGATGTGGGTCAAGTGGACTTTTGTGATTTCTCTTGGGCACCCATCCATTCCTTTTCAGTTGTTTCCTTAGAAAATGGCCCTGAGTTCCAAACACTTGACCATGGTGGGGCGTTGGTGGTATAGTGGTGAGCATAGCTGCCTTCCAAACACTTGACCATGAATCACTTTTGTGTGTGTGGAGAGAGCACTGGGGACCTAAATTATTTGTCTGCTGTGAATCCAGACAGGTGTGGGTCCCTTTGAAGGGCTTAGCTCATACCACCCGTGCTCTAGGCCCGGGACTCCTGAGCTGTTAAGGAAACCACGCACACCATAGAGTGAGCATCCCAAAAAGAAATAACAGATCTGAGAGGAGAGTGTGCACAGGAGGTTGGTACAAGATCCTGAGGGTGGTGGGGCAGAAGGACAGGTAAGGGTGAAGTTTTCTAGCCCTATTGGCCCAGCCCCATAGAGATTTTAACAGTGTTTTATTAAGTCAGTTTCTATAGCCAGAGCCATTTGCAAGAGGGTTGTAACAAAAAGCAAGTTGAACAATGAATTCTAGAGAGTTCCCTTAGAAATGGAGGCCAGGGGTAAAGTTATCTTTTGACTAGTAATAGGGCCTACTGTAAAGGTGTGTGTGTTGGTGGGGGGGAGGGTATTCCACAGTTCAGCTGGAACAAAATAAATGTTCCTTGCCTATAGTCAAGACCACACCAATCTGATAATGACAGAGGTATAACAATAGCAGCAAAGAAAGTTGGAACCCACATGAAATGATGAAAGAAACAGAGGCCATCACAGGGAGCAGAAGAAATGTAATGGCCATTTCTGAATCTGGGTGGAAGCTTACAGGCTCAGGGAAGAGGGTTAAAGGATGGAGATCCACAGAGGGAGATCAGGGGATCTCATCTCAATTTATCAAATGATTACTGCTCTTGTCCTTTTGACTGTGTCCTGGGAACTTGGTTGTTCTCATAGATCCCTTGGTGCTTAGTCCAGGATCAAGCATAAAGCACCCCTCAAAAAATGCTACTGAAAGCCTAGACAAATAAAATGAAATAAAATATACTTGGCACCTAATAAAAATGACTAAATACATTGAGGTTCAGACAGAAGACAAAAGACTTCCTGTGCTGCTGTACTGAAGACACATTCTATGTAGGTCTGGAGCCCAGTTTTACCCTTTGTTGTTTAACATTATAGCTGTTGATGGTGCCCATCCCATCTCGGCCCGCAGAGCAGCACTACAGACTTTCGAAAAGAGACCAGCCACCACTTTGGTTGTGCAAAGGTGGTTTTATGGTCCTCTGGGGGGCACCAAGCCTTTCCTCCTAAATGAGGTTGGAGTGGGTAACAATGTGGAGGGTAAGGTGATGACGGCAGTGCTGGTGCATATAGGGGTAGGAGGACATTTTGATGAGGGGTGTGATGTATAGTCTGGCGATGACTCCTGCAGCCAGGAAGCCTTCTCCCAAAAGTTGAGAGTGTAGTGCCACTGCGGCAATGGGCCCTAATGCATGCTAACCATCTTCTCCCCCCCATTGCCGTTGTTACGGTCTTCATCCAGGCCCTCATTAACCCCACCTTCTACCTGGCTCCTTCCGGTCTCATCCCCGCTCCATCCATCCTCCACGCAGCAGCTGGAGGAAGACCTCTGAAACCACAGCCCCGACTGTATCAGCACAATGCTGCTTCCCGCGGCCCTTTCCATTTCACACTGCATTGATTGACAGCAGCGAGCTATTCCTCACACACACACCATCGCAGGCTCTCACTTTGCAGGCTTTGCTCTTGGGGCAGGCATGTGGTCTGCTTCCATGGACTGTGCCTGAAATACGATCTCAGTACTTCACTTCACACAAGAAGGAGCCCACACTTTTAAGGTCTCCATTTTCTCCCTACCTTTTCAAACATCCCAGAATCATTGTTTCAGCCGGACTGTTCTATAACATTTATGGTTACCTACAACCTCTTTCTCCTTCTGGTGGTTGTTTATACTGATCTCTGCCAGCAGAGCCCTGTATGTCTCTGACCATTCATTTATGCCTTCGCTAAGGCATTCCACCCCCAGTGACTTCTTGCTCTTCCAATCTCCGAGTTCTTGCTGTTTGGACTCACTGCATTTGATTGAATATTGGTTTGGCTCTTCACGAGTATGTCCTACCTCTGCCACAAATTTCCAAGCTCTGTGAGAGCAAAGTTTCTAAGCCTCAAGTTCTTAAGCGTGCCTAGCTGGCTGTCTTGTACATGGTGGATATTTGTGGTTCTTCATCTATTGGATCCACTCTCTTCCCTTAGGTCAAAGTGGCCTCACATTTTGGTGAGCTTTCATTAAATGAGTTCAGAGAAGACAGGCCAGTAAATTTTAACTTCCAAATGTAGAAGTTACTCAAGGTCAAATTCCTCAGTTCCCCAAAAGGGGATAATAACTTTTATGGGGTGCCTAGCAACAGTCTTAAGTTCTACTGAGCAAGTCCCAGGAGCCTGTAACTTTTGTGTCAATGAGAATTATAATTACTGAGAACAATTAGAATGCTGTGGAAACCATGAATATTACAATTCATGCATCTGTAAAATTGCCATTTCAAGGCTCATGAAAGATACAAGCTTAAAACAAAGGAGAACACAAAAAGCTTTGAACTAGATTTCTTGTCACAATAAAGAAAGTTACTTTAAGGTAGTTGGGACTATTTAATTCTTTTTACACATATTCCAGTTTGTTTCTGAGTATTTCAGCTTCATGAGACTCTTCCGGTACTCTTATTTTTCTACTCTCAAAATTCTCTTATCTATTTTCATGCTTTTATTATGCTTTTGATGAAAATTCTAATCAATACCTTGTGCAACTTGATATGTAATGCATTTTTTCTTCTAAAGATCTTGGACACAAATTATATGTCATTTATCTTCCCCTAGAATTTAGCATCTTTTCCATTGTAAGCGACAAAATACTTGGCTTATGCAGAAGGTTATTAATGACTCATTTAAAGCTAGAAGTGTAAAGCTACATCAAGCCACAAGCCCGGCGGCTGGGATTAGACCTGAAAAGATATCATAAGTATTTGGGTTCTTGCCATCTTTTGCCTTCCAAGTGTTGCCTGAAGTCATAGACATCATGTGGCAGCAAGAGGGAGGCGACAACTCTGGGTCCTTGAAGCCCTTTATCCCAAGCTTCAAGGCAGCAAAAAGAAGGATGCTCTTCCGTAGACATCTCAGTGTTGATGTGTCCACCCTAAACCAATTGCCGTGGACTTGGTGGAGGGGCAGGGTAGGCACCCCCTCTCCGTAAGGGTGTGAACTGCTCCGCCAGACTCTCGTGGACTGAGAACGTGGGTGAGCTGATGTTGGTCTTCCAGAGACGCACTTACACAGCTCTGAGGAGCAATCAACCTTGTTGACCACATCCTCTTTGAATGTATCTCGTTGGCTTTTTTATTTTTTTATTTTTATTATTTTTTTTATTTTTGACAGGCAGAGTGGACAGTGAGAGAGAGACAGAGAGGAAGGTCTTCCTTTGCCGTTGGTTCATCCTCCAATGGCCGCCGCGGTTGGCACCCTGCAACCGGCGCACCGCGCTGATCCGAAGCCAGGAGCCAGGTGCTTCTCCTGGTCTCCCATGGGGTGCAGGGCCCAAGCACTTGGGCCATCCTCCACTGCACTCCCTGGCCACAGCAGAGAGCTGGCCTGGAAGAGGGGCAACCGGGGCAGGATTGGTGCCCCGACCGGGACTAGAACCCGGTGTGCCGGCACCGCAAGGCGGAGGATTAGCCTAGTGAGCCGTGGCGCCGGCCCTCGTTGGCTTTTGAGATGCCTCAGGCTTATCTGCCTTCTTTTATCTGGTATTATGTCCTTCCTCTGGTCATTAGATGTTCTAGTCTCTCTAGGCTAGATCCTAGACACTCTGCTAATTGGTGCCCCGTCTAGGGGATTTCATTCATATCCAGGGCCACCTGCTAACCGAGGATGAAATTCCCTCTGCAGTCAGAGGCCCTTTGCACTCTTGTACTCCACTTCTGTCTCCAGCCGCCCATTTGGCTTCTCTGCTTGGCTCTTTTAAGGTCACTTCCGACTCAGCACGTTCAAAACCACATCTCCTGTCCTTCAAACAAACCTGTCTGAATGACACAGATCGAGATGTTACCCAGTATCACGCATCACGCTAACCTAGAAATTCAGGATGCAGAGGGATTCTCTGGCACTGAGAGTGGCTCACCAGGTCCTGCCTTCCTCCTCCAGACCTGCACTTCTGCCTCACTTAAGTGAGGTTTGCTCTGGGTGACAGTCCAGTCATGAACCATCTCTGTATGTCGGGGAGCTGCTGTGCTGTGGCTTTGAAACACTCCAAATACTTACATAGTTTGCTCCATGAGTAACCAGTTTTGTGGTGACAAACGCAGAGCGTGCTCCCCACTCCCCCTGACAACGTGATGTCTCCCCTTATCGGATTACATGTGTGACTTACTGACCTCAACTACTGGACTTCAAAATACGATTGTATGTTGCTTGAAAAACAAAACACAACAAGCCTGTTCTGAGTGCAGTGTTGCTTGCAGTACATTTAGCTACTCACTATCCATCCAGGTCAGCAAGCCAGAAACTTCAGCACCATCTTCCACATGTCTGTGATACCATGATGTTCAGACTTTTTCACTCATAGGCCCTGGCTCCCAGCTCCTGCAGCCCTTGCAATTTCCAAAGTGACTTTGACAATAATGGCAAAATATTTTACCTTTTGTCTTCTGTTCTTGCAATAGCTTCAGAGTCATAAAGAAAAGACAAGAGTTTTATTATTTACAACAAGCCCTTTCAAAGGCACCTGAGCTTATTTAAAGAAGGTGATGGTTGGAGACAAACTAGACAGCCATAGGGTGGGGGCCTGGGTGCCAGAGGAAGCAGCGTTATGCTCAGAGAGCTGGGATCTCAGCCAAACTCCACGACCCTTAGGGAGACAGAGGGTTTAAGTTGAGTGCCAATGGCCAATGGTTTAATCAGTGATGCCTACATAATGAAGCATCTATAAAAAGCAAAAAAGAGCTGGGTTCGGATAGCTGAATATGTTTGAGATTCAAGTGCCTGGAGAGGGAATGGAAGCTTCATGCTCTTTCCCACTTACTTCGCCCTATCCATCTCTTCATCTGGGATTCATCGACATCCTTTGTGGGGCAGGTGTCATGGTACAGCAGGTTAAACTGCCACTTTGGAAGCCCACATCTCATATCGGAATGCCACTTTGAGTCTTGGTTACTCTGCTTCTTTTTAAAAATAAATATTTATTCATTTATTTGAAAGGCAGAGTTACACAGAGAGAGGAGAGGCAGAGAGAGAGAGAGAGAGAGAGAGAGAGAGAGAGAGAGAGAGAGTTTTCCATCTGCTGATTCACTCCCCAAATGGCCACAATGGCCAGAGCTGAACTGATTCGAAGCCAGGAGCCAGGAGCTTCTTTTGGGTCTCCCACATGGGTGTGCCATCTTCCACTGCTTTCTAAGGCCACAGTAGAGAGCTGGATCAGAAGTGGAGCAGCTGGGACTTGAACTGGCAGCCAGCGCTGCAGGCAGGGCTTTAACCTGCTGCGCCACAGCACCAGCCCCGCTACTCTGCTTCTAATCCAGGTCCCTGCTAATACGCCCAGGACTAGCAAATATTGCCTTTAGGACTTGAGTTTCTGCTGCCCACGTGGGAGACCTGGATGGAGTTCCTGCGTCCAGGCTTCAGCCTAGCCCAGACCTGGCTGTTGTGGCCATTTGGCGGAGTGAACCAGCAAATGGGAGCTGCCTCTCTTTCTGTCACTCTGCCTTTCAAATAGATAAACTCATATGTACCTAAATACATCTCATAAAATACTTGGTAATATGTTAAGTGTTTCCTTTAGTCCTATGAGCCATTCCAGCAAACTGAATCTGAGGAAGGGGTTGTGAGAACTCTGACTTATAGCCAGTCAGTCAGAAGTGCAGGAAAAGCAACCTGGAGCTTATCACTGGCACCTGAAGTATGGCTGCAGGGGATGGTCTTAGGGTCTGAGCCCTCAACCTGTGGAATTGGATGCTATCTCCAGGTTGATAGAACCAAAACTGACTCGGATCAGTGTCTACCCAGCTGGTGTCCACTATGGAACTGATTGCTTGCTTGGAGCATGGTGTTGCAGTAGATTTGTTCTGAAAGGAGGAGCTCGGTGGGGGCAAGAGGCGCGGAGTCACCACACAGACCCCAGGAGCCAGGTAAAAGTGGGCCATAGGCGAGCAGCCTGCAGACTCGTTTATTTCAGTTGGTAGAGCAGCTTAAATAGCCAAGGCAGCCAATCTGGTCAAGGGGAGGTCTATGCCCTAACCAATCACAGCCTGTTGCCAGGCAGGCTCCATTACCAGCAGCCATCTTGGCATGGCCTTCTCCTTCCACCACAGCATGGTGTCAGAAGCAGTCTGTGTTGTGAAAGAACAGGACAAACTGAGTTGGTTTCTTCTACACAGTATCCATCTCCTTTACTCCCCATTGCTTTGCAGATCTGTTGCGGAGTCCTACAAACTTTGCCCCTGCATCTCCCAAGTCCTTCCCCTTCTCTCCACTTTTACACTCATTCCATATTCCAAGCCATTATCTTTGGTCATATGATCTCCACACAACTTCTCAGCTCTTCCCGGCTGCGCTGATCCGAAGCCAGGAGCCAGGTGCTTCCTCCTGGTCTCCCATGCAGGTGCAGGGCCCAAGCACTTGGGCCATCCTCCACTGCCCTCCCAGGCCACAGCAGAGAGCTGGAATGGAAAAGGAGCAACCAGGATTAGGACCCGGCGCCCATACTGGATGCCATTGCCGCAGGGAGAGGATTAACCAAGTGAGCCATGGCGCCCTCCTCAAATCTACTTTTCTTTTGTAGAGTGTATGTTTTCAGAATGCAAGTTCAAAGACTTTCCATGCACAACAATGCTCCTCCCATGGTGTAAACAACTTTGCTGATTGGGCTTTTTCCTGCCCATCATCACCCAAACTCTCCATCACCCCTCTTTGCCTTCTGTCTTCCAGCCTGGTGGTTTCTGTTCACTTACACACACACACACACACACAGAACAATGGCCCCTAAAGTTGTCTATATTTTAATCACGGACACCCCTGAACGTGTTGCTATATGTGGCAGATGGACTTCGGAGATGTGATTCAGCTAGGGACCTTGGGGTGGGGAGATCACCCAGCTGGGCCCCGTGTAACCACAAAGGGCACCCAAAAAGGGGGCCAGGACGATCAGAGGCAGAGAAGGGGCCGCGATGACGGAAGTGAGGAGGGGGTGATGAGCCAAGGGACGGGGAGGCCTTCGATAGCCGGAAAAGGCAAGGCGATGGGCCCTCCCTGAGAACTTCCGGAAGGAACGCGACCTAGGCAGCACTGTGATTTTTAGGACTTCCGAACTCTAGGATCACTCACTGGTGGTGTTTTGAGTTTGTGGTAATTCGCTACAGCGGTAACAGACAACCAAGAGACAAACCGTGGGTTGGAATCTCTTCAGTGTGCCCTTGCAGAGCGACTCTCACCCTGCCATGTGCTACCCTGGGCCTCAAGGCTGCCCTGTGCATTCCCCGCCATCCGGGTCCCTCGCCTTCCGGTCCTGGTGGGCGTGGCCAGTCGGACGCATGCGCAGGCTACAGAAGGGCAACGTGAGGGCGGGTGTTCACTTATCTGTGACTGTGCCACTGGAACTCTGCCGGCTGGTTGTAGTCGTCTCCTGCAGGCCCCAGCTCCTGTCAAATGTGCTTCCTCATTCGTGTATGGGTTCTGGAAACTGCTTTATCCCCTCACCCCCACAAGCTGGGGTGGTAGTGGTTTATGGCTCCCTGCTCTTGCTAGGCTATGGTACTGCGTTATTCTGTTCTATTTTCCCAATAGCCTGGCCTCATCTTGTTCAATAGTCTCTTTATTAAATACTCCTCAAATTGCCCAATTTGAAAGGACCATCTGTTTCCCCACAGGATGCTGACTCATACCGCCCTCCTTCTATTCCCTTCTGCCTCAGGGCCTTGGTAAATGCTGCTTCCTTTGCCAGGAAAGCTCTTCACCCCAACCGCACTCTCTTCCTGCATTAATCTTCAGAATTCTGCAGTAGCACTTCCTAGAGAAGGTCCTCCCCCCGCCTCAGACGGGGTCAGACACTACCCACCTCACCACACGATGTATCTGCACACATATGCGCCACGCATTGATCACAGCTGGAGCTGCAGGGCTGTTTGTGAGCTCCCCGAATGACTGTCTATCTTTCCCTCGAAAGCTGCATCACCGTGCATGCAACAGTAGCCTCTCGAGTCACCGACTATTGCACCATCGGACTGGGTCCAGCTAGCATAACCAAAGAACCGAGTTTTAAATTTTACCTAATTTAAATTTAAGAATGAATAATAAAATTAATGGAAAAACTGGTAAGCATGTTTGAAGCTCCTAGGGCTTGTGAATCTACTTTATCAACTCTAATGTTTATGAAATCTAAATGCAAATCAAGTATTTATGATGAAATTGCGGGTCTGAATAGAGAAGGGCTATAAGTATAAAATACACACTGGGTTTCAGAGACTTACTCCAAAAAAGAACATATTGTCTCATTAATAATTTTACAATATTAATTACAAGTTGAAACAATGTTTTGCATCTATTGAACCAAATAAAATACATTATTATAATCAGTTTCACTTGTTTCCTCTTTATTATTTATCTGTTTAAATTTTTTTTAAAGAAATCATTTGTTTGAGAGGCAGATAGAAAAAGCAGGCTGCTGGTTCACTCTCCACGTGATTGCAATGGCCAGGGTTGGGCCAGGCTGAAGCTGAGAGCTAGAAGCTCAGTCTGGGTCTCTTACACGGGGGGCAGGGACCCAAGCACTTGAGCCGCCCCTCTGCAGCCCGGGGTCTTATGAGCAGGAAGCTGGAGTCAGGAGTGGAGCCGGGAATCTGAACCTAGATGCTTCAGTATGACACATAGGGGTCTTAATTGGGCTACATGTCTGCCTCATGGGTCTTTTTACCTTTTTTTTTTTTTTAATTTTTGACAGGCAGAGTGGACAGCGAGAGAGAGAGAGAAAGGTCTTCCTTTTGCAGTTGGTTCACCCTCCAATGGCCGCCGCGGTAGGCGCGCTGCAGCCGGCGCACCGCGCTGATCCGATGGCAGGAGCCAGGTGCCTCTCCTGGTCTCCCATGGGGTGCAGGGCCCAAGGACTTGGGCCATCCTCCACTGCACTCCCTGGCCACAGCAGAGAGCTGGCCTGGAAGAGGGGCAACTGGGACAGGATCGGCGCCCCGACCGGGACTAGAACCCGGTGTGCCAGCGCCACAAGGCGGAGGATTAGCCTAGTGAGCCGCGGCGCCGGCTTTCTTTTTACTTTTTAAAAACATGGCTACTAGAAAGTTTAAAACAGCATGTGTGGCGTCATCTCTCTGGGACAGTGAGTGCTTCTCCAGATTAGAGCATGGCAGCCATGCTAGACCTTCTCTTGTGATGGGGTTGGGTGTGTCCTGGCTGTACAGGAGGACACTGCTGCACCTGGCAGGAAGTGGGCTTTTAGGGGGTTTCGAAGGGTAAGGGCCAACAATGCCAAAAAGGCTCAGGGCACTCAGATGAAGGTACTTCAAAAAGTTCGTGGAAACTGGAATTGCAAGGTGTTTGTTTTGAAGCCAACATTTTGAAACCCATGCATAGTTTTTTTCATGGTATTTATTTTCTACTACCTCATCGCTAGGACCACGTCAGGGCTGCTACTTGTTCGCTCCCCACAGTGTCTGTTTCTTCTGGGTGATTTTTCCTTCCTTCTCCCCAACAAGCTCACACTTGTCTTTCACTGGATTTCACCCAGTCTAATCCTTGGGAGTCTTACCTAAGACCCTGCATCCAACTGGGAGTGTTTATTTTACGGCTGGCTGGTGTCTGCTTACCCTAAGGGACTCCTACCAGGGAGATGAGGGAGATGAGCTTGGTTGCGGTGAGAAACAGGTCATTTGTGGGGAGGAAGTCAGTTGTGCTCCTTAGACCTCTGCTTTTTGGGTCATCCTCTCCCCCTTTCCAGCCTTTGTTTCCCCCAAAGAACCCTTTTATTTAAGGAATACAAACTTCATGCATTTCATCAATACCACTTTAGGAACATAGTGATTCTTCCCACCGTACCCACCCTCTCACCCCTCTTCCTCCTCCCTCTCCTATTCCCAGTCTTATTTTTCCACTAAGATCTATTTTGAACTAACTTTATACACAGGTTGACTCTATACTAAATAAAGAGTTCAACAAATTGCATGAAAAAACAAAAAACAAACAAAAAAAAAACCTGTTCCTCAACAGTCGAGACAAGGTCAGCCCTTTTCAACTCAAAACATCCTCCGCCTGTGGAACTCACCTCTAGCTCTCTGCCAGGCTTTCTTCTCCCCTAGGAGATTCGTGCACAGCTTCAGGCAAGACCCTGACTTTACGATTTTTAGGATGAAGGCCCTTTGAGTGCCCATACTGTCTGTGTGATTGGTATCTCTGTGAGGTCTGAGTCACCTGCAGGCTCACAGGGACTCCCCTGGCTGCCCAGCCCTGCCGCTCTGCACATCTCCCTGAGCTGTTGTTCACAGATTGCACACAAGCCAGACCCAGCAGCTTATTTTCATTCATTCCATCTTTACACTTCCTTTAGTGCAATGACCTACTTAAGCTAAAGGGAAATACAAACCCCCAAGGAAATGTGCTGACAGCTGTTTCCTGGGTAGAATTAGGTTGGGCATGTGTCTGCGAGAAGCCTGGGAGCTCTAAGAATCATTCTGGCTGGAGATGGAAGTGGAAAAGAAGGGAGAGAAGGTTACAGAAAAAAAAGGTGTCAGACGACAAGTGTTCCTGAGAAGTGACTGGAGACTGAAGGTGGCAGGGAGGGCTGAGGTTTCCCTCTGACGTCTAGTCCCTCGTCTCAGTTTCCTGCCTAGAAGTTCTGCTCCTTACGGTCACGGTCTCAGGAACATCAGGGTCCAGAAACACAGAGTAAGCCAAATAATTATCGAAAAAATAACCTCATACTTCTTTTTTAGGCTAATAATGTTTTGACGTGTAACTAACAGCCGTGTTTGGGAAACAATTTAAGGATAAAGGATTATAGGTGGAAACAGTTTTAAACCACGCACAGGAACACCTGCTTATCTTGGATTTGCCTCACTTCCCCATGACATGGGTGGTTTAGACTATGTAATGGCTGATGCCTTTCAGCTTTTAAATTTCTTGAAGCACATTATTTACCTATTAGCTAGGGTATCTCATAATTCCCATTAGTTAGTAAAGCTGTTAACAAGTAGATTGATCTGTGATTTTTTTCTTTAAAAATTATTTGAAACACTCACACACACACACACACACAAACATAGACATAGACAGAGAAGGAAGCTCCCCTTTGCTGGTCCACTCCACAAACAACTTCCATAGCTGAGGGCAATCTAGGTCTTCCACGGAGGTGGCAGGAACTTAATAACTTGAGCCATTGCTACTGCCTTCCAGGGTGTGCACTGGTAGGAAGTGGAAGTCAGGAACCAGCTCTGGGAGTTGAACCCAGGTACTCTGGTGTGGGATGAGGGCATCTTTACTGCTGTGCTAAACACCTCCTCTCCCTTTCCCTTTCCCTTTTTTGGTGGAGGAATTTTGTAGGATGGCCAACAGGTAGGACACAGAAAAGATGTACGATTCAAACAAGTGACCAAAGCAAACAGGCCTTTGAATTATGGACAACTGATTATCTATGAGCTGTAGCATCCTTGTGGAAACCTCTGGAATGAGTCACAGGGCCCGTTGTCCCAGGCGTTCAATCCTGTATCTATTTGTATAGGGTGAGGGGTTCCACCTACCTCCTATCAAGCCAGAAACTCTACACTGAGCCCTAAAATGCACTTTGCATGCTGTCTTCATTCCACTGTAACATTGTGAAAGGAGTGGGCACTGAATAATATTTGGTGCTAGATTCCTCAGTAAACTATCTGGTATTAATAGGAAGAGCAGTCAAAACTAGTTCCGATATATAAAATACTTTTAGGTCAATTTGTAAGCTGTAAAGTGTTAGAGAATTTAGATCTCAAAGGGTATTTGATCTAATGCTAACGCCTAGGGATGAAAAGAAGATAAAATGAATTGCCCAAGGTTACAAGTTAATTATAATGGTGCAAAGTCAGAAGCAGGAAATACCATGACATCTGCAGGTATGTGGTCTTCCTACTACATGAGGGCATTGCAAAAAGACCACGGAGTTGAGCTGGCGTCATGGTGCAGGGGGTTACGTCCACACCCCATTCTAAAGTCCTGGCTGTTCTGCTTCCCAACCAGCTTCTTGCTAATGCACCTGGGAGAATAGAGGTAGATGAACCAGGTACTTGGGCCTCTGCTACTCACCTTCGAGATCCTAATGGAGCTCCAGGCTCCTGGCTCGAGTGCCTAGAACTCTGCCTGGCATATAGTAAGTATTCAATAAATTTGTGTTTAGTTGAATTAAAGGAACTATGTAGTGAGAGATTTTCTTGAGCATAGACATTGTATTTTTATCAAATATCTTTTCAGCATCCATGGGAGTAATTATATGATTATTTTCTCATTTCATTTCTGACATGGTAAATTATATATTGAGTTTCATAATACTGAAATATCCTTGTATTCCTGCAATAAACCCCATGTTGAAATGCTGTATTATTCTCTTTGAGCTGCCTGACTTTGTTTGCTATTATGCTTATTATATTTAGGTTTTTGAATTGAAACTGAAAGTGATATTGCTGTAAGTCTTGACATATATACTTGATTGGCTTTGTTATCTCTATTATGCTAGTTTCAAAAAATAATTTATAACCCCCTTATTCCACTTTTTTTATAATGCTCTGAAGTAGTTCAAATAGAATTGAGTTGATTTTTCTTTAAAGTATAATTATTCATGCATTTTCATGATATAATCTCTGGATCTTCCACTTTTGTATTTGTTATGCTCGGTATTATAAATACAGTAATATTATTTTGCATTTCCATATTCAAAATTAAATTGGATTTAATTATCTCAAGAAACTATTAAGAACAAATCATCCCACACTGCATAACCTTTTTCTTTTTCTTTTGATTCTTTGGCTAAGGCAGCAGAAGAGATGATGTACTGTACACGGGTTACACTTGGCCACAGCTGAGAACAGACCTAGTCCAGGATGTCGCAGGCCCAGGGCAAAGGGCCGTCGGGAACTGTTTTGGGGTTAGCAAAGTGGGTCTCCTAGGTGGCTTCAGCAATCCATTGGTGATAGAGTTCCAGATCCTTCCAGACAAGGTGTAGATAGTAGCAGGCAGTCCAACAAAGTGTCCCAGTGTCCCAGGTCCCACTCTTCTCACTTCTGCTCCTTTGTTCATGAAGGGTGCACAGCCAGCAGTTCGCTTGGGTCTCTGTCTCACCTTTCTTCTTCTGTGCACCAGCCTATGCATTTGCTTCTTCCTCTACTTGTCTCTGAAGGCACAGAGGTTTCCGAGAACATGGCACTAAAGCTGAGAGAGATAAGCCTCCCTTTAAACCCAATTTCAATTAATGAGAGTTTGGCTTAGCATAGTTGGGTTTCCCTCTCAACATACATTTTACTAGCCATCTATTAATGTGATGGATTGAGAGTGTATGCTTGAAAACAGCCTATCTAGGATTATTTTCTAGTGCGAGCTCTAGTTTCCTCGTCTGTAAAATGGGGATATAACTGGAGCAGATGTTATGGTACAGGGGGTTACGCTGCTGCTTGGGACATTGGCATCTGATACCAGAGTGCCCATTTGAGTCCTGGCTACTCAGCTTCTGATCCAGCTTCCTGCTAACGTGCCTGAGAGACAGCGGATGGCAATTCGAGCACTTGAGTCTCTGCCACTCAGGTGGGATGGAGTTCCTGACTCCTGGCTTTGGCCTGGCCTGGTCCTGGCTGTTGCAGCCATTTGGGAAATGAACCAGCAGAAAGACGATCTCTTTCTTCCCCATTTCTTGTTCTCTGTCACTCTGTTTCCAAATAAATAGATAAAGCTTTTTTTTTTTTTTTTTAACAGAAACACTTCTTTTAATTCTTTGAGGTTCTTGATTTTTTTTATTATTTATTTGAAAGTCAGAGTTACACAGACAGAATGAGAGGCAGAGAGAGAGAGAGAGAGGTCTTCCATCTGTTGGTTCACTCCCCAACTGGCCACAACTGCTGGAGCAGAGCCAATCCTAAGCCAGGAGCCAGGAGCCTCCTCCGGTTCTCCCATGCAAGTGCAGGGGCCCAAGGATCTGGGCCATCATCTACTGCTTTCCCAGGCTACAGCAGAGAGCTGGATTGGAAGTGGAGCACCCAGGATTCAAACCAGCGCCCATATGGGATGCCGGCACTGCAGGCGGCAGCTTTACCTGCTGTGCCACAGCGCCGGCCCCGTTTTTTTTTTTTTTTTTTTTTTTTAAATGGGCATCATAACAACACCTGCTGTTTTTATGGTTGTTTCGAAGAGTAAATGAATTAATAAAAATATACAAAGCACCTGGAACAGCTTCTGGCATTCAGCACATGTTAGCAGTCTTTACTGTGGCTTTGTAGAAACAAGGGTATGTATTATACAGAGTCGGCCCTTAAGTTGCTCATGGTCTAGGTGGAGAGTCAGGAAAAAAACGTACAGGGCCAGTGGAGTGTGCCAGAGATGTTGATGAGGGCACACAGGGCCACACGGGAGCATGGAGTAGGTGCATCGGATCCCAGGTGGTCCAGACAAGGAGAATCTCTGGCTTCAGGGTTGCATGGGCAGAAGGAGTCAGCGGTGGAGAAGCCGGGAGTTGGAAGTGTTTGCCTGGAGTGAGTCCTGTGAGAGGGAGCTGGTGAGCTGGTGGGAGAGGGGGCAGGGGGTAGATGATATAGGATTTCTCCTATGCCGGAGGACTAAGATCCCTATTCCCTGAAGGCTCCTGAGCACTTGGAAGCATCCCAGGAGGAGCAGTATGTGATACCAAAGAGGCACAAGGAATGCGTATGTATACAATGCGTATGTATACCGAATGACGCTTCTTTTATTGTCTTGGTGGGAGAACAGTGAGTTGGCCTGAATTTAGGGAGTGCAAGCTTCCTGGGGAGTGGTGCTGTGATTTTGTTCCCCAGAGGGCACATTTTTGGTTGCTGTAATTGGAGGAGGGGCTGCTGGGTAAAGAGCCAGGGCTATTGCTACAAGGCTACTACATGCCTGACAGCCCAGTCCCCTTCCCAGAGAAGAAACCATCAGGTCCAAAATAACTTGTCACTGCAGTGCCAAGGTTGAGAAACCCTGCTGTAAAGAGACAATGAGATACGGGCTGCAGGAGGAGGTGATAAGCACCCATATCGTGCCCTTAATGCCCCACAAGTATTTTGAACTATGTGGGTGATCCTGGACCTGGCGGGGAGTCTGCCTGCCCTGCTCATGCAGGGGGTTGAGAGGGCATGGTGTGCCTCTGGAGGGACCGACCCCACAACCTGACTGCTGGCAGGTGGCGGGAACCCCAGACACTTTTCCCCACCCCCACTCCCTGTTAAGGGGCCCTGTCATTGACAATCAGGCAAACAGCTCCGGGGTGTGGCCCCGGCCCATTAGGACCACCTGGAAAACTCCCCGAGCTAGTGATCTTCAAGCTGATTGGAGAGGCACAGATGTGCCAATATCGGGTCTATCCTATAGAATTAGTATTGCCCTGAGTTAGTTACGCCCCTCCTGCCTGCCCTTTAAAAGGTGTGCTTGACTGTTAATAAAGCGCACATGTTCACCCAAACATGTCTCCGGTGCTTCTTGGGAAGAACCCCATTGCTCCATCCCGGCAGTGCGCCGGCCTCGCGGGTAGAGCCGGCAACTCTACAGGCCGTGAGCAAGCCAGTGAAGGTTTCTGGGCAGGAAGTATTGACGAAGGTCACCTCCAGGAGGCTTTATCTGGCTTTTGGTGCAGGGCCCTTTGGAGGTGGGAGAGGCTGGCGGCAGGAGAGGATCACGGGAAAGCTGCTGTGATGGTTCAGACTCCAACGGGAGGTGCCTCAATGGCTGGCAGGGACATAATAAAAACTGGAGGCCACAGGAGGCCTGGAGGAAGCTCTCCTGGAAGAAGATAAAGTGCTTCAGAGGAAACGCGCATTGCAAGGTAATGTGCAAATCACACGGAAATATCTCCACGCCGGTAAGAAGACGGGAGCCTGGAGTGACAGGCAACATGTTGGCGGAAGACTGGTTCTTTTTTGGGGGGTGGGGAGAACAGTATTAGACTGAGGACTGAGCATGGTCCGCAGCATCTCTTCTCTTTTCCTGTTTTATTATTATTTTTTTCTCTTAAAAAACTCCAGTTTCTCAACATTGTGGTAAATGAGAGGGACAGAGACAGGGGTGTTCCCAGGTATCCAGACTCCAACATATTCGAGGCTCTTATCAATTGTTGGTTGAGTGGATGGGCAGGAACCAAGTTACGTGAGATGTAATCATGGCCTCCCAGGGTCTGCATTGAAAGGAAGCTGGAATCAGGAAGTGGTACATTGATGGTACCGGGAAGATGGAATCTGGAAGTGAACACAGGTACATTGATGGTACCGGAAAGACGGAGTTGGGAAGTGAACACTGGTGCATGATGGGGGACCTGGGTGTTGAACCACTAGACTAACTGCTTGCTTCCTAACTCCTGCTTTTATTGGATCCTGGTTACTGCCTTCCTGGATGAGTTTCCTCTGTATCTTAGTAGTATCTTTCTTCTGCATATACCGTATTAACCACATTAATTCTAGAGCTTTGCAAATTGAATATTTTTTTAAAAAATATTTTATTTATTTACTTGAAAGGCAGAGTTACAGAGAATGAGCAAGGGAGAGACAGAGAGGTCTTCCATCTGCTGGTTCATTTCCCAAATTGTCAAAATGGCTGGTGTGGGCCAGGCTGAAGTCAGCAGCCAGGAGCTTCTTCTGGGTTTCTTTTGTGAGTGCAGGGGCCCAAGGAATTGGGCCATTTTCTGTTGCTTTCCAAGGCCGTAGCAGGGAGCTTGATGGGAAGTGGAGCAGCCAGGACTTGAACCGGCACCCATATGGGATGCTGGCACTGCAGGTGGCAGCTTTACCCGCTACGCCAAAGCGCCGCTCCCCCCCCCTTTTTTTTTTTAAGATTTATATATTTATTTGAAAGAGTCACACAGAGAAGGAGAGGCAGAGAGGAGTTCATTTTTTTTTTTAAGATTTTATTTATTTGAGAGGTAGAGTTACAGATAGTGAAAGGAAGAGACATAGAGAGGTCTTCCATCTGCTGGTTCACTCCCCAAATGGCCAGCAACAGCCAGAGCTGAGCTGAGCTGATCCAGAGCCAGGAGCCAGGAGCTTCTTCCGGGTCTCCCACGCGGGTGCAGAGGCCCTAGGACCTAGGACCTCTGCTTTTCCAGGCCATAGCAGAGAGCTAGATCATAAGTGGAGCAGCTGGGACTAGAACCGGCTCCCATATGGGATGCTGGCGCTGCAGGCAGATTTACCTACTGCGCCACAGTGCTGGCCCCCAGTCATTAAGTTTTTTAAGTGAAAATCTACACAGCTAATGTTTTAATGGTTATTATACAGTGGATACAGGCTGTATCTTTTGGGTCTCTTTTAACAAGAATTTAAAAATACCATGTCATAAAAAATAGATGCTTTTAAATTTAAAACTCAAGATAACTTTATAAAGCAGTATTTATTAGCCTCTTCCACAGTGAGCAAGCTGGAGCCCAGGGAGCTGAGCATCCGGGGTCTCTGAGGAAAATGGTAGCACCAGGCTGCGGCTCCATCACTGCTCTTTCTTTCTTTCCTTTTTTTTTTTTTTTTTTTTTGGACAGGCAGAGTGGACAGTGAGAGAAACAGAGAGAAAGGTCTTCCTTTGCCGTTGGTTCACCCTCCAATGGCCACCGCGGCCGGTGCACCGCGCTGATGCGAAGGCAGGAGCCAGGTGCTTATCCTGGTCTCCCATGGGGTGCGGGATCACTGCTCTTTCTGTCTCAGCTGCTGTAGCATCCATGGAGTCATGAGACAGAATTTATTGTGTGTGAATGTGTGTGTGCCCCATGTTTTCCTCTTTCTTTTCACAATTAGCTCTATAGTAGTAATGACTTCTACTTTTTCCATGGGGATTATTCTATATCAGAACATGTAGAGGGGCCAGCGCTGTGGTGTAGTGGGTAAAGCCACCGCCTGCCATGCCAGCATCCCATATGGGTGCCAGTTCAAGTCCCAGCTACTCCACTTCTGACCCAGCTCTCTGCTGTGGCCTGGGGTAGCAGTAGAAGATGGCCTAAGTCCTTGGGCTCCTGCACCTGCATGGGAGACCCGGAAGAAGCTCTTGGCTCCTAGCTTTGTCAGCACGGCTTTTGCCTTTGCGGCCATCTGGGGTGTGAACCATTGGATGGAAGACCTCTTTTGCTCTCTCTGCCTCTGCCTCTATGTAACTCTGCCTTTTAAATGAATAAATTAAAAAAATAAAAGAACACATAGGATATCTTGTCATTCTTTTTAGTGGGTATATATTTTATTTTTTTAATAACACAATCCAAAGTTAGATTGTTTTCTTTTTTTGACAGGCAGAGTGGACAATGAGAGAGACAGAGAGAAAGGTCTTCCTTTGCCGTTGGTTCATCCTCCAATGGCCGCTGTGGCCGGCGGCCGACGCACTGCGCTGATCTGAAGCCAGGAGCCCGGTGTTTCCTCCTGGTCTCCCATGCGGGTGCGGGGCCCAAGCGCTTGGGCCATCCTCCACTGCACTCCTGGGCCACAGCAGAGAGCTGGCCTGGAAGAGGAGCAACCTGGACAGAATCCAGTGCCCCGACCGGGACTAGAACCTGGGGTGCTGGTGCTGCAGGCAGAGGATTAGCCTATTGAGCCGTGGCACCGGCCTATATTTCATTTTATTGAATGTTTTATTTGTTTAGTTAGCATTTAAGGTTTTTCCTCTACCCTTTTCATTTTTTAAAAAAAATGCTTCATTTTATTTTTATTTGAGAGGCATATGTATATATATGTATATATGTTTGTATCTATATTTGTGTATGTATATATATATGGGGGGTGGAGGGAGTGAGAAAGAGAGCGCGAGAGAACGAGCACAAGAGTGCATCCACTGTAGCTTCAGTCCCAAATACCTGCAATGGGGAGTGGGCAGGGCCAGGTCAAGGCTGGGATCCAGGAACTCAATCCAGGTCTGCTACTTGGATGGCAAGGGCTCACTCATATGAGCCATCTCCACCGCCTCCCAGGGTCTGCATTAACAGGAGTCTGGAGTCGGCAGGCAGAGCAGGGAAATGAACCCTGGCCTTGTGATACGGAACATAGGTGTCTAACTGGTGACTTAACTGTTAGCTCAAATGCCTGTCCGTCTCCTTGCCCGGTCTTTTTCTGGGATACAATGCTGTTATGGAAAACCTTGTGCATACATCATTCTGCACATAAGGGACAAGTAGAACTGGAGGATAAATTCCTAGAGGTGGAATGGCTGGGTCCAAGGGAATGTGGAGCTATAATTTTGATAGAAATCGCAAATCTTCAGCCACAGAGAGCACACTAAATCCACACTCACAGACAATACACACAGGGTTGTTTTATGTCCTTAAACGTTTTTCTTGCTTATTTTCTGATAAAGCTTAACGTTTTGCACTTTTTATAGTGTGGCTGAGTGTATTTTCATATGTTCAAGAGCCATTTATATCTGATTTTAAAAAGCAATTGCTAATAGGCCGGTGTCTATTAGACTCACTAGGCTAATCCTCCACCTGCGGCGCCGGCACTCTGGGTTCTAGTCCCGGTTGGGGCGCCAGTTCTGTCCCGGTTGCCCCTCTTCCAGTCCAGCTCTCTGCTGTGGCCCGGGAAGGCAGTGGAGGATGGCCCAGGTGCTTGGGCCCTGCACCCGCATGAGAGACCAGGAGGAAGCACCTGGCTCCTGGCTTCGAATCGGTGCAGCACGCTGGCCGTAATGGCCATTTGGGAGGTGAACCAATGGAAGGAAGACCTTTATCTCTGTCTCTCTTACTGTCTAACTCTGCCTGTCAAAAAAAAAATTGCGTTTTTACCGTCCTTCCGAGCCTTGTGAATCCAGGAAAGTCCAGTTGGTCCTGAGGCCTGTGGGTCAGTAGCCTCCTGCCAGTGGGCAGGACTTCAGCCTTCCTCCCCATTCATGATGCTTACTGGACGCTTGCCCAAGAGTTCCCCATGCTTGGGACTTGGCAAGAGCTCCACTGGGATGGAGGTGTCTCAGCCCTGCAGACCCCCTCATCTCCTGCTCTTGCTGTTTTTCCTCCCGCACTACCTTCACCTGCCTCAGACAGCTGACGGGCGGGCGAGGGCTGCCGGCACTCTCCACCCTGGCCGCCGGCCTCCGCGGTCGTGAGCCTGTTTTCACCTCGGCCTGAGCTGCGTGTCCGTTGCCACTAGCCCCACCTGGAGTTCCATAGTCTCCTCGCCTGCCTCTGGCCGCCCAGTCTCAGTACTGCCAGTCCTCTGTTGAGGCATCCACAATGAGGAGGGCATCACTCCTCTCTGAGAGTACATGCATCAAGCACTGTGCTAAATGCTTCGTGGGGCTCATCCCTGCAGTCTTGTGTTAACAGATAATGGATTGTTAGATCGGGGGGGGGGAGGGACGGAGCACAGACTTGACCTCATTATGGAATCCGGGAGGTGGGCCTAGTGGGAGGTCTTTAGGTCACTAGGGTTTACCCCCTAAAAACTACTTCTCACAAAATGATTGATTAGTATTTTTTTTAAGATTTTTTATTTATTTGAAAGGCAGAATTAGAGAGAGAGGGAGAGACAAAGAGAAAGCTTCCACCTGCTGCTTCACTCCCCGAATAGCTGTAACAGCCAGGGCTGGGCCAGACTGAAGCCAGGAGCTTCTTCCAGCTCTCCCAAGTGGGTGCAGGGGCCTGCACACTTGGGCCATCCTCAGCTGCTTTTCTCAGGCACATTAGCAGGGAGCTAGATTGGAAGTGGAGCAGCTGGGACTCGAACCGGTGCCCATATGGGATGCTGGCATTGCAGGTGGTGGCTCTACTTGCTGTGCCACAGTGTCAGCCCCTCCTCTCAGGTATTTTAATTAAAGTGATGAAAACCTGGCTAATACACAGAAAAAGGATGAATTTTCTTTCTCTTTTGGACCTGGAGAATCAACTTCTCTTGCTCTCAGACCTCAGAGACCCCTGGTTCTTGGTCCTTGGACTCCAGGACGCCACACATTCAGCCCAGGATCTCCGGCCTGCTGCCTTGGCCTGGGCGTTATGCCGCTGGCTTCCCTCGATCTCCAGCTTGCAGCTGGTGTATTGTGGGATGTCTTGGCTTCCCTAGACCTGTGAGCCAGTTCTCTTAATAAATCTTCTCTTGTATGTATATATTCTATTGATCTCTCTCTGGAGTACCAGACCGATACGGGCAATGAGTAGAGGAGCCAGCACGCCATCTCCATTGCACTCAGAAGTGCTTGCAGCTAACTGCACTTGCAGGTGGTACTAAATGGACCTCTGGGGTTTGCTCTTTGGTGGCTTTTGGTTGCTGTGATCGCTCTGTAGCTCATGTGCGCCTTGTTGTCTTACGTTTGCTTGGATGAAAATATGACTGCCTCTGCTAATTGGCCAGGTTTATTTTCTGGGGCTGAGTGGAGGGCAGGAAACACTGTAGGGGTTTCCTATCATAGGAGACAGAGACCATGGGCATCCAGGGCTTGAGTTTTCTCTTCAGATCTCTTCTTTCTAAGTGGTCATAGGGCTGAGAGGCTGGAGGATGCCAATAAATATCCTCACACCTCCCTTTGTGTAGAACCTTCACCTCCATTCAGCACTCACTGCCCTGGCTGAACCCACCTGCACCTGCGCCTCGCTTGGGTAACTTTCCTCTCTGGAGCCTCCTTGTCCTTGTTGCCTTATGGCTTCTACCAGGCATGTCAGGTCATCAGATCCATGTGGAAGTGGATCTCTCACACTGTTCGGTCTCAAAAGATTCCCCAAGGGGTTCCCAAGGTCTAGCAGATCAGGGACTACAACCAGCCCATTGAATAAGGGTTCGTGAACCTTCCTTACCTTATACTGAGGGTAAGGAAGGCCAATGGGTGTGTGGCCAGCTGCACAAGCTGACGTGGCTGGGCCTTAACCCTGGCACTACTGAGCCATCCATTATGTAGTCTGCCCCCTGATCAAAGCTGTGCTCTGTGATCTTGCCTGGAGGCATGACAAAGGATTTTTTTTCTCCAAAGAAATCTTTTACTTAACAAGTACAAATTTCCTAAGTACAACTTTAGGAATATAGTGATTCTTCTCAGCAGTGGCTCCGCAGGCCCCTGGCAATCCCACACTTGACAGTCAGCATTCCCAGCTTCTCTTCCAGCGGCGCTACCCAACTCTGCTTTGCTCCCCGCCCCCCCCCCCCCCCCCCCACCGTGGTAGCTCGGATTCTGGATTCAGGTTCTGCTCTGTGGCCGTTTCCCAGAGCGCACAACCACACCCTAGAGGCGTTATCAGCAGAGCTTTTCGCTGTTCTCTCTGTCCCTTGGGACAGGCAGGACTAAGAGATCAAGTGTTTGGGAGGGGTGGGTGGGGCTGGGATTGCAGCCGGGAACAGCAGGTCAACTCCACAAGGATTCAGTTGGCTGTTTTTCCCAGGCTGGAAGTGTCCTCTTTACCTCTAGCTGTGAGCTGCAGGCAGGGATTTTTTTTTTTTTTTTTTTAAGATTTATTTATTTGAAAGGCAGAGTTACAGAGAGGTGGCAGGGCAGGGGAGGGGAGAGAGAGTAAGGGAGAAGGGAGAGGGGAGAGGGGAGGGGAGAGGGAGTCTTCCATCTGCTGGTTCACTCCCCAAATGGCCAAAACGGTCGGAGCTGGGATGATCCGAAACCAGGAGACTGGAGCTTCTTCTGGATCTCCCACACAGGTGCAGAGGCCCAGGCACCTGGGCCATCCTTTACTGTTTTCCCAGGCCACAGCAGAGAGCTGGATTGGAAGTGGAGCAGCTGGGACTTGAACCGGTGCCCATATGGGATTCTAGCACAGCGGACCAGAGCCTCAAACTGCGGAGCCACAGCACCGGCCCCTGTGAGCAGGAATTTAACCCAGGCTGCCTACCTGCAGTCGGGACTCTGATTTATCTCTTGAAGCACTTCCGGTCTCGGAGAGAAGTGAGTCTGTTCTACAGGTAAACGTGAACACACACACAAGTGCACATGAAAATTCCATGGTTTTGGGAAAAAGAAGAAAATCATTCCCAACAGCAGCTTCATTTCGTAACTTGCAGAGCCAACAATTTCTTTGCCAGAATCTGGGGCTGTTTCTGAAGGACACAGTGTGTGAGGGCCGATCCTAGTCTGTTCTGGATGCCATAACAAAATACCATAGAGCAGAAAGAAACTGACCGCTCACTGTTTCGGAGGCTGGAAAGACTCAGTGTCTGCTGAAGACTCGCTTCCTCACAGACAGCACCTTTTGGCCATGTCCACCCTGGGGAACTGCCCCCTCCCGCCTCTCATGCAGGAACATGCATACCATTCAAGACACATGCATGACCTCCCCCACGTCCCATCACACGGGGGATTACGGTTCAGCATGTAAACTTGGGAGGGGTGGTGCACACACGTTCCGGTTCTCGTCCGCTAACGCGTGTGACCTCAAGAAAGTCACGTCAGCCTCAGGTTTTCTCACCATCTGTCAGTGATGGGGAGGCCTGGTGGTCTCAGGGGTTCACCCAGTCAGCAGCTGCTCACAGAGGTGAGCCTGCTAACCTTCACCAGTGCAAATCACCGTGAGCAGAGCATCCAGCCCATAGCAGTGAGAACACATCTTTCCTATGCACAGTCTGCCGTGTATTTATTCCATTGAGCATCGTTGACATTTTGGATCCTGTGATCTCTCTTTGTGAGGGGCTGTCCTGTGTGTTGTAGGACCTTGAGCAGCATCCATATCTACTGGATGCCCATGGCACCTCTCCTCCAGCTATGACAACCCAAAATGGCTCCAGATATTGGCAACCAGACCCTGGGGTAGGAGGCACAATCTCTTCCAGGTGAGAGCTGTGGGTCTACCCTGTGCAAGTTGCAGAGAATCTGTTACTGAAGCAAATTCTTCCTCCCAAAGAAACCAGACCATAGACCACAAGGGTGCTGCTGTCTGTGGTTTGTAGCTCAGGGCTGTGGACACTGCAGGTGTAGCAGCCTCTTCATTGTGGGTTTCCCTGATTATCGTATCTTACATACTTCAGAGGCCTTGGTCAAGAATTTCCACTGCTCTGAACTTGTTCTAGTCTTGTATCTTCACGCTGCCTTCTTCACAAACTAGTACCTAACAAATGCCTTGAAATTCTGGAAGAGGTTGATATTTGACTCACTTAATGTGGTGGAATGAGAGGTGAAAAGGTCATGCCAAGATGGCTGCTGAGGTGAGAAGGTCATGCCAAGATGGCCGCTGACAACAGAAACTGCCTGGCAACAGGCCATGATTGGATGGCTTTGGAAACCACATGATAACAGAGCCCGACTGACAACAGGCTGTGATTGGATAGTTTCAGAAACTGCCTGGCAACAGAGCCTGACTGGCAACAGGCTGTGATTGGTTAGGGCATAGACCACCCCTTGACCGGATTGGCTGCCTTGGCAATATAAGCAGCTGTAGCAACTGAGTCTGCGGGCTGATTGCCTCTGGCCTGTTTTCACCGGACTCCCGGGGTCTGTGTGGTGACGCCGCACCTCTTGCCCTCACCACGCTCCTCCTCTCAGGAACGAATCCTCTCAGAGAAGAAATCAACCTCAACAATGTAAAACTTATTTTCTCTAAAGCTTTGCTGGTGGAACAGTGAGACTCTGTAAATCTCTACACGAAGCCTATCTTCAGCTGAACTCTAGAAATTCACATCTCTGCTCTGGGCTGCTTGTGTCAGGGTGAGCAAGCAGCCCATTCACTGTGAGGGTAGACAGAACACTAGGGATAGAAGAAGCAGGGTTTTGGAGCCATGTTCAACTGTGGATGTGGAACGAAACTAATCCGCAGAGCTAGGTAACCACGGAGGGGAGACTCCTGGCAGAGGAAGAGCTGTGGATTGTGTAATCAGATGGCTCATAGAGAAGAGCAGTAACTGGCTCCACCCAGAAAGATCCAACTGCTGGGCTCAGGAGAAATGTTACTCTGGGTTGATTCTTATCCTCACAGTCAACGTATGGTTGTGTTGCTGCATAATGACAATGGGCACCACATGTGTTGGTGGTGGGCCATGAAATTATAATAGGGCTGAAATAGAACCACTGCCTAGTATCTACAAATTTTAAAAACTTATTTGAAAGAGAGCAACACACCCGAATGGAGGGAGGGAGGGAGAGTGAGAGCGAGGGCGAGGGCGAGGGAGAGAGAGGAGAGAAAGAAAGAGAGAAAGAGGGAGAGAGATCTTCCATCTGCTGGTTCACTCTCCAAAAGGCCACAGGAGCCAGGGCTGGGTCAGGCTGAAATTAAGAGACTAGAACTTCATTCAAGCCTCATTCATGGGTGGCAGGGGCCCAAAGATTCAAGCCAATATCCACTAATATCCCAGGTACATTAGGGAGGTGCTGGATCAGCAGTGGAACAGCTGGGACTTAGAACTGGCACTCTGACATGGAATTTTGATGTTGCAGGTAGCAATTTAATCTGTGCCACAACGCCCATCACTTAGAACTTTTAAAGATTTTTATTCATTTGTGTGTGTGTGTGTGTGTGTGAGAGAGAGAGAGAGAGAGAGAGAGAGAGAGAGAGAGAGAGAGAGAAACTCCTATCCTACTGCTGGTTTGCTCCCCAAATGGCTACAGCAACTAAGTCTGTACAAAGCTGAAGCCTGGAACCCAGTCCAGGTCCCCCACATGGGCTGCAGAGGCCCAAACACTTGAGCCTTGAACCATCACCTATTGCCTAGCAGGGTGCACACTGGCAGAAAGATGGAATCAGGAGTGAAGCTGGGACTCAAACCCAGGCACTCCAATTTGTAATGCGGGTGTACCAAGCAGCATCTTAACTGATGTACCCAATGCCCGTGCTCCTTCTATGGTTAGATTTGCAAATACTTATCATTGTGTTGTAGTATTCAGTACAGTAGCATGCTATATCAATAGGGATACCATGCAATATAGGTGTGTGGCAGGCTGTATCATCTAGGTTTGTGTAATTGCACTATTATGTTCACACAATGGTGAAATCGTCTAATGATACATTTCTCAGAATATAACCTGTCATCTAGGCATACATGCCTGCATTTGCCAATGAGCTGTTATGGGTCTGTGTATCTAGGGTCCGCCTTGCCAGAGGAGAGACTGGGGAGAGACTTCATCAAAGGCCAAATATAACTTGGTGAATGTTGGGGACAGGCTGGGAGGAAGATAGAGGTCCAATCCACAGAGCCCAGTCCTCTTGCCTTCCCATGGCTCATTTCTGTAGACAGGGCCTCATACACAGTCCTCCCATCCCATCCATCGGTTCTCAAAGTAGCATCTCCTCCTCCTTCCCCAACTTCTCACCCTCAAGCCAACAGCCTTGTGTGATCCCCCAGGGTGCAAGCGGGGCAGTAGACACGGATGCAGCGAGTGCTAGAGGTGGGAGGAATGTGTTTTGTGATGCCTCTCTCACTCTCTTGCCTGCCCATGGTCTCTGCTCAGTCTCTGTGGTCCTTGCTGGAAAGAGCTATGTTTCTGAGTTCCTGGCCTTCCCTCTTCTGCCTCCTTTAACTTCTGAATTTTCTTTAAAGCTTAATTCAAATGCTACCTCCTCTAGGAAGACCTCCTGCTGGCTTAAGCTATTATGGGATGCTCTGTTGTGTTCCTATGACAGGCTGTGATTCTGTGTTTGAAAGGTTTATACTATTTAGTCAGTGTGTCTTTCCATGTTTATCTTTCCTCATTGGCTGAACTCCTCAAGGGTAGAAATTAAATTTCTTATTTCTATGTATTTTAGGCCTTTTGGTCTTGGCTAATAAAAGTCCTGAATAAATATCTATTGGTCAAAATTAATGTAGAGAATTTAGTGGGCCACTATGACCCTTGGGAACTTCAACATACGCACTGCCAGGTCCCACCCTGAAACCTACGGATTCTTAGGTCTGGGTGGGGTTTTTTGGATCCACCATTTATAAAAGCCAATATGGGGGCAGGTGTTTGGTGTAGGTAGCTAAGACATCGCTTGGGTGCTGTGGATAAGACACTCCCATGTTGGAGTGTCTGGTTTGAGCCCTGGCTCCACTTCCACTTCCAGCTTCCTGCTAATGCACACTCTAGGAAGCCATCAGTGATGGCTTAAGTGGTTGGGTCACTGCCACTCACCTGGACTGAATTCCTGACTCCTGACTTTTATCTGGCCCAGTCCTAGCTATTGCAGGTACCTGGGGAGTGAACTAGCAGACTGAAGATCTCTTTCTGTCTCTGTCTCTTTCAAATAAATAAATAAAAAATTAGGAAAAAAAAAGAGCACATACTGTTAAAGAAAAAAAAAAAAAGGCCCATAGGATTTTGAGGCCTGTTCATGGTTAAGAACCACTGATATAACTAAACCTACTCTTCTACCTTCTCTGAAACTCAGAGGGGGCAATGCCACCCAAGATTAAACTAAGTATCCAGGTATCCTTACAATTGTGTGGCCTTTTTTCTGCATCTCAAAGACGAGATAGAGGAGTATAGGGAAGAGGAGAATTGATGAAATGTGAAACGGTATATCAGTATGGGAGGAAAGTTCTCTGGTTCTTCAACACCAATGATCACCATTAATGACAATTTACCCTATTGTATGGGGAAGCACAGACCCTCCTAATGACAATGCAGATGTTTGAGAAGAAAACATGGCCACGCTCAGCTGGAGGTAGTGTGGGAGTGACTCAGCCATGATCAGCCACACTTCTTTGCTTGTAAAGTATGCACACAGCATCTGCTTAACAACCTTACCTAGAACTACTCTTGGATTGTTGGAAGGAGGGGTGTGGAGACTGCTTAGTCCAGTGACTTGAGTTTAAAGGTGAGGAAACTGGGGCTCAAGGAGAGGCAGTGACTCCATGAGCTTTAGTCAGTTAATGGAAAAGCTGGGCTTACAGTGTAGCTCCCCAACTCTTTGCCAAGAACTATGTACACACCAGTTATTCATGAACAGTTTAGTTAAATACTACTAGGTTGTGGGATAACCTTCTGATTTTCTCATTTATTAGTCAACTTTGTATCACTACAACTGGAAGACCTAAGAGAAGCTACACATGAGGAAGAAGGTTTATTCATCCCACAGTTTTGGAGGTTCACTGTCTGAGATCCAGTGGCCCCATTGGTTTGCTGTCTGATAAGTGTTGCATGGCAGAATGTGCAGAGGAAGGATTACACGGAAAACCAGGGAGGGGAGAAAGAGGGAAGGAGAGAAGGAAGGATGAGGGGGGTAGAGCAGGAGAAAATATACTTTCACGTGATCTCTCCTAAAGCCATCATAATCCAATCATGGGCTCCACTTAATCCAATCACTTCCCAAGGCCCCACCTTCAGACAGCACAAATCCACCAAGTTAGATCCTTAACCTATTCACATAAGACTGTGGGTGATCAACCTCTTAATACATTGGCCTCTGGGGGACACCCAAGCTATTATCCAAGCCATAACATCTCAGGAGTCTTCAAAGTGTCCCAAAGCATGTCCTAAACAGATCTGCCTAATTCCTTTCAATTCTTCTCCCGTCGTTGCCTTCAGAGTCAATTTTCAGAAACTTCGCACTGAATAGAGCTTACACTTGTTTCTCAGGGTTACAGAATAAATTCCAAATTACTCAGCAGGGCACAGCAGGTGCTTTGTGATCCAACCTTAGCCTGTGATCCAACCTTAGCCTGTGTCCTAATGTTATTTCCATCCCTGCCATGATTGTGATGGGCACAGTTGCTTTCTTATCTACACTCATTCACCTCCCTGCTCTTTTGTTTGGCAGAACTCATCACCAGTTAGAGAGGTTGCAAGTACAGATACTCACTTTCCCAGCTCAGTGAACCCTGGAACATGGGCTTGTGAGTCAGCACTGGCCAATGTCTGTGGAAGTCCACGACATGAGGGATACAAGGTGGACTTGTAAAGATTTCTCTCCTTCTAAAACAGAGAAAACGCAGGCTTGGGGGACAAAAGCCAAGGGTGCCAGATGGGCAGAGGGGAGTGCTCTCTACTCTCCAATGTTCCTCTGCAGGAATGTTCCTCATTCCACTCCCTCAGACTCACCTTGGGGCCCATGTCACGGAACCTGTGAATCCGATGCTAGGAGAGAGGACGGAGTCTCAGTCTGACATTCCAAACCAAGGGTGGATATGAGCTGTGGGAGTTGAGGCTGCTCAGGACCCCCTACAAGGATGCCCCCAGCTTTAGTCACCTGCTTTAATTTTCTGCAGAGACCCCTGCCCCTACCTCTCCTTGCTATATATTGCTGTAATTTATTGACCTCAAAAATGCTCACTCGGAGCAAGGAGGATCCCCAGGGTTCTCCCCCATCTACTTATGGGACCCCATGGGGCCAGGTGCTGAGGGGAGTCTTTCTGCTCCCCACCCATCACATGCTCCCCCTACCCTGCCCCTGGACAGCCCAGGTTAGGCAGTGCCCATTTGCAAGGGGGAGAGGGAGGGAGTGGGCTCCCACCTGCTGTGTTTCATTGGAACTGTGAGAGGGATCATGTCCTGATGTTTGTTCTTGCCAGATAGGGACAGGGATGCCAGGACCACACTCCTACACTGGCCACACTTCGGTCACTCATCACATTGAGTTCAGGCCCCTCGAGTGTTTGGATAAAGTCAGGTCAGAGCTGCAGGTACACAGCCCTCCAGTGTCTTAGAAGAGCAATTTGCCGGCCACTGATCTCTCCGTTCAGAAGTGTGCAGTCTTAATGTACAGCACTGACATACTGTTATTTTATGTTCTTTTCATTAAAAGCTTGACTGAAAAATCAGACTAGAAGAGGTCTTTCTGTCTTCTGTCTTGTCTGGAATGATGTCATGTGAGCTCATGGTGACTAAAGCTGCTGCAACCATCTTGAAATCTCAAGCAAGGAGACCAAAGAGACCCAAGAAGACCCGCCCACAGGTCAGCCCTCACTGACCTGACCCAACCAGCTGTGCATCTTCCCACAACTGGGCTTACTGTTACATCAGATGGAAAGACAGGCAATTGTCTCATAACAAATGACCAGATAATGAACTTAAAAATCCACAACTACTTAGGTCATCCATTAACTGCAATCTGATCTATACAACAAGTGTTTTGGATGCCGTCAGGCCTCAGGGGAGACAGCAGCTCCCTGCCTCACTGAGCGAGTTCAGGAAATGGCAGTGAGGCTTCAAACCACAGGAAAGCTCACGTCTTCCCCTTCTCGCCCCTGGCCTTGCTCTTCGTGCCTGCCATTGTGAGCTCCTCATGGGGCCATTTCTGCTACCAGAGGGCCACTGAGCATTCGTCGGTGCCCTTGACTTGTTCACTTGTCCCACCCTCACTCTCTTTATGTCCGGTTCTTCTAGGCAGGGACTTCACTTCCTGTCCTCTGTTTTCTTTTTACCCAGCAGTTGAAGTTTGACAGAATCTGGGAGGACTTTGGCTCCTCCAAGAGGTTTTCTCCTTCCCCACTCCACAGGGCCTCCTGGGGCCACTTGAGGAGGTGGCCTTGCCCACTGCATCCTAGGAGGGGATTCTCACTCGTTGGGACCCTTGTCTTCCTGTCTGGAGGTGGATGCTGCCATCTTTCACCTCTCTCTAGGCACAGAAGAAAGATCTTTAATCATCTCCATTGATTTGCCGGCTTCAGAAAGCTGATACTCTCTTCAGTTTCCAATAACTTCCTCCACCCTGAGCGCTCCTGCGTGTCAGCATATCCATCTGTTGGAATCCTTCCCGTCCTTGAAAACATTGCCCAGGTTCATGTCCCCACGAGGCAATCCTTGTCCAGGACAGCCACAGACCTGCTTGTCTTTCATCACTGGCAGGAGTGTATCTGGTTGGGATTATGAATTGGACTGCAAGCTCCAAGGGCCATGGTTTATGTATCTTCTTTAATAATCTCTTTGAAAGTAGGTGCTGTTGGGCAAACTGAGTCAACAAACATTTGTTTGTTCTTGTTATATATAATAATAAATACAATTGTTGTTCAAAGCTACCTTTATTTCGGTTGTATTTCTGTGTAGCCCAAAGCATCACACCCAATACATATACCAATGAGGGAAATGGGGGTGGATATGGCCTTTTCCTACACTTTATCTTAACCTGGGTGGTGTATGGAGAGGTCGTGGCTCTGAGAAATGGGAGGTTAAGAGTTAATGTGTGTGTAAAAACGTGAAATTGTAGGAAACTGGGAATTAATCTTTATATTGATATGGTATGGAGGGTGACAAGGAGGTTGTTTAAAGCCAAGATTGGGGTGAACATTTGACCTACTGGTTAAGATACTTGTGTCCCACATTGGAGTCACAGGGCTTCCTGATAGACTCTTGGAGGCAGCAGTTGATGGCTAAAATAACCATGTTCCTACCACCCACATGAGAGACCTAGATTCAGTTCCTGGTTCCCTGCTTCAGCCCCAACCCAGCCTTGTCCCAGCCATGGCCTTTGAAAGCATTTGGGGAGTGAACCAGCAGGTGAGATTCTCTCTCTCTCTCTCTTTGTCCCTTAAATAAAGAAAAAAAATTTAAAAATCCTTCCCTATTTTAAAAATGAAAAATAAAAAGACAAGATTAAAATGATGGACTCCACGTTCAGTGTTAGCCCACTGTAAATTAGCAAAATCTGGGCAATCTTTTTAACAACTAGCATTTCTTGAGTACCCCAGGTATGTGGGTTTGGCTGGCTGATAATACTCTGTTCCTTAATATCTTAACTCTCCTCACCCAGACCAATGCTTCCTAACGTGAAATTCGATTTTACTTTCAATAGATAAAGAAAATAGTTTTTCTTCTCCATTTAGGTCAAAAGCAATTTTGGCAGCAATTCAAACACTGCTCAGGGCACCCAGAATAACTGGAAACTTATCTTTGTGTCTTTTTTGGGCCTGTTTCTTTCTACCATATTTTTCTTGCCCCTTGAATTTCCTTTTCTTTGTTTGTTTGTTTTGCAGTTTTCACTTATTTTCCACCCCATCTCTCTTCGTTGACATCTTCCTACAGTGTCTTTATCTGAATCTTCTTGTATTCTTCTCCAGGATGACAGTAGCACTTCAGGAATTCATGTGAAGCAGGGTGGGGAGTTGGGATCCTTGGATCAGGAGGAAAGTAATTTGGTAAGGTAGAGGGAGCCTTGGCCTGGAGTTTAGGAGACCTGGGTTTTCCTGAGGGATTTTATCACTCACTACCTGGGTGACCTTGGGCAAACTGCAACTTCTTGGACTTTGCAAGCTCTTATCTCTAAGAAGAAGGATTGTTCTCTAGGCATTAAGATTCTGTGACATTTGTAAAAGTCAGCTTTACGTAAAAACTAAGATTTATATTTGTATCTGAAAATAAGGGTCTTTGCTGATAATTAACACTGGATACAAAAGTCATTTTGTATTCTGCAACTTGTGGTTACCTGAGCTTTATAAATGAGGACTGGGATTTGGGGCCAGCATTTCCCAGGTGTCATCAATCAAACCCTGGAAACTTTTCCAGATAGGAGCTGACTCTGAAGGAAATGGGGAGATAGAATAATAAAGCCCTTGACTTTGCTCTTTTTCAGCCCCATAGTTAAAAAAGCGTAACATGAAATCTACCCTATTAACCAAGTTCCAAGTGTACAGTACTGTATTGTTAACTAAAGACGTCTTGCATAGCAGGTCTCTGGAACTTTGCCATCTGGTATACCTGAAACTTTGGCTCCACTGCGCAGCAATTCTTCATTTCCTCCTCCTCCAACCCCTGGCAGCCACCATTCTGTTTTCTGCTTTTATGAGTTTGACTCATCTAGATACTGTAGTGATGGAAGCATGGAGTGTTTGCCCTTTTGTGACTGGTTTATTTCCCATGGAACAATATCCTCAAGCTTGATGCATGTTGCCCTCACCAATGCAAAAATTTTTTGGGCCAATTGGCCTGGCACCCACTTACTCCTTAGGATAACTCTCTTTACCTTTTGAAATGTTTCCAATATTGCTTTATTATTCATTTACTATTTTATTTTGTTTAAATTTTTAGATTTATTTATTTATAAGGTAGAGAGAGGGAGAGAGAGAGAGAGAGAGACTGAGAGAGAGAGAGAAAGAAGCTCTTCCAACCATTGCTTCACTCCTTAAATGGCCGCAATGACTAGGGTTGGCCCAGGCTGAAGCCAGGAGCTTGGAACTCCATCTGAGTTTCATGTGGGTGGCAGGGACCCACGTTCTTGGGCCATCCTCTGCTGCTTTTCCAGGCGCAGCAGCAGGGAGCTGAATTGGAAGCAGAGCAGTTGGAACTGGAACTGGCACTCTGGTATGGGAGGCTGGCATTGCAAATGGCTCTATGATGCTGTCCACTCATTTATTATTTGAAATTACAGCAAGGCTTGTACAAAACAGAAGTGTTTGTGTGCAGACATGGTCTTTCTAACTGAAAGGTCATACTATTTTGGAAAATCTAAATTCTTGTCTTGACTCCGTGCTGCCTTGGGCAAGTCCCTCTCACTATGGGCTTGGCTTCCTCATCTGTAAAAGAGAGGCATTAGATCAGTTGGATGATTCTCAACCAGTGAGAACTGGTTCTTAGTTTTATTCTTCAGCAGACATTTGGCCATGTCTGGACACATTTTGTTGTCACAGCCGGGGAGGTTGTTAGTGGCTTCTAGCGGGAGAGGCTGGGGGTGCTGCTGAATACCCTGCGATGAACAGGATAGTGCCCTGTCATCACCCACCCAGAGAATTTTCTAGTCCAAAGGCCAATAGTGCTTAAGTTGACAAATCCTGGATTAGTTGCTTTCTAAATTCTCCATCATCTTCTTAAAATATGACAATTGTTTCCGTGTCTTCCATTTTTTCCTTCACCTACTCTAGGACTTGAGCTCAAGATAGAACTATAAAGAGTTTGTTTAATTTCTTCCTTCCCCTTTCCTAGTTTGCTCTTCCTAGCATTTATTCTCCCTTTGCTTCCTTCGCTGTCTTGTTATCAGCTGGGACAAGCTTCAGAGGTATGCGTGTTTCAACAGAGTTTAAATCCAGGCAGCATTAGGCTGGCCTCTGCTGCCAGACTGCTTCTGTTTCATGTTCTGAGTCCATGTGGGACCTGTGTCCCCACTGTTATGTAAGCTGGGGGAGGGGACTTTAGTTCAGTACTAAAATAAGATGATGCTTAGTTTTTAGTTGTAATTTTTAGCTGCTGTTAGATTTTGCTCCTTATGTTTTCCTATGCCTACAGTCAAATATAGACATACCTGCTTATTTAGGTTTTAGTTCCATAGAAATGAAAGCATAACATCCTTACTATATACCTTGCCTTTAAGACACAGTCTTTAATAATTTATTTTTTGCGTGTCTTCCGTGCTAGAAATCTGTTAAATACCCAAGCACAAAACTCAGAGCTGAGGTGTTATTTCTGATGTTCTCCCCTTTCCTAGCTCTCAGATCTATTACATCTCCAACTCCTGTCAATTCTGTCTGCTAAATAGTATCCAGGTTTGTCCCTGGGCCCCACCACTGTCAGTAACTGCCATCCAAGTTCCTATAAGCTCATCCTGGATCCTTGCGATCTACAACTAACCACCCCACCCCATCTATCTGGGTCCCCTCCAGACCCTTCTTGGCATTGAAATATGAGTCGCCATTTCAAAATCAAAGTTAGATCCCAACAATTCCCATGACAAAACCCTTCAATGGATTTTCATCATGCTGAGGATAAAGGTAAAACTCTTTTCCACGGCTCAGGGGATCTGTCCCAAGCCCCTCCCCTCTGCCTACTTCTCCAGTTGCATCTCCTGCCACTGTCCCCTCTTTTTTCCTGCTCCTGTAACAATGGTCACCTTCCAGTCCCTCGAGTTCCCCATGCTTCTGCCTACCACAGTGGCTTTGCATATGCTTTTTCTCAAGCCTGGGATGCTTTCTCCATTGGTATTCCCACTTCTTTGTCTTAGGTTGGTGTTATGGTTTGAATAGTTTTGGCTTCTGAACTCATGTGAACATTAAACCCTAAAGTCATAAGTTAACAGTACTGAGACAGAAAGACAGATAGAGATCTTCTATCTTCTGTTTTGTTTCCTGAGAGCCTGCAACAGCTAGGGCTGGACAAGGCTAAGGGCAGGAGCTATAAACTCAGTCTGGATCTCCCACATGGATGCAGGGACCCAACTTACCAAAACCATCATCTTCTGCCTCCCATGGTGTGCACTGGCAGGAGGTTGGAATCAAAAGCAGAGTTGAGACTAGAATCTAGGCAGCTGGGGGAATAAAATAGAAAATGGGCATCTCAAGTGGTGTCTTAATGGTTGTGCCACAGGCCTGTCCTGAGACAGACTGTTTTGATGCAGAAGAAAAAAATGACTGCTGGCATCTCCAGATATACATTATCTCTGTGTTACAAGCCTCCGCAGCGACAGACTGAGTATCTTTCTTGCAGTATCCAAATATTAGAGAATTGATTGGTCCCGATTGAGTCATCTGCCTGCTCCATGGACCATTCCCTGTGATGGGTTATTAGAAATATGTGGCTACCCAGCTTGGATGATATGCCACCCCCATGGTAGTGATGGAGTGGGGTTCTGTGACTGATAGATCCTCCAGAAACACATGGAGGGAAGAAAGAGGGCAGCTACTGCAGAAACAAAGAGAAATATTGGACACAAGGAAATAACAGACATCCCTAAGAAGAGGAACTGGTTTGCTTCATAATTAAGTCATTCGGACACTCCTTTATTAAAAAGCATCTATTGACCCCTGTTAGGAAAAATACTTCCAAACATAGATCTGAGAGTTCCCTTCTCAAGAAACTTAGTGTAGTGGAAGAAATAGACAAAGAAGGGATTATAATAGGAATCGGCTTTCAAGAACTTATATTATCAGAGTGACCCAACTGCAGGGAATTAAAAAGTAGAATTCTTTAGGCATTTCCAAAGGAATTCGGAGCTATTGTGAAAATGAGAACCATCTTGTGCCTTTGACTCCATTCTTGACAAAACTAATTAGTCACCCTCTGCCTGGCAGTGGGGCAGGAGGCTTGGGACAGAGGAAGCTCAGGAGACATAAAACATTGGCTGAGACAGAGGTCCTTCAGCAAGGGGAAATATGGCAATTCCAAAGATTTTCTGATTTGAAAAGTTCTTAATCAATTCCCGTGTCTGGACTGCAAAAATCAACCCCCAAATCCAGACCTGCAAAAATCAGTTCCTTCTTGGTTTGCTGGAAAACTTTCTGGGGAAAACTTGACTATATGCTAAATTTGTCAGTCATCAAGTATTTACAGTCCTGCAAATGGTTAAACAATCTCACTTTTTTTTTCTAAAAATGAACTTATCTTTTAATTCTATTAACTATTAAAAAGTTTAAATTTTTTTTTTTGATTTATTTGAAATGAGGGATGGAGGGAAGGAGAAAAGAGAAGAGAAGAGAAGAGAAGAGAAGAGAAGAGAAGAGAAGAGAAGAGAAGAGAAGAGATCTCATCTACTGGTTAGCTCCTCAAATGCTCATATCAGCCAGGCTGGACCAGGCCAAAGCCAAAGAGCTGGGAATTCAACCTGGGTCTCTCATGTGGGTGGCAGGGACCCAACCACTAAGCCATCACCCTGCCTCCCAAGGTGTGCATTAACAGGAAGCTGGAATCAGGAGCACAACTGGGACGTAAATGCAGGCACTCTGCTAGGGAATCCCAAGCGGCAGCTTAACTGCTGTGCCAAATGCCTGCCGTCAATCACTTGTTAAATGCACTGTTAGTCACGCATCCTCCTATGGGATTTCTGTGGCCTCAGTCAATGTTCCATGGAGACACCACTTTCTGGAATTCAATATTCAAGTGGGAAATTTCTCAGGCCCTACCTGCTTGAGGGGTAAAAGTCAAAGAATACATCATTCATAATAACAATAACTGAAGACAATCAAGGCTAAGTGACTTGATTTGCCACTGGAAAAAAACAGTGATTTAGGATGTAGCTGGTCAGAATAGTTTATTCTAGCAGTACAGGATTATTTATTATAAGGTCTGTATGACCTTCCTTTTACTGGGGCCCAACCCATGCACAGATCTCCCCAAACACACAGTTCAAGCCCTTTACCAACTGTAGCTTTTATAATTCAAAAGGGAAAGGGAGAGAGGGAGGAAGAAAGGGAGAGAAAGATCTTTTACCTGCTGGTTCACTTTCCAAATAGCTATAACACTTAATAGCCAGGGCTGGGTCAGGTTGAAGCCAGGAGCCAGGAACTACATCCTAGTCTCCCATGAGTGTGGCAGGGACCTACGCACTTTGGCCATCATCTGCTGCTTTCCCAAGCACCTTAGCAAGAAGCTGGATTGACAGCAGGGCAGGTGGGACTCGAACTGTCACTCCAATAAGAGATACCATGCCATAGTGCTGGCCCCAGTATGCCTCTGAATCACATAATTTTCGCTGTGGCATCCAAAGCACCCTAAACAGGTCTATCCTCACTAAGTTTAATAGAAATACATTTCATTATTGAGTTAGCAACAAAACAAAACAACAAAACACTAGATTAAACAAGTTGCATGATGACACCAAATCTCAAGCTTAAGTAGTAGCAAAGTTTTCAAAGTCAAAGGAAATGCCCTTTGATGCCATTTAATCCAACATCTACCTTGAACAGCAGGGATCAATGAAACAGTTCTTCCCAGATCCCACCATGAGTGAAGGGCAGAGCAACAGCCAAGCCCATCGTGTGCCTTCTGGTGCTCTCCTCTTGGCGTCAGCTATATGCAGCAGAAGTGCCCATTGAATATGAAACACAAAGAAAATTTGTTGTCTGACGTAGTGAGAGTGAGGCAGCGAGGCCCAAGAAGAGGTTCATTCAGTCTCAGTGGTGTTAGGAAGATTCAGGTCTTTCAGTCTCTTTCCACTCTATTGTGCTTACAGGGTTGGAGTTTGACCTCATCATGACAAGATGTCTTTAAACATTACTTTGGAACAATCATCAACCCAAGGTTAGAATAGAAACATCAGATTCTTGAGAGAAGTTTAGGAGAGGAAGGACAGCTCTCCCGGGAGTCCCCAAGTATTTGTTCTTGTAGCTCTTTGGGTGGAATTGCATTAATCAATAGCAAGACAGTTATTGGTATTGGCCTGGACAGTGGTCTACATACCCCTGGGTGACCCCAAGACTATTTCAAGCAGTCTGCAAGTTCAAAATATATTTTCACAGCAAGGTTTTTGCCTTTTCTGCTGCACTGACTTTTTTTTTTTTTTTTTTTTACAACGCTGGTGATACAAAATCAAACATGGGTCAGACTAGTACGTTCTCTTGAAAAAAGCTAGTGGCATCAAACTATATAAACTGAAAAAAAAAAAACAACAGTTTCAGCTGTGTACTCCATGTATAGTTGTTTTCTGTAATATACATTTTTTCTCACAAACTTTTAAAAGACCTTATGTATGCACAGATTTCAAATTTTTTGCACCAATAAATAAACTTCTCTTTCCATTCCATTTTCATGACTTTTTGAAGTATGCTCATGTAGATTGACTATAGAAGCAGAGATCTGCATCTAATTACATTTCCTTGATGCACACATTAATTTGCAAAAATGTAAAACAATATCTTTCTTCTCACTAGATTCTGTTTAAAATCAGTTATTTTTCATAAAATATATTACACAATAGTTTGCCACAGTTATTGTAAATGAATTAATGAACGGTTATATTTTCCCAGTATTAGTTTGTATCATGGTAAATATCAATTTATATATTCCACATAACAACAGTGCTTTGGGCATCTTCAGTTCCTTTTTAAGAGTTTAAGGGCTGCTGAGACTCGAGAGTTTGACAATGTCGACTCTGGCTGCTCAGATGGTAGTTCCTGGGATAGGTCTGGGTCAGCTTCCCAATCCCTGAGCGGAACTGGGGTTCTCAGAGGAAGGAAGAAGCTTTCAGAGTTCCTTCTTAAAGCCTCAGGTAGCAAATGGTGATTTTTCTAAAACAACTAAAATGGGGTTTGTCTTTTGCTTTTTCGGTATTTTAAATTAGAACATTTTCAATAGTAATGGGAGGAATACAAACAAAACAGTAAGATTTGCAAAAATTTAAATGTCTGGTGAGTCCTATGTTGAAATGTGGAAAAACAAGTAAGAGTATAAATAATTTTATTATTTTTGGTTAGATGGGGTATGGAATTTGGTGGAATCCATCAAAATTGCTCATCCCTTTTGGCCCAGCATTTAACTATTAGAAATCTATCTGAAAGATATAACTCCAAAACATGCCAAAAGGCTTACTTCAGTATTGTGTGTACTGGCAAAAAAACTGGAAATAATCTCAATGTCTGTTAATAGGATATTGATTGGTTAGATATGAACCATCCATCCATGGAGGGCTATGTTGTTAAAATAAACAGCTTAGATATGCATGTGCTAGTGTTGAAGATTCCCAAAATATTTCATTAAAAGCAAAAAAAGTAATTTTCTTAACAGTCACTGCCCCTCTTACCTATTGATAAATAAAAACCAACCCAAACTCAGTGGCTTCAAACTATAACAATCATTAATTTTGCTCACATGCCTGCTAATAGGGAGGCCTTAGTAGGGATGGCTTGTCTCTGCTACACGTGGGGTCAGCTGAGACAGCCTCATGGCAGAGGGGACCTGGTGTTTGGGGCTGGAATCTTCTGAAGGCTTTCTCATTCACACAGCTGGCAGTGAATGTTGACTGTTGACTTGAACGTGACCTCATCAGGTGGCCACTTGGCTCCTTCACAGCATGGTGGCTGGATTCCAAGGTGCAGCATCTCAAGACACAGAAAGTGCAAGTGCCAGTTTTTTAAGTCCTGGGCCAAGAACTCAGCACCACATCACTTCTACCAAATCCTATTTGCACTTGAGCCAAGCAGTCCCTGAGCCCCAGTTCAGGGCAAGGGATTCAGACTACCTCTTGATAGCACGAGAGTGAAAAAGTTTAGGGACTATGTATTATGATTTCCATGTTCCTATTTGTGTAAAAACTTAAAAAGAATATAGATATAAAATGCAGATGTAAACCAGTTTTTTTTTTTTTTTTCCAAGAGGATATATTAAAAAACATTAAGGATATGACCGGCGCTGTGGCGTAGCGGGTAAAGCCACCGCTTGCAGCACCAGCATCCCATTTGGGTGCTGGTTCGAGTCCTGGCTGTTCTTCTTCCGATCCAGCTCCCTGCTATGGCCTGGGAAAGCAGTAGAAGATGGCCCAAATCCTTGGGCCCCTGCACCTGAGTGGGAGACCCTGAAGAAGGTCCTGGCTCCTAGCTTTGGATTGGCCCAGCTCTATCTGGCCACTGAGGCCAACTGGGGATTGAACCAGTGGATGGAAGACCTCTTTCTCTTCCTCTCCTTTTCTCTGTGTAACTCTGACTTTCAAATAAATAAATTTAAAAGAAAATCACTAAAGAAGATTATCTTTTAGGGAGAGGAAATCATGAGTTGAGGGTGGGATGAGCAGGAAAAGAAGAATTTAACTTCTGATTTTACACATTATTGTACTATTTGAATCTCTGTCCATGCAGTTATATCACTCTTATTAAAAAAGAGAAAGAAAACAACAACCAACCCAGAGTACGAGTTGTCTTTCTTTGGGCTTCCGTTCCAAGTACCTTATTTTATAAACATGCGGCTCTGCGAGGTCATTAGGGAGGATGAGATCATCCTCATTTTCTGATGAAGATCAGAATCCAGGTCTCAATGTCCAGTTCAGTGTCCTTTTCCACTCACCATGTAATTAAGAAAGGCCCAGGCCTGACACTGGGCTGTCTACTTGGAAGGACAGATTTTGGGATGGGCAGTCCTGGCAGGTGCTGGGCAGAGTCCAGATCGGGTGCTTGAGGTTAAATCCAAAGCCATGTGGTGCTGAGTAACTCTCCCAGCATCCAGCAAGTTGTCTTTCTAGAGTCAAAGTTGGCTTAATCCAGGACTTGGAAAGTCTTCTTATTGGTCAAACCATCACAGATACGACAAAGTGGGAAATGAATCTTATTACTGTCTGGATCAAAATCCTTCAGTGCTTCCACCTTTACCTAGAAGAAAATAAGAAATCTACCACCTATATTATGTTCCAGACACTAGATAAAATATTTTGCATGCATCAGCTCATTTGCTTCTTCCGATCGCCCTGTGATGTAGGCATTATCTTTGTGTAGTGTCCCTGTTCTGAGGATGAAAGGAAACAAGGCACAGAGAAGTGAAACAAATTTTCACAACTAGCAAGAGGAAGAGTGAGGCCTTGCACCAAGGTGTCTCACAGCAGAGCCTGTGCTGTCAATCACTTCATTACTCTGCCTCCATCCTTGGAAACCATCTCCAAGGCCCTCAGCTGCCGACCAGGGCTACTTTGGCATGAAGATCCTGAGAAGGGAACATGGTGTGTTGGTGGACAGCCATAAGGCCCCTTAGGTGGTATTGGAGCTAATCAAGGTGGGGGAGAATTTTGTTACTTTAAGACAGAGCAGCTGGTGCCGCGGCTCACTAGGCTAATCCTCTGCCTGCGGCGCCGGCACACTGGGTTCCAGTCTTGGTTGGGGTGCCGGATTCTGTCCCGGTTGCTCCTCTTCCAGGCCAGCTCTCTGCTGTGGCCCAGGAAGGCAGTGGAGGATGGCCCAGGTTCCTGGGCCCTGCACCCGTGTGGGAGACCAGGAGGAGGCACCTGGCTCCTGGCTTTGAATCAGTGCAATGCGCTGGCCGTGGTGGCCATTTGGGGGGTGAACCAGCGGAAGGAAAACTTTTCTCTCTGTCTCTCTCTCTCTCACTGTCTAACTCTGCCTGTCCAAAAAAAAAAAAAAAAAAAAAAAAAGTAGTGGGCAGCAGGGATATCAAATAAACTTCGGAATTTAACATGGAATATAAAGCCCTTGGAGGTTTGAGAGCATGTGTGATGACACTTGATGTGTGCTTAAAAATCTCTCTGGCTTTTGCGTGGGGAATGGGGGCTGCAGAGAAATCAGGAGACCAATAGGGGGCACTTGCTAGGGTACCTGGGAACTTCTGCCCACCACCAATAGACTGTATCAGGCATCCCTGTCCCTTGTCCCATTGCCACTTCTTTCTCACCTATCCAGTTAACACTGTCATCTTCTTTTCCTTCAAGATTTATTTATTTATTTTGAAAGAGAGAGAAAGAGAGAGAGAGAGAGAGAGATCTTCCATTCGCTGGTTCACTCCCTAGGTGGCCACAATGGCCAGTGCTGGGCCAGGCTGAAGCCTGGATCTCCCACATGGGTGCAGAGGCCTGAGCACTAGGGCCATCTTCTGCTGCTTTTTCCAATCTGTAAGCAGGGAGCTGGATCAGAAGTGGAGTATCCAGGACATGGACTGGGGCCCATATGGGCATCAAAGGTAGTGGCTGTACCTCGTACATCGCAATGCTGGCCCCAACACCATCATTTTAAGGCACAGGCATGGCATCCTGTCTGAGGCTTCTCCTGACTCATCTCTGCCCATAAAACAGTCCAGCACTCTGTTGTGTCCACACAGAACCCAATTTGAATAGTGTATGTTACCCCAGTGGTATTATGCAAAAACATATTTGTTCTTTGTCCTGGTTGGTTCCTGGCACAGGGCTCCTAAAACCTTCGGCATTTCCTGAGCAAGAGGAGAGGTCTTTGTTACTCATCACACATCTCTTTCCATCACTCCTGGGGTTATGTTCATGAGGTGAGCTGAGGTGGACCTGGGGGGACCCCCGGGATGGGGCTGGTGGACAGGAACACCAATGGATTAGAGGGTCAGACATTTCAGCAGAAAAACTATTGAGCAATGCAGAGAATTTCTGGGTAGTGAATGCATCCAGGTGCTGAGAGGGGGACCTTCCTGGAGACGACATCGAAGCTTCCAGAGTGGCCCGCCCTGTTCCATGCCTTGCCCTGTGCACATCTTCCATTTGGTTGTGCCTGAATTTTATCCTTTAGAGTAAACCCATGGATGGCTTCCATGAATTTTATGAACTATTTTGGCAAACTATTATGACTGGGGAGGCAGTTGTGGGAGCCTCCAATTTTGTAGCCAATTTGGATAGAATTGTGGGTGACCTGGCACCTGATACTTGCAAATGGCATCTGAGAAATGGCACCGTGGGGTTGAGCCCTTCAACTGCGGGGTCTGACGCTAACTCCAGGTCGTTAGTCACAGAATAGAATTGAATTGTAGGCCATCTGTTTGGTGTCTGAGAACTGGTTGTTGGTGTAGAACACCCCCATATTTGGTGTCAGAAGTGTTGTTAAGGGGGAAAAAAATCTCTTCAAACCACTACATTAACTTTTATATTTCTGTTTCTCCTTTAATAGTCATGAACTCCTATGGGAAAGAGAGGAAAAAAAAGACCCTCCTCATTTTGCATGGCCTCCCAGAATGTCTGATAAATTTTCCTGGGCCATCAAGGTTAGTAAATACTTGTTGGTAACTGAAAGAGCGAATTGATTAATATCTGCAGGACATTTGGGTTGATGGATCTTGTGTTGACCACTTCAATTTCACCCCTTGTTCTTTTGGGACACAAGGGTCCTGAAATTTGGGAATGGACAATTTCCTAATCTAATGAGTTTTAGCTTGGTTATGCTATAGTCCAACATCTCATATTAAAGTATATATTTATCCTGCACCATGCATTTATCTTTCCTGATGACTACTGGGATGAACTCCTTAATGAGTATTATTTTCCCTTTTGCTCCTCATATTCCCCAGCAACTGGTCTTGTTGTGGGTACAGTTTCTCTTACTGGATCTGGGTGGAGACAGCAGGACTCTGTTCATCCTGTGGCTTTTCTCAACGTCAAAGCAGTCCCATAAGGGTGCCAGCTCTTGGGTTGCTGCTCGTTTTGCTTGGGCCAGGGCGGAGGCCTGAGCTGCCTTCTGTTGTGTTGCATTCTTGGCAGGGGGCCAAGCCCTGAGTTGGTTTTGAACTTGGGGAGTGGCTTGGCCGAATTGGGCCTGTTCCGTGATTGTGCAGTTCCTTGGGCAAAAGACAGGAAGGCTCTGGTCATTAGGGGAGGAAAAACTTCCTACCACCAGGCAATCAGTGAAAATCTTTGGTAAATTGTACCAGATACACAAGTCTAAAACCTGTCCTACAAAGTGCTCCTGTAACCTCAGGGGAGGCCCCTCTCATTGACCTCTTGAAAGTGTCATTTCAGGATGGATGACACCTGGTGACTTTGAAGTTAAGTCAAACTCAGAGCCTAGGATTGGCCATGGTTGCTGTCGTAAATCGTTGCATCTAACTTGGACTCAGACATTCATACAAGGTATTGCTTGGAGTCCCTACAGAGAACAGAGGATTTCTGTAATGATTGCTCCAAAGGTTTTGAGTCCTGAGCTGACCTGATCCTTACCTTTCCAACATTTGGGTGTGGTAGGGCTTGAAGATTTTTTTTTTTTTATTATTGCAGTAGAATGTAATACAACAAGACTTACCCTTTTAACCACTGTGAACCCAAGTGTTCAGTACCATCAAGTACATTCACATTGCTGAGCCACCATCACCCAAATCCATCTTTTTTATTTCCCCGAACTGAAGCCCTCTACCCATTAACAATAGCTCCCCATTCCTTCGTCTCCAGGCCCAGGCCAATGTCGTTCTGCTTTCTGTCTCCATGAGTTTGACTGTTCCAGGTGCCTCATTCAAATGGACTCATATGTATTTTTCAGGCTTAGCTAGCCTTATTGTCTTCAAGAAGCCTGGATATTGTTTTCGTAGCAACCACATTTCTTGAACCAAAATATACTATTTCTAACATCCTTCATGCTATTTGCAAGACTATGGAGTGAATATAAGTAATGATCAATATCTGAGGGACTTAGTAGCTGCTGTTGCTGGATTGTGGATTTTATTTTTTTAGGTTTATCTTGTATTTGTTTGAAAGGCAGAGTTACAGAGAGAGGAAGAAGAGAAGGAGGAGGAGGGGTGGGAAGTGGAGTAGGAGGAGGAGAGGGAGAGAGAATCATCCATCTGCTGGTTCACTTCCCAAATGGCCACAATGGCCAGGGCCAGGGCTGGGCCAGGCCATATCCAGGAGCCTGGTGCTCCTTCTGGGTCTCCCATTGGCTGGCAGGGACACAAGCATTTGGGCCACCTTCTACTGCATTCCCAGATGTGCTAGCAGGGAGCTGGATCTGAAGTGCAGCAGCTGGGTCTTGAACTAGTGTCCACAAGAAATGCCAGTGTCACAGGTGGAGGCTTAACCTGGTATGCTACAATGGTAGCCCATGATTCTTTTTCTTAAAAATTGATTATAAAATATTTTAAATTAGTTTTTAACAGAGTCAAAATATTCCACAGATACAATTCTTTTTTTTTTTTTTTTTGGACAGGCAGAGTGGACAGTGAGAGAGAGAGAGAGAGAGAAAGGTCTTCCTTTTCCGTTGGTTCACCCTCCAATGGCTGCTGCGGCCAGTGCACTGTGCTGATCTGAAGCCAGGACCCAGGTGCTTCCTCCTGGTCTCCCATGCGGGTGCAGGGCCCAAGCACTTGAGCCATCCTCCACTGCACTCCCGGGCCACAGCAGAGAGCTGGCCTGGAAGAGGAGCAACCGGGACAGAATCTGGCGCCCCAACCAGGACTAGAACCTGGTGTGCCGGCGCCACAGGTGGAGGATTAGCCTGTTGAGCCATGGCACCGGCTCACAGATACAATTCTAAGATTATAATGACATTCCCTTCTCTCTCCCCCTAGATTGTGGGTTCTTGCTTAGGGTTCTTCACATGCTAATAACCCTTTATAAACTTCACACCTTACATAGTTTATGCCAACACGCTTTTTTAAAAAAAGATATTTTATTTGTTTGAAAGACAGAGTTACAGAAAGAGAGAGGGAGAGATAGAGAAGGAGGGGTCTTCCATCTGTAGGTTCATTCCCCAAATGGCCACAACTGCTGTGGTTGGGTCAGGCAGAAGCCAGGAGTCAGGGACTTCATTTGGGTTTCCCATGTGGGTGCTAGGGCCCTCATGCTTGGGCAATCTTTTGCTGCATTTTCAGGAGCATCAGCAGGGAGCTGGATTGGAAGCAGAGCAGCCAGGAGTTGAGCCAGCATTGCAGGTGGCTGCTTAACCCATTACACCACAGCAATGACCTCACCGCCCCCCCCCCCCCGCCCCACTGCCTCACTATGGTATTTAATGAAATAAAAGGCATTGTTGATTTTTGAAGTTAGTGTTGTTTCTCTTTACAGACATCCCTTTATTTCCAAGATACATGATAGAATACAAATGAAACGATATGTCTGGGATTTGTCTTCCAACAAGCTGGTGGGAGGAAGAGAGCAAGAAAAGCTTAGAAACAACAAGGTTGCTCAATTGTTTAAACTGGGTGATGGGTGTTTAAGGGTTAGTTATACTATTTTTTAAAAATGATTTATTTATTTATTTGAAAGGCAGAGTTATAGAAAAGTAGAGGCAGATTGGTGGGGGGGAGGGAGGAGAAAGTCTTCCATTTGCTGGTTCACTCCCCAAATGGCTGCAATGGCTGGAGCTATGCTGATCCGAAGGCGGAAGCCAGGAGTTTCTTCCCAGTCTCCCATGTGGGTGCAGGGGCCCAAGGACTTGAGCCATCTTCTACTGCTTTCCCAGACCATAGCAGAGAGCTGGATTGGAAGTGGAGCAGCCGGGACTCGAACCAGTGCCCATATGGGATGCTGGGTTGGCAGGCGGCAGCTTTACCTGCTACGCCACAGTGCCGGTCCCTAGTTATATTCTGTCAACCTTTATACATCCTTGAAAATCCTTCTAACATTATTTATTTATTTAAGGTAAGGGTTTGGCATAGCAGTTAAGATGCTGTTTGGGGTGCTTGCCTGAGTTTGAGTCCTAGATCTGTTTCTAATTCCAGCTTCCTGCTAATGTGCACCTTGAGAGGCAGCACTTAATGGCTCAAGTGGTTGGATCCCTGTCACCCACATGGGAGAGCTGGATTGAGTTTCTGGCTCCTAGCTGTGGTTTGGTCCAGTCGGGGCCACTGTGGGTCTTTGGGGAATGAGCCAGTGGATGGAAGACCTCTCTCTCTTTATTAATAAATAAGTAAATTAATTACAATAAATTTGAGAAGAGACAGAGAAAGAGAGAAAGAATCATCCACTAGTTCATTCCCGAAATGTCTACAATGGCTGGGCCAGGGCCAAGTGGAAGCTGACATTCAAACCAGTTCTTATATGTGGGTGGCAGGGTTCCAATTACTTGAGCCATTGTTTCTGCCTTCTAGGGTCTGTATTGACAGGAAACTGGAGTCAGGAGTTGGAGCCAGGTATGAAGCTCATGTACTCGGACATGGAACCAGCATCTTGACTATTAGGCTAAATGCCCACCCCTTTATTTTTAAAATGGTGAATCTAAAACCAGTCTGATTCTAGTTTCTTCACAAGCTACTCTTCTATTTAATTCTTTGTGTTAATTTGGCTGGGACATCATGTCCAGATATTTGGTCAACTATTATTCTTGAGGTTTCTGCAGAGTTTTACTTTGGGGTTAGGTTAACATTAAATCAGATTTGGAGTAAAGCAGATTACCCTTCACAAGGGACGTGGGCCTCTGGCAATGGCTGCAGGCCCAGATAGAATGCAAGGAGCAGGCACAAATTATGCTGGCACAACCGCCATTTGTGCCACAATCTTTTTTTTTTTATATGAAGATTTATATATTTATTGGAAAGTCAGAGATACAGAGAGAGAGGGAGAGCCACAGAGAGAGGGTTTCCATCAGCTGGTTCACTCTCCAGATGGCTGCAATGATTTGAGCTGGGCCAGGCTGAAGCCAGGAGCCAGGAACTTTTTTTTGTTCAAAGATTTATTTAGGGGCCAGTGCTGTGGCACAGTGGATTAAAGCCCTGGCCTGAAGCGCCAGCATCCCTATGGGCGCCAGTTCAAGACCTGGCTGCTCCACTTCCCAACCAGCTCTCTTCTATGGCCTGGGACAGCAGTAGAAGATAGCCCAAGTCCTTGGGCCCTTGCACCCACGTGGGAGACCCGGAAGAAGCTCCTGGCTTCTGATCGGCGCAGTTCCAGCCATTGCGGCCAATTGGGGAGTGAACCATCGGATGGAAGACCTCTCTCTCTGCCTCTCCTCTCTCTGTGTAACTCTTTCAAGTAAAATAAATAAATCTTTTTTAAAAAAGATGCCTTCCATCTGCTGGATCACTCCCCAAAATGGCCAGAGCTGAGCTGATTCAAAGCCAGGAGCCAGGAGCTTCCTCCAGGTCTCCACATGGGTGCAGGGGCCCAAGCACCTGGACCATTTTCCACTGCTTTCCTAGGCCATAGCAGAGAGCTGGATTGGAAGTAGAGCAGCCAGGACTTGACCTGGTGCCATTATGGGATGCAGGAGCCGCAAGCGGAGGCTTAACCTGTTATGCCACAGTGCCAGCCCAACCAGGAACTTCTTTCAGGTCTTCCACTTGGGTGCATGGACCCAAACCCTTGGGCCACCCTCTGCTTTTCCCAGGCCGTTAGCAGGGAGCTGGATTGGCAGTGGAGCAGCCAGGACTTGAACTGGTGCCCCTATGGGATTCTGGTGTCACAGGCAGCAGCTTTACCTGCTATGTCACAAGGCCAGCCGCTGTACTAAAATATTTTTTTAAAATTTTATTTATTTATTTGAGAGGCAGAGTTATAGACAGTGAGAGGGAGAGAGAGAGAGAGAGAAAGGTCTTCCTTCCGTTGGTTCACTCCCCAGATGGCTGCAACTGCCAGAGCTGGACTGATATGAAGCTAGGTGCCAGGTGCTTCTTCCGGGTCTCCCACATGGGTGCAGTGGCTCAAGGACTTGGGCCATCTTCTACTGCTTTCCCAGGCCACAGCAGAGAGCTGGATTGGAAGAGGAGCATCCGGGATTAGAGCTGGTGCCCATATGGGATGCTGGCACCGCAGGCAGAGGATTAACCTACTGTGCTATGGCTCCAGCCCCCCTAAAATCTTTTAAGAGTAAAGTGCCACATGGACACTGTGGAACAGCTAAAATTCCTAAGCTCCTGAGGGAGGCAACATAATAAGTGTGATAAGGAAGGGGCACTTGCCCTTGAGGAAGAGGATCATATTTTGGTTCTATGAGCTGTGGGAGGCAATGGTGTTTCAGGAATGGGCTTCAGGACGTCTGGAGTTTTGCACAAACTGTATGTGTGTTTCTAGGATAAGAGCACAAGATTTCCATCAAATTCCCCGGAGGTCCATGATCTCCCTAAAATGTTACAAGTCTTGTTGAAAAGGGATAATCTGTTGTTTTGAATGGAAAATGGTAGAATTAAAACAGATAGGAAACAGATAAAACAAAGAAAACAGAAAAAAGAGGGAAAATTCTATTTGCTGAAGGGTTTTGGAGGACGTAGGTAGAGAAAGGTTCAGATATGCAGGTGTGGTGAAAATACTTGGAAGCTCAGGTTTATTGCGTCTGAATTCTTGTTCTACCCAGGACATTGGTTGCACCAGGTTGAACTGAAGAGAGAAGCGGTGAATTTCCTTGCTCCTAACCTGAGATCCGCCTATTCAACTACAGGTCTCTGTGGGTGCTGGTGCCTGTGCCTCCATAAAGTTGCATTAGGTAATTGGTCTCATTGTCACCTGCTGTGAATGTGTTGGGCTTCCTTGGTCTTAATCATGTTATCGCCTTCAGTGTGGGAGCCCGTGCTTTGTTTTTCTTTTTATCAGATCAGTGATTTTATACCAAGTCTACAGCCTCAAAGCTGCCCAGGAGGCAGTCACATCACACCCCTCTAGGGGGCACTGTCCACTTTCTGCCTCTGTAAGAAGCCCCTGTGGAGTTGGGCAGTGCAGCAGCCTTTTTAAGGATCAAGGCTTTCTTGAGAGTACAAAAGCCACAGAACTTCTCCATCACCATTGTCTTCATGGCCAGTCTGTCAGATATGTGCTTAGGGTGGGAGTAGAACCCTTGCCTTTGTTCCAAATTAGCAAGGTGATTCTTGGTATTTGGGAAATGTAGCGATTGACAAATGAGGGAACCCATGGAGACTGATATTATCAACAAGCTTTGAAGGCAATAATAACCAACTTCCTGCTGTTAGCCTCCAGCCTGCAAGGTGACATCAACTATTGCTTCTTCCCTGGGATGCTCTTCACTCTGCCTGCTTAATTACTCTACATCCTCAAAATCCCAGCTCAAGTCCCACTTCATCCAGGAAGTCTTCTTTGACCACTTCTGCCTGGTCACTGTGTCCTCTTCTGAATTTGGTAATGTTCAGAGTCTGTGCCTCACTATTACCATTTACCTTGTGCACATTGCTAGTTTCCTTTTCTATGTATGTGTGGTGGGACAATATAGTTTAAAAAAACCTTGTTATTTATTTGAGTGGCAGGGAGACAGAGAGAGAGGCACACACAGAAAGATCTTTCATTCATTGGTTAACTCTCCAGATCTCCACAATGGCCACAGCTGGGTTGTGGCCAAAGCTGGGAGCCAGGAACTCAATCAGTCTCCCATGTGGGTGGCAGGGACCCAACCACTTGAGCCATCACTACTGCTTCCCAGGGTGTGCATTAGCAGGAAGCTAAAATTGGGAGTACAGCCAGGATTTTGTTGGGTTTTATGAGTACTTAAAGGTTTTGTCTTGCTTTACCATAAAATATATATGAGTATAATACTTGAATAATAAAAACTTAAAAAGGATAAAGAATGTTAGGAAGTTCTGCCTCTGATTCCTCTTTTTCTGCCCATTAACACATAGTAATTCCTGATTCCAGGGCTAAGTGGCCCACAAGAGTCTGGTGTAGGAGTCATTAGTTCTGCCCACAGCCTCTGGCAATGTCAAAGGAGCTGGTGGCCTTTGAGGAGGTGGCTTCTGTAGAGAGGGTGGGTGGAAAACCATGCAGCAGCATGGGAGAGAATGGGGCACGGATGATGCGTCAACTGTGGGTGAAGGTGCTGAGCGCAGGGTGTCAGGGTGTTTTGCGGGGGAAGGAGGTTCAGCAGATACTCACCATTGCCTTCCATCTGGACAATAGGGCACCACCTTTATTCACTCTTTCCCCCTCGCCATTTGAAAGTCTTCTGTGCATGAATGGAACTTCAAGTTCATATGGGGCAGAGACACCTCTCATGAAATTCTGTCAGCAAACTTCCCAGCACTGAGCAGAAGGGAGACGCCCAGAGGATGCCTGCTGGTGAGAATTGACCAGGCTTGAGTTGACATGGGAGGGTTGCGGATTGTACTACTCCAGAATGTGCCACTTTAGCCTAAGGATTATTTTGAGCTGAAGGCAACTGGGAAGCAGATACAAGAAAAATTCTGTCGCACTCCATTTGCCTAAAAGGAGGACATAAATTTGTCAAGGGGTCTTTCTTCTCCTTCCTATCAGGTAGGACAGAAATTAATCACTAGACCTGGGTCAGTCCAGATGGCACCAGAGGGAGGGTCACACACAGATGTATATAGTGCCAGTCCAGATGGCATTATATAACAAACCTTACTAACAACCTTTATTTCCGTTAATGAGCTCTTGGAAGCTCTGCTCTGGTTTTCCTCTATTTTTGCCCTCCCACAATTTGCTGTCCCTAGAAGCTCCAAGTTCTTTTCCTTTGTCTTGCTACTTCTCTAAAAGATTTTTGCTCTTTTGTTGAGCTCTTCTATAAACCCAAGGTCTAACTACCCCTTGATTTACTCATTTCCGGGTACTGCCATGTGTATGTAGTATATATACTCCATTCTCCTCCTGTTAATCTGCCTTTTGTTGGTGTAATTTACAGGGTCCCAGTGGAGAACTCAACTGGGTAGAGGAAAAAGGTTCTTTTCCCTCCCCTACGTATGACGTGAATTCTATTAGGTAGCTTCTAGGGAAGTGCTGCCCCCTTCTGTGTTATGGATCTCCAGGGAGCATAGAAGTCGGCTGTTCCTAATTGGGGGGGGGGGGGGACTTATGAAGAATTCGATCCACATAATAGCTAAATTTGGTTAAGAGTACTTCTATTTTTTTAAAAAAATATTTATTTGAAAGACAGAGTTACATATAGAAAGAAGGAGAAACAGATAGAGAACCATTCATTGGTTCCCTCCCCAAATGGCCACAACAGCTGGGGCTGGGCCAGGCCAAAACCAGGAGCCAGAAACTCCATCCAGGTCTCCCATGGGGGTGGCAGGGGCCCAAGCACTTGGGCTATCTGCTGCTGTTTTCCCAGGTGCATTAACAGGGAGCTGGATCCGAAGCGGAACAGGTAGGACTTGAACTGGTTCATATAGGATGCTGGTGTCACAACGGCTGCCCCTGGTAATTTTCTTTTGATTAATCAGAATAGGTTCAGGGATATCTATATGACAGTGGGCTTGCTCTTTAACATGCTTTCTGTTTGGGATGTGCCCAGCCTGCTGAGAGTTAGATGTTGTTTGACTTAGGATGAGGCTAGGACCCAATAAACCCATTGCCAGTTGGAAACATTGTTAAGTGGGACATGCACTGAATTCATCTAACCTACCACCAATGTAGCTAAGCAACACAGGACACGGCAGGGGGTTGACTGGTTGGCCGCTTCCCTTCATGACCGCGGGGCCTGCTGGGAACCGCATTCATTGCTGCTACCCAGCGTTGGAAGAGAGGAGCAGGCTGCATAGCTCAAGGGAAAGAGCAAAGTTCAAAATCCAGGGGATGGTTCCTGCTGAACACCTCTCATTCCCGCACCGTCATAGAGTTGAAAAATCGTGAGTAGAGCCAGTGTAACGTAGCCCCGTGTGTCTAACCTGCTGCTTCTGTGAGCAGAGTGGACCTTGTTACTGGGGAACTCTTTGTGGTCACTCACACGCTTCTCGGGTGTTCCTGTAGCTGCCGAGACAGCGACAGAGAAAGCTGCCATGCTCCTTGGGGTCTTGCTGAAATCTGATGTGTCCTTGTGATTCATTAAGGGCCCCTGCCCTGGCTCTGAGCCTCTGTTGTGTGAGGTGTCTGAGACGGGACAGCAGGAGGCAGCTTGGGCAACACCTTCTCCCCCATTAGAGAGGAGATGTGAGGAATGCTGGGAGTCAGTGGGCTGCAGAGAGGAGGCCCCGGAGGGGAGGTTGGGTCTGGAGGGGCTTCTCCTCAGCTCTCCACCATCACCCTGTGGCAGCTGAGGGCGGCTCTTGGTGGTCCATGCTGCAAGGGGAGACTCAGAGGGTCTCTTTTCACAGCTCGTGACAGCCTTCTTGGGTAGGGACAGTGTCCCAGGGACTTGGAAGGAATCGCTGAGCATAGAGACTGTCATGACGGGCCGTGCGTCCCAGGGTCCCAGGGAGAAGGTGGCAGTCCCCACCCTATCCCCCATAGGCAGATCCTGGACCTTCTCTCCAGTTTCCCTGGAGGGAAAAGCCTGTTGCATGGAAGAGGCACTTGGCTACTCCTTTGTCCTGTCCTGGTGTCCGGAAGGTCCTAGACGCACTGGTGAAAACCTTGAGACTTTTGTTCTTTTCCTGACATTAGAAGAGCCTGCCTGAAACTCACCAAATGGCAACTTCCAAACAAGCGTGTTTGCCTTTGATTGGCAGGTGGATAAAACCCTATGCACAAAATTGTGTTCACCTGCTAACCCACCTACAATGCAATTCAAGGCTGATCTTAGCTGCATCCCAGTCCCAACCTTGCTTTCAATTTGCAGAATGGTTGTTGAGCTCCTCCTGGGCTGGGCTTGGGGCCAGAGGCCAATGAGCCCAGCTTCAGGGAGTTTGCGATCTTGTAACAGGCAACACTTGCCTGTGCCCTGAAGCAATCTGGAAATGTCAGCTCCAACACCTTGCTTATCCCAAGGGTCATCTGGCACGACAGCTGATGCAGAAGGAAAAGAAATGATTTTGCTGTTGGCTGTCATTCCTTTACAGTATCTTCTCCCTCTCTCTCTTTATCCCCTCTCCCCTTCTCTTTCTCCCTCTTTCTTGCACACACACCCTACACTCCCACCTGGCACCCCTTCTTCGCCCCTAGGCATATACTTAACATCCTCACACATGGGCGGTGTGATCCAATGGAGTTAAACCAAGCCTGCTGCGGGACTTCGGCTCTAGCTCCTCCCAGCCTCTGTTGCTTTTCTTGATAGGACTTTAGTGAGGTCTAAAAGAAACGAGCTCACGTACACAATGTGCTGCTAAATGAGGACATCCTGAGAAAAGGGCTCGTTCTTTTCTTCCATCTCTTGCCCCAAAAGGCATAGGCGGCCCCAAAAGGCATAGGATTATTTCTCAAATGTGTACAGAGAATTCTGATCAGGATTTGCCATCATTTAAGGCAGAGATACACAGCTGCCTGCTCTTCCTACAGCTCAGGTGGAAAACACTCGGGACCCTTTGACCACTGACCCCCACTTGAGTGAATATTCTCAACACTGAGTTTCCCTTCTCCCACCACTTGTATTTCTGACAGCTGTGGAGCAGGTACTTTGAAAGTGATAGATGGGGCTGTGATAGTGACTCATTAAAAAACCCAATTCCTGAATGCCAATGGCTGTTTCTAGGTCTCTACATGTGTAGTCCTGGAAAGTAAAACACAAGTGTGTCTCTACTCCCTCCCAATGGACTTAGGGCCCATGGGGCTCCCTCCTGTCTCCCCTGCATCAGCAAGGATGCTTTCAGCGTGTGAGTAATGGAAAACAGAATGAGAAACGACATGAACTGTAAGAACTTCTATTATCTTATTTAGAAGTGATGTAGCGGCCAGTGTCCGGCTTGATGCAGTGGCTCCTCCGTGACATTAGGACCCAGGTGCATCCTGCTTGTTTGCTTTGCCATCTTCTTCATTTTCGTGATGTCTTCAGGTCATGAGTGGACCACGGCAGGCCCTGGTACTGCATGCTGCCATTGCGTCATCAAGTGAAGAATAATATATTATTTAGGAGGGAAATCTTTCCCAGAAATTGCTCAGCAGACTTCCCCACAGGGGCAAGGGGCCCACAGGACAGGGTTAGGTCATATGCTCATTTTGCAGCTGCAAGGGAAGCTGGAAAGTACACGAGTGGCCTTTTCACCTCTGTAGTGGGCTCTTTCAGCAAAGGGTCGCGGGGATGGCCGTTGGGTAGGCAGCGGTGAGCACCTGCCATAGCGCCCTGGTTCTGCAAACGTTTGATCAAGATCCTTGGCACAAACAAGTCCCGCTTGTCCAACCTCAGCGTGTTTCATCTTTCATTTGGAAGCTGTGGTTGGAATGTGGAGGCTCCTGGTTCTAGTTCATGGTACACCCTCTCCTGCCATCATCTCATCATTTTGACACCTTCTGCTTTTTAGTGAATCAGGATAGAGCCTGAATCCCTGGTGTTAGCCCGTCAGATTAGTGACTTCAGAAGTGACCTCACCCTTTTCACTGTGTCCTTGAAAACCTGTCTTCCAGCTGCACCTGTGTCCAAGCAGCTCCAGCCTCATCGACAGAGCACAAATCCTTCTTCAGGGAGGTGCACTGCTGAGCCCAGGACGACTCTTTTGGGCACCTTGGTAGGGTCTGACAGTGCTTTGTCTGGTGTCTTTCTTTTGTTCCTTACTTATGAGTCTGAGAGACCACAGTTTATGAGAGCGACTGTAGCTCTGGGGCGTATACCCACACCGCCCTCCTCCCACGCTGCCATCATTCTCCTTCCAGTGGACAGGTTTCCAGGAAGGCTGTGTGTACCTGTCCACGTTGTGTCTCTGACTCATCGGCTGTAATGACGGCTGACAGTGTAAAACAGAAAGCTGACTGTGTTGAACCAAAGAAAGGTTTTACTTTTCTCATGTAAAAAGAAGTTTGGAGCAAGGCAATCTGGTACTGATGTAAGTATCCACAATGCTGTCAGGGACCCAGACTTTATCTTTCTTCCTGCTTTGCCACCTGTGGTCTGTGGCTTTTGTCTTCAGGATTGTGTGATCACTGTTTCAGCTATAGCAGTTACAGGTTGTTCCATGTGGGAAGAAAGGGACTATCAGAGCAGTAAAAAGGCTAAGACAGACTCTCTCTCTCCTCTCTCCTCTCTCTTTCTCTCTCTTCTTAAGAACAACTTTTTTCCCTAGGAGCTTCATGCTGCAAGTGTCTGCTTTTATCTTATTGACCAGTGCCAGCACCTTGTGCAATAAATTGATGTTCTCTTAGTTGGGAAGAGGACAGAATGGATACCGTGTTGGTAGTCAACAGTGGCTGCCATGGGAACCCATCCCTTCAGGCCAGGTGTGGTCTGGGGCAAGGGCAGTGTACCTGAGAGTTATGGGAACTTCCCATTGTTCACATTCCCACAAGACACTCAATCTTTGTTTGTAGAGGATACCTTGTAAGCCTCCTAAATTCTCCAGGGTCCTGACACATATTTGCATAGGGGAATTTCTGAAGGGTCCATGGCTTTCTAAGGATAGGCATTGACCTGTGCCATGTGTCTCCCTCTCTCCCCCTAATCCTCCCCTGCCCCCACTCTGTTCCTCCCTCCCTCTATTCCTTCCTACCTTAAATACTTCTTCAATTCCTGTTTGTGTCAGGCAGTGTGCTGTGCACTTAGGGATGTGGACAGGCTCTGCTTCCTTCTCTACTGACCAAACGTCAAGTTCAGCCACTGGATTCCAGCTAAGGATTCTCATTCTGGTGAGCCTGCTACTGCTTGAAAGCAGCCGGGCAAGGGATGTGTGATTGTGGCTTGCAAAGTGTTGAAGGGATTTCTGCAAAACAGAATATTCTGCCCTCCTGTGAAAGGTTAGTCAGGGAGGAAGACATAGGCCCTGGCTCTCCCTGGAGGACTGAAGCCATGCCATCCTCAGCTGGGGACTGTGCACACATGCATGGGAAGTTTGTTTTCCCTGATCCAGATGGCTGGACAAGTTAAATCAACTTGACACAGCATGGCACAGGACTGGCCCGGCTCCTACCCCCATCACCCTATCACCATCTATCACTGGTTATAGATGCAGGGAGTTCCCCGGATGCAGAGGCCAGGCCTAAAGAGGTCTATGGCAGCACAGTCATTTGTCTCTGTCTGTGTCTCAGCTCGTTTTCCAAAAGCACTTGACCTGTGGATGAGAGAGATGTGCATACAACGAAAAGGAGAAGGTATCTGCTGGCGAAGTGCTGAATTAGCCAGGAAGAACTTTTACCATTTTCTATTATTAATAACCACTTACATTTGTCTAGCAATTTATACCTTTCCCAATGATAATATACTTGACCTCATATGACATCTACAAGAACACCAGTATAAGTTCTGTTTCATATGATATATTTAAATATGTACAATTCCTTGACCACCTAACAAAGCCAATAAAATGTGTGCAAACACTGAATGTTAATAACTCGGGGACACTCAACCTCAAAGGCTAAATGCTTGACTTTCTTTTTCTTGCTCCATGGTCCTGTTTCTGAACATGTGTTCTTGTCCTCCTAATTCTTTTCTGACCTTTACAGATTTGTTACCCCAGAGTGTCTTTATGTGTAATAATATATCTTTGATGTTCCACTCTAACTCATTTTATTGTTTTTGCTGTTTGAGTTCTTAAAGACAATTTCATGGAACTATAATTGGCATATAGTAAGCTGCACGTATTTCAGAGTGCTGACTTGCTAGGATTTGACAAATGTCCAAGTCCTTAAACCATCACCACAGTGAAGAGAGTGAACACACTCATTTATTTCAAGTGCTTTCAGTTCGTCTTTATTGTTTGCAATCAAAAGAAATGTAACTACAATAGCTTTTTGTTGACGTTTTCTGGTAGTTGAATTCATTTGTGGAGAGAGCCCTTTCTGGTGTTATACCTTGGATTCTCAGTTCATACCTGGCCATGGCTTTAACAACTGGGATCCTTGGTTCTGGTCTCACTGGCTCCTGTTTTTCTTCCAGCAAGTTTTGTCCTTCTCACTGAGGGGCAGGGGTTTTAAGGAGCACAGTTTACATTTGGAAGACCCGAGGCCATAGCCCTGCTGGATTCTTTTCAGACTTTGGCAATAATAAGAATCGCGATGCAGGGCTCACCAAGTTGTTTAGGATCACCTGAGAGGCTCTTTATGTAACAGATGTTGAAGTAGAAGTTCATATAGACACGGAGTCAGGATGCATGTGATAATCTGAAGCAAGTCACCCCACGGACAATTTCCAAAGAAAATGTTCCCAGGTTGGCTCGAAGTCCTTGAACTCCTTACCTACTTAAAGATGAAAAAGAGCTGAGAGAGGAAGCTGAGACAGAGAATGTGGGAAGGAATTATTTTCTTGGGAGGGAACCATTGCTGTGGTGTAAATCCTTCCCTCTACCCCAAAGTCCAGTGGGAGCAGGTGACTCTAAGGGGTTCATTCCTAGAGCCTATTGCTGGTTTTGGGAAGAGCTGACCCAGGGGTTTCTATTTCATGTCTGAGAAAGCTAGAGGCCTGGGGCAGTGGGAGAGGGGATGGCTAGCACTCCCAGGGACTTGTGGGGCTAAGGTTGTACAGTGAACCATCTGTGATCACCAGTTCTGCATTCTTGAGTTCAATCAACCTTGACTGAAAACATTTGGAAAAAAAGTATGCTTGTACTGAACATGAATAGACCTTTTCCTGTCATTATTCCCTAAGCAATATAATAACTATTTACATTGCATTTCCATTGTATTAAGCATCATATATGAAATAGAAATGATTTAAAGTCAGAGGAGATGGGAGTGGTGCTATGCACTAGGTAAGGGTCTTGAGCATCCACAATTTTGGTATTTGTGGGATATCCTGGAACCAATCCCCCATAGATACTGAGGGATGACACATTATAGCTTCCTAATCAGCCTCATTGCGCAGAAATGGACTGGAGCCATTTGGCAACCTGCCTGCCCCTAGAGAAGGTAAGGGGAGAGCAAAAAAGGCCTGGGCAGTCTATAGGGAAGGCACTGCAGAGGCCCATGGGTGACAGGGAACAGTCTCCTTAGAAGTAGAAGGCAGGGCTCCTGTGGCGGGAGTGTGGCCAGACAGGTTGGGCAGAGTGGCCTCCAGTGAGCCCAAAAAAGCACTTGTGGGGGAAGAAGTCACTCAAGTGGTCTCCAAGGGCCCTGAGAGCTAAAGCTAACAGACATGAAGAACTTCCTTGTCCTTCCAGACTCCTTCCATCTTCACTCCCCAAATGCCAGCTAGCCCACGATGGTGTCAGGCCACCTCCACATTGGTTGGCAGGATCGCGGAGATGTCTCCTCTTTGAAAACTGCCTCACAATTTCTGAATTGGGAGATGCTGCCTGCAAGTGAATTTTCATTCATTCATTTCAAAGGTAGAGCAATGGAGTTACACACAAACACAGATCTTCCAACTGCTGACTCACTCCCCAGATGCCTGCAGCAGCTGGAGTTGGGCAAGACAGGAGCAAGGAACTCCGTCTGGGCTGCACTACAATGCCCACTCCTATGTTGACATTTTAAAGGGAACCTGAAAGAAAAAATAAAAGTGTTTTAATTATGCTTGTTTATCCTACACATGACTTGAGCTGTAAATACCATATACATATTAGTTACTCTTCCGTACGTATTTTACCCATCATCTCTTCTCTCCTTGCACACTATGGCTCTGACTCTCAATCTTAAGCTGAACCTGCTTGCTTGGGATGATTGTTAGAGCTAAGATCATGGGCCCTACCCCCAGCTGTTTGGATCTGGTAGATTTGGGGTACAAGGTCAAGAATTTGCATTTCTACTCTGCTTAGTAAAATGTTAAAAATTTATATGAAGGAAAAAAATTCCATGTGTTTAACACATACAGTTTAAAGAACATAATGAAAAGTCCTCCCCTAACTTCCCTCCCTCACTCCACCCTCCCTTTTCCTTTTCTCATTTTTCTTTTAATTTTTGCGATGACATACCTTCAATTTACTTTATAATCACAAGCTTAACTTTAGAATAAATAAAGAATTCAACAACAAGTAGTAAGTAGAAAAACCACTTCCTCAGGAGTAGAGACAAGGGCTATAAACAATAACCAAATCTCAAAATGTCAATTTCACTCATTTACATTACATTTTTTTGTACTCTCTATGTAAGTCACCACAAATAAGGGAAAACATATATTTGTCTTTTTGGAACTGGATTATTTCACTAGACATAGTGATCTCCAATTGCATCCATTTTGTTGTGAAAAATAGGATTTTATTTTTTTACGACTCAGTAGTATTCCATAGTGTATATATATACCACAATCTCTTTATTTAGTTATCAATTGATGGATATCTGGGTTGATTGATAACTTAGCCATTGTGAATCAAGCTGCTATAAACATGGGGGTACAGACAACTCTGTCATGTGCTGATTTCATTTCATTTGGGTAAATTCCCAGGAGTGGGATGGCTGGGTCATAAGGTAGATCTATTTTCAGATTTCTGAGGAATCTCCATACTTTTTTGTATAATGGCTGTACTAGTTTATAGTCCCATCAACAGTGTATTTGGGTACCCTTTTCTCTACTTCCTCACCAGCATTTGTTATTTTCTGGTTTTGGTATGATATTCATTTCTTTAAAAGATTTTATTTATTTATTTGAGAGGTAGGGTTAGAGAGAGAGGGAGAGACAGAGAAAGGTCTTTCATCTGCTATTTTGTCCCCCAATGGCTGCAAAGGTTGGAGCTGAGCTGATCCAAAGCCAGGAGACAGGAGCTTCTTCCAGGTTTCCTACTTGGGTGCAAGGGCCCAAGGACTTGGGCAATCTTCTACTGCTAGCTCATACCACAGAAAAGGATTGGGAGAGGAGCAGCCAGGGCTCAAATTGGCACCCACATGGTATGCCAGTGCTGCAGGTAGAGGTTTAGCCTACTACACCACAGCACCAGCCCCTATGATATTCATTCTAACTGGGGTGAGATGAAACCTCATGGTGGTGTTTATTTGCATTTCCCTAATGGCTAGTGATCCTGAGCATCTTTTCTTGTGTCTGTTGGCCACTTGTATTTCATTCTTTGAAAAATGCCTGTTCATATCCTTAGCTCATTTTTAACTGCATTGTTTGTTTTGCTGATTTTCTTGAGCTCTTTATATATTCTGGATATTAATCCTTTATCAGTTGCATAGTTTGCAAATATTTTCTCCCTTCTGTGGCTACCTCTTTATTTTGTAGAGTGTTTCCTTTGCTGTGCAGAAGTTCCTTAGCTTGATGTAACCCCATTGGCCTATTTTTACCTTTATTCTGTTCTTCTTGGGTCTTATCCAAGAATTTGTTGCCTGTGCCAATGTCTTGCTGTGTTTTCTCTAGGTTTTTCTTTAATAATTTGATGGTTTCTGGTCTTAGATTTAGATTCCTGTATCCATTGTGAGTTGACTTTTGTGTAGGGTGTAAGGTAGAGGCCTTGTTTTATACTTCTGCATGGAGAGATCTAATTTTTCCAGCACCATTTATTGAAGAGACTGTTATATCTCTAAGGAGTGATTTTAGCTCATTTGTCAGAGATTAGTTGGTTGTCGATGCTTGGATTAATTTCTGGTATCTCTAATCTGTTCTAATTGTCCATATATCTATTTTTTTGCCAGTACCAGGCTGTTTTGATTATAACCGCCCTATAATATGTCTTGAAATCTGGTATTATGTTGCTTCCAGCTTTATTTTTATTGTTTAAGATTGCTTTAGCTATCTGGAGTCTCGTGTGGTTGCACATGAATTTTAGGGTCATTTTTCCTAGATCTGAGAAGAGCATTTTTGGTATTTTGATTTTAAATTCTTTGGGTAGTATAAACATTTTAATGATATTAATCCTTCCAATTCACGGATATGGAAGATTTTTACATTTTGTTAGTCTTCTTTTCTTTCTTTCCTTAATGTTTTGTAATTTTTATTTTAGAGATCTTCCACATCTTTGGTTAAATTTATCCCAAGATATTTCATTTTTTTGTAGCTATAGTGAAGAGGACTGATATGACAGGTTCTTTCTTAGCTATGGTATTGGTTTTATATACAAACACTGTTGGTTTTTATGTTGATTTTATATCCTGCAACTTTGGATACTGTGTTATAAATTCCAATAATCTCTTAATGGAGTCTTTTTGTCCTCTATGTACAGGACCATGTCATCAGCAAACGTGTAATTTAACTTTGACTTCCTCCTTTGACATTTCTATCCCTTTGATTTCTTTTTCTTTCCTAATGACTCTCGTTAGAACTTCTAGAACTATATTGAACAGCAATGGTGAGCGGAAACCTCATCTGGTTCTGGATGTTAGTGGAAATGCTTCCAACTTTTCCCTATTCAGTGTGGTGCTGGCTGTTTGTCATGTTACCTTGATTGTGTTGAGGCATGGTCTTTCTATACCCAGTTTGTTTATTTTTTATCACAAAAAGATGTACTTTATCAAATGCTTTCCATGCATCTATTGAGATAATCATATGGCTTTTCTTCTTCAATTTGTTAATGTGATGTATCTCATTTATTGATTTGTGTATGGTGAACCATCCCTGACTACCAGGCATAAATCTCACTTGGTCTGGGTAAATGAGCTTTTTGCTGTGTTGTTGGATTCAATTAGCTGGTATTTTGCAGAAGATTTCTCCATCTGTGCTCAGCAGGATATTGGCCTATAGGTCTCTCTCTCTCCTTTAAAATATTTATATATTTACTTATTTGAAAGTCAGAGTTACAGAGAAAATGGGAGAGATAGATAGAGATTTTCAATCCACGGATTCACTCCCTAGATAGCTGCAATAGCTAGGGCTGGGCCAGGCTGAAACCAGGAGCCATGAGCTTCATCTGGGTCTTCCAAGAGGGTGGCAGGAGCCCAAACACTGGAACTATCTTCTGCTGCTTTTCCCAGGCTAACAGCATGGAGCTGGATCAGAAATGGAGCAGCTAGGACACACATTGGTTCCTCTACTGAATGCCAGGTTGCAGGTGATGGTTTTACCCACTACACCACACTGATGGCCTCTATTGTTCTCTTTTTTTGTATTTTTTTCTGAGTTTGGAATTAAGGTGATGCTGGCCTCATAGAAAGAGTTTGGGAAGATTCCCTTCCTTTCAATTGTTTTGAATAGTTTAAGAAGAATTAGGATTAGTTCTTTATAAGTTTGGTAGAATTCAACAGTGAAGCCATCTGATCTTGGGTTTTCTTTGTTGGGAGGGTCTTTAATAATGACTTGGTCTCTTTCTGGTTATTGGTCTATGTCTTCATGACTCAATTTTGGTAGATTGTATGTATCTAGGAATTTACTGATTTCTTCTAGATTTTCAAATTTGTTGACATATAGCTATTTGTAGTAATTCCTGATGATTCTTTTCATTTCTGTGATATCCATTGTAGGATCACTTTTTTCCTCTCTGATTTCATTAATTTTGTCTTCACCCCCAACCCTCCTTTTTGGTTAGTTGGATCAATGGTTGATAAATTTCCTTTTTTTTTTTTTTTTAACAGCTCTACATTTTGCTGGTCTTTGTATTTTTTATTTGAATTTTGTTTATTTCTTCTATAATTTTTATTATTTCTTTCCTCCTCCTAATTTTTTTTCTAGATCCTTGAGATGCACTGTTAGATTATTTATTTGATGCCTTTCCAATTCCTTGATGTAGGCACTAAGTGCTATAAACTTCTCTCTTAACACTGCTTTTGCTGTAACCCATAACTTTTGATATGTTGTGTTGTTGTCTTCATTCATTTCTAGGAACTTTTTGATTTCTCTTTTGATTTATTCTATGACACACTGTTCATTCAGGAACATGTTATTTAGTCTCCATGTGCTCACGTATTTTCTAGATTTTCTTAAGTTGTTAATTTCCAATTGTGGTCAGAAAATATACATGGTACAACTTGTATTTTTTGAATTTCTTGAGAATTGTTTTATGGCCTAGCATATGGTCTATCCTAGAGAAAATTCCATATACTGATGAAAAGAAGATATATTCTATAGCTCTTAGATGAAATGTATTTTAGATATCAATTAAGTCCATTTGGTCCACAGTGTAGGTTAGCTCTTTTGTTTCTTTGTTGATTTTTTGTTTAGTTGATCTGTCTGTTAATGAAAGTGAGGTGTTGAAATCCCTCATTATAATTGTGCTGGAGCTTTTGTTTCTCTTTAGATCCATTCACATTTACTTTAAATAGCCAGGTACCCTTGCATTGGGTGCATATACATTTTCTATAGTGACATCTTCCTGTTGAATTGATCCTTTAATCATTACATCATTCCCTTCTTAGTTTTTTTTTTTTTTTGTTTAATTTGACAGGTAGAGTTATAGACATTGAGAGAGAGAGAGAGAGAGAGAGAGAGAAAGGTCTTCCTTCCATTGGTTCACTCCCCAAATGGCTGCTACGGCCAGCGCTGCGCTGATCTGAAGCCAGGAGCCAGGTGCTTCTTCCTGGTCTCCCATGTGGGTGCAGGGGCTCAAGCACTTGGGCCATCCTCCACTGCCCTCCTGGGCCACAGCAGAGAGCTGGACTGGAAGAGGAGCAACCAAGGCTAGAACCTGGCGCCCATATGGGATGCTGGCGCTGCAGGTGGAGGATTAACCAAGTGAACCACAGTACTGGCCCCTTTCTTAGTTTCTTTTAACACCCTTTATGTTAAAGTCTATTTTGTCTGTTATTAGGATGGCTACACCTGCTTGTTTCTGCTTTCCATTAGCATTGAATATTTTTTTCCATCCTTTTACTTTCAGTCTGTGTATATCTTTGTTGGTGAGGTGTAAATAGATGGGTCTTGATTTTTTTTTAAAGATTTATTTATTTATTTGAAAGAGTTACACAGAGAAGGAGAGGCAGAGAGAGAGAGAGAGAGAGAGAGAGAGAGGTGTCTTCCTTCTGCTGATTCACTCCTAAATTGGACACAGTGGCTGGAGCTGTGCCAATCTGAAGCCAGGAGCGTCTTCTGAATCTTCCACATGGGTGCAGGGGCCCAAGGACTTGGGCCATCTTGCTGCTTTCCAGGCCATAGCTGAGAGCTGGATCAGAAGTGGAGCAGCCGGGACTTGAACTGGCACCGCAGGTGGCAGCTTTACCCTCTGTGCCACAGCACCGGCCCTGGGGTTTTGTTTTTAATTCATTCAGTCAGTTTGTATCTTCTAATTGAAGAATTCTGGCCATTTACATTCAAAGTTATTATTGATAAGTAATTACTTAGCCCTGTCATTTCCCCACAAATATTCCTATTATTTATTTTGGATTTCCTTTGTACTTTTATTTATTTATTTATTTTTTAAGATTTATTTTAGGCCAGCGCTGTGGCTCAATAGGCTAATCCTTTGCTTGCGGCGCTGACATACTGGGTTCTATTCCCAGTCAGGGCGCCGGATTCTGCCCTGGTTGTCACTCTTCCAGGCCAGCTCTCTGCTGTGGCCCGGGAGTGCAGTGGAGGATGGCCCAAGTCCTTGGGCCCTGCACCTGCATGGGAGACCAGGAGAAGCACCTGGCTCCTGGCTTTGGATCAGCGCGGTGCACCGGCCATAGCGCGGCGGCCATTGGAGGGTGAACCAATGGAAAAGGAAGACCTTTCTCTATGTCTCTCTCTCTCACTGAACACTCTGCCTATATAAAAAAAAAAGAAGATTTATTTTATTTATTTGAAAGACAGAGTTACAGGTAGAGGTAGAGCCATAGAGAGAAAGAGAGAGAAGTCTTCCATTCACTAGTTCACTCCCCAGATGGCTGTAATGGCCAGAGCTGAGCTGATCTGAAGCCAGGAGCCAGGAGCTCCTTCGAGTCTCCCAGGCGGATACAGGAGCCCAAGCACTTGAGCCATCTTCTATTGCTTTCCCAGGCCATAGCAGAGAGCTGGATTGGAAGTGGAGCATCCAGGACCCGAACCAGCACCCATATGGGATGCCGATGCTACAGGCGGGGGCTTTAGCCAGCTGCGCCACAGTGCTGGACTTCCTTTGTACTTTTACTAGGAGGCTTTCTGCCTTCACATTCTTTCATAATGCTGACTATAATTCTCTGTTTTTTGTGTAACAGATCCTTTTGTATCATTTGTAAAGTTGGATGAGTGGTGACAAATTCTTCCAATTTCTGTTTTCGAAGGTCTTTATTTCACCCTCATTTATAAATGAGAGCTTCATTGGTTATGGATTGAAAGTTTTTTTTTTTTTTTTTTTTTTTTTTTAAACTTAGACTCTCTCCATTCTTTCCTAGCCTTGAGAGTTTCTGTTGAGAAATCAGCTGTCAGTATAATTGGAGAGCCTTTGAATGTAATCTGGTATTTCTCTCATGCACATTTTGGGATCTTTTCTTTATGTTTTATTTTTTAAAGTTTAAATACAATGTGTTGTGGTTAAGATCTTTTCTGTTCATGTCTACTAGGAGTTCTATGTGCTTCCTGTACTTGGATGTCCAAATCTTTCTCCAAATCAGGGAATTTTCTGCTGTTATTTCACTGACTAGGTCTCCTAATCCATTCTGTTTTTCCATACTTCCAGGAACTCCTAAGACACGTATATTTGGTCATTTGATGGTATCCCATAAATCTCAAACACTATTTTTGGTTTTTCTATTTTTTTCTTCTTTCTTTTTGTCTGAGATATTTCCAAAGATACGTCTTCTAGCTTGGATATTCTTTCTTCTGCCTCACTGCATCTGTTGATAAGGTTTCCACTTTTCTTTTTTATTACTGTTTAAACTTATCTTAGTCCTTTCTGCTCCCCATTCTGTTTTATTTTCTGTTGTGCTTGTTTGTTAATTTGAGAGGCAGGGAGAGAGAGAGAGAGAGAGAGAGAGAGAGCGAGCGAGCGAGCGCAAGTGAACAAGAGCACAAGCGTAGAGCAGAGTAACAGACAGAGAGAGTTCCCAGCCCTTGGTTTACTCCCCAGTTGCCTTCAACAGCCAAAGCTGGGCTAGTCAGAAGCCAGGAACTCAACCCAGGTCTCCTCTGTGGGTGGCAGGCACCCAATCACTTGTGTGGTCACCTGTTGCCTCCCAGGGTATACATTAGCAGGAAGCTGGAATCAGAAGCAGAGCTAGGCGCTCTGGGGATGTGGGCATTGCAAGCAGCGTCTTAACCACTAAGCCAAATGCCTACACATTTTGTTTTTAAAGATTTGAGTATTTGAAAAATTTATTTTAGTTTATTTGAAAGGCAGAGATGCATAGACAGAAACAGAGAATCTCAACTGCTGGTTCCTTCTCCAAATGCCTGAAACAGCTGGCACCGGGCCAGGCTGAAGCCAGGATCCAGGAATTCAATCCAAGTGTCTCAAGTAGGTGGCAGGGATGCACCTATTTGAGCTATGACCTCTGCCTCTTGGGTTGTGCATCAGTAGGAGCTGGAATCAGGAATGGAGCCAGGAACTGAATCCAAGTGCTCTAACATGGGATTTGGACATTTCAAGTAGTGACTTGACCACTGCACCAAATACCCATCCTTCATCATAAGGATTCTAATACTAACATTTTATTAGACTCATCCTTTATCACAATTGGACTGTCCTCCGCTGTCTTCCCAGGTGCATTAGCAGGGAGCTGGATCATAAGTGGAACAGGTGGGACTTAAACCGGCATGCGTATGGGGTGCCGGTGCTGCAGGTGACAGTTTAACCTGCTATGCCACAACACTGCTTCCTCCAGTTATTCTAATTGCAACTTCTATTGAAATAATTCTATATTGATTATGCATTTTTTTTATAGGCAGAGTGTTCAGTGAGAAAGAGAGACAGAGAGAGAGGTCTTCCTTTGCCGTTGGTTCACCCTCTAATGGCCGCCGCGCTACGGCTGGTGCGCTGCGGCTGGCGCACCGTGCTGATCCGAAGCCAGGAACCAGGTGCTTCTCCTGGTCTCCCATGGGGTGCAGTGCCCAAGTCCTTGGGCCATCCTGCACTGCACTCCCAGGCCACAGCAGAGAGCTGGCCTGGAAGAGGGGCAACCGGGACAGAATCTGGCTCCCCGACTGGGACTAGAACCTGTTGTGCCGGCGCCGCAGGCGGAGGATTGGCCTAGTGAGCTGCGGCGCTGGCCTGATTATGCATTTTGAACTTGTAAAGAATAGAGCAAAACTGAGTTAATCTTAGGCAACCAAAGTTGACTGTGAGGAAGAGCAGGAAATCAGCTCACCTGCCACACAGCCTGACTCCACAGACCTGGAAAATACTCCAGGGTACGCATGACCATATCCATCAACTTTTTGTCACTATGATGAAATGCTTCAGGCAAACAAACTTTTTGAAGAAAAAGCAGTTTATTTAGCTCAGCTTTTGGGAGACTGAACGGCCAAAGAGCAAGGGGCAGGCGCTTGTGAGGTCCTGCACCTTGGCTGTGTCGTCTCATGGCAGATAGCCATGGTGGGAGGGCAAGAAGGTGTAGGAGATGACGTCACAAACAGGATACAGGAGAGAGACCCAGGGGTCGGGCCCAGGTTTTGATAACACTGGCTCTCATGAGAGGCAGCTCCAGGAGTCCAGCATTCCCTTCTCTGTCCACTACTTTGCTGGAACTGTCAGTTCATCTTAGCATATGACTCAAATGAGATTTCCTTTAGGAGGCCTTGAATCACAAGGAGCTAATTTCTCTAACATATAAAGAACTGCTAGAAATAATCAAGAGAAAGACCTACAAATCAATTTTAAAAATTGACAAAAGTCATGAACATCCAGCTCATAGAAAATTAGAATGGCCTTAATGCTTGAAAAGGTGACCAACTTTGCTTGTAATAATAAGCAAGAACATGAAATATATATAATCACATATAGTATTGATTACATAATTTTTTAAAGATTTATTTTGTTTATTTGAAAGACAGAGTTACAGACAGACGCAGAGAGAGAGGTCTTCTATCTGCTGTTTCACTCACCAGATGGCCGCAATGACTGGAGCTGTGCCAATCCAAAGCCAGGAGCCAGGAGCTTCTTCTGGGTCTCCCACTCAGGTGCAGGGGCCCAAGGACTTGGGCCGTCTTCTACTGCTTTCCCAGGCCAAAGCAGAGAGCTGGATTGGAAGAGAAGCAGCTGGGACTAGAACTGGTGCCCATATGGGATGCCAGAGCTTCAGGCCAGGGCTTTAACCCACTGTATCACGGTGCCCGCCCCTACATAATTATTAATATATACACATGCAATAAAATAATGAAAAGGCAAAATAAAGGAATAGTCCGTTAATATGATATTATTTCTCATCTAGCATACTGACGAAACTAATTCTTTTAAGAATCCATAAAGGGCCTGGTACTGTGGTGTAGCAGGGTGAGCTGCCGTCTGCAGCACTGGCATCCCATATAGGCACCAGTTCAATTCCTGGCTGCTCCATTTCTGATCTAGGTCCTTGATAATGCACCTGGGAAGGCAGCAGAAAATGGGCCAGGTACACCCACACAGAAGATCTGGGGGAGGCTCCTGGCTCCTGGTTTTGGATTAGTCCAGGTCTGGCTGTTGTGGCCATTTGGGTAGTGAACCAGTGGATAGAAACTCTCTCTCTCTCTCTCTCTCTCTCTCTCTCTCTCTCTCTCTCTGTAACTCTGCTTTTCAAACAAAAAGAAAATAAATCTTTAAAAAAGAATCCATAAATATCAAGTCTGGTATAGAGGCTGGCTTCTCACTTTCCCAGGTATCACTTGATGCTAGAAAATACTGGAGCAATGATGAAAACAATATCTATGATATCCTCAGAGGGGAAATAATACCCAATAGTTTTATACCCAGCCATCCTGTGCAAAAGTAAATGAGCAATACACATTTTTCAAATAGGACTATACTTAAAGAATATAGTTATGGTTGAGTGACCACACATGGTCACTCATTACACAGACTGTAACAACAATCAACATAGTCTGTGGAGATGTGCACTGTGCAATCTGAACAGATGTACTTAATAGTTTTGAATGTATTTCCTGTAGGATCTTGAAAAACTAAAGGATAAAATTTAGTTGTTTAAAGATGAACGCAGAGGGGCTAGTGTTGTGGCACAGTGGATTAATGCCCTGACCTGAAGCCCCAGCATCTCATATGGGCTCCAGTTCGAGACCCGGCTGCTCCACTTCCAATCCAGCTCTCTGCTGTGGCCTAGGAAAGCAGTGGAAGATGGCCCAAGTCCTTGGGCCCCTGCACCTACATGGGAGACCCGGAAAAAGCTCCTGGCTTCAGATCGGCACAGCTCCAGGTGTTGCGGCCAATTGAGGAGTGAATCAGTGGATGGAAGCTCTCTCTCTGCCTCTCCTCTCTCTGTGTAACTCTGACTTTCAAATAAATAAATAAATCTTTAAAAAAAACTTTAAAAAAAGATGAATGCAGGAAGACTTGCGATGGGATTGAATCTATCTAAATTCAACAATAAAACTAATACAGCAGTGACAATCTTCATTACAGAACCCAAGCACAAGTAACAAGGAAAGACATTACAGAAAAATGATAACTGAGAACATCAAACGGAGGTGGGGATGAAAACGGGGGCAATAATGCAAATGTGCAGATGTTCTCATTTTTCATAGCAGGTCATCCAGAGATACCCTAGAAGGGGTGGGTGCTTGGCTTAGTGGGCAAGGTGCTACTTGGAATGCCCGCATCCCACGTCAAGGTGCCTGAGTCTAAGTTCCAGCTCTGCTTTTGATGTTGGCATCCTGCTAATGCACACCCTGACAGGCAGCCAGCGGTGGCTCAAGTACTTGGAGCCCTGCCACCATGTGGGAAATGCAGATTGAGTTCTGGGCTCCTGGCTTTGGCTTGGCCCAGCCTCAAATATTGGTGGCATTTGGAAGTAAACCAGTGGATGGGAGCTATCCCTCTGTCTATCCGTCTCTGCTTTTCAAATGAACTGAAAAGACAGAAATGAAAAAAGATTCCATTGAAGTCTGCTAAATCCAGTAATAAGATAAAAGTACACATCCAGATATAAGTTAAAACCCAAAAGTAAAGAATATAACCAACCATAATTGGGTATTAGAGGGGACAAAAGTTTTTGAGGGAGTGATATTAATGTCATCTTCATTTGTAATACAGAGTCAATAAGTTTCCAAAAGACTGTAGCCAATGTTGATTTTTCCAATATATACTCAAAAATTAATAAATTAATAAATATCCCTGGGAAGCAAAAACATCACTGTTGAAAGACTGAGCTCTGACGTCACACTGGCTTTGAAGGGTAACCCATTGCTAGCTGTGTTCCTCGCACAGCTACAGCTCTGCGGCTGCTGCTGCTGTTCCTGTGGCTGTGGCTGTTGTCCCTGCCACTAATCCTACTATCATTTTAGAGTATAGGAATAAAGAGAGAGAGAGCTGGTGGGGGGACATAAAATTCACTAGTAAGTTTGTGTTTGGAATCTAATTCATCATCTGTGATTGACACATAATAACTACATACAGGGTACCGTGGGCTGTTGTGGTACATGTGTATATTGTGCAATCATGACATAAGGGTGATTAGCATAGCCATCACCTCAAACATTTATCTTCTGTTAGTGGTGAGAGCATTCAGAATCTTTTTCTTTGGCTAATTTGAAGCATATAATTTATTATTATTATTAAGTGTAGTCATCCTTGTGTGCAATAGAACACCAGAACCTGTTCCTATCAAGTGTAATTTTTAAACTTTGACCTGTGGTTCTTTTAATCCTTGCAAACAACCAAACCCAGTTGGCCACTTAAAAAATCTACCACACAGATCTGCTACCTAAAAGCAGATGCTACATCACAAGGAATGACAGAATAAGTGAGAGCAAGTTGCCTGGCCTCTGAAGATGGCCCATCACACTACTATGTACCATGCAGAATGCCAAAAGACATGAACCTTGGGATCTGCAGGCTTGTTGGAGAAAGAAATTTGCAGACAGACAGGAAACTCCGGCAGAACTGTGCAGGTTGAAGTCCTGTGTGGCTGGTTCAGTGCAGGCGGTAGGTGGGAGTGACGTTTTCTGGAGACGCAGGCTTTGGGTGGAGGGAGGGAACTCTAAGCATGGGGGAAGAAAGAATAATCACAGTCAGCACTGTGGCGCAGTGGGTTAAACCCTGGCCTGAAGCCCTGGCATCCCCTATGGGCGCCGGTTCAAGTCCCGGCTGCTCCTCTTCCAATCCAGCTCTCTGCTATGGCCTGGGAAAGCTGTAGAAGATGGCCCAAGTCCTTGGGCCCCTGCACCCGCATAGGAGACCTGGAAGAAGTTTCTGGTTCCTGACTTCGGATTGGCTCAGCTCTGGCCATTGTGGGCATTTGGAGAGTGATCCAGCAAATGGAAGACCTTTCTCTCTCTCTCTCTCTCTCTCTCTCTCTCTCTCTCTCTCTCTCTCTGTAACTTTGTCTTTCAAATGAATAAAAATAAAAAAATCTTAAACAGAAAAATAAATACAAAAGGCTTAGACACAGCAAGGAGCTTTAGCTTGGGTGTGGAGAGGGAGATGAAGTTACACGAGCTAGGTTAAGGATGGCTTTGAACCTCAGAGGAGTTTCAAAAGTAAATGGCTAATATGCTTTCCCAGAAGCATATACTCTTCAGCAGAACACTCGCTTGTGTATTATAAATCTCGATAGGGAAGAGACCGGCCAGACGGTCACCTGGGCATCATGTAAATGGAATCCACTCAGACTACCCGGGGGGTATTATGCTCCAAGTAGCTCCTTCATTGCTTTGTAGTCGCTAAAAACTCCATTTCCTACCTGAGGGCAGTTGGGGAAGCTCTCTTATCAGGCCCCTGTCTGTGGCTGCAACAAGCCAGGCTGAAGTCAGTTACCTGAACACATTTGAAACAAGTTACAAGATTAGAGATTCCAGAGATGGCAGGGAGCAAGGCTGATCTCATGCTGTTTTCAGCAAGTAGAAAGCAACTCTGTGAGCAGAGACAAGGACATCTGGAGTTGAAGGCAGGGAGCTGCAGGTGGAAGTTGGTCTGTCCCACGCAGAGAGACCTGCGGCAGGCACAGACCTCACACCTGTCTCTCGCAGGTTGATTCCTCGTGTTGTCATTGCAGCCCAGTGAACCCCTTGATCTTTCACCCCCTCAGGTACAGGGGTCTGATTTCTGCCTCCACTTCTTCCATAGCCATGTCTCCAGCTTCCCATTTGTTCATGGGGTTGATTTTCAGTCTCTCAAGGAACGTAAACCAGAGGAACAGAGCTAACCAGTGTAGGGCAAGTGTTCGGGTCATGGCTACCTCTCCTGCCTGATGCACAGGTCTCGGCTTCCTTCCTAAGTGGTTCCCTGCAGGATCTCAGCCCCACACCAGCCCACCTGAGACAGCATCTCCATGTCAGCAGGATCCCCAAACAGATGGATCAGCGAGAGGCTTCTCGGGCGGAAGTTTGGGGCACATGGGCTGGCACTGCTGTTTGATTTGGGGAGCCTGGCTTCATAGAATTCTTTCTGGGGTTTCTTTCCCTCACTGTGTTCATCTTGTAAACATGGGTTGAGAGCTTTTAATGTGCTGGGTACCAGGCTGGGCTCTGGGGCTACAGGCATGCCAGGGATGAGCCACTGGATGCAAAGCTTCGCTCCGGGGTTTCCCTCCAGGTGAGCGGCACACTTTCCTGCCCCCACCGCCATCTCACCTCCACTCCCTGTTCCCTGGCCAGCTTCCGGTCATGCTGCACTGTCTCCGAAACCCCTTCTCTCTGCTTGCAAACGTGCAAGGCTGGATGGGGGGCTGAACTCTCCTTCTGTGACTGCTCACTTCTACTCTCGAGTTTTCCTGTTGGCAGTTAAGTCTCCTTCTTGCCACGTTAAGTCCTGTCTGATTTGTCTCTGCTAACCTTGGGACTTGTTCGCTTTTCTTTAACTTCAATGCTAGGATCCTAATCCTGGTGTTGCGTCTGTATTGAGAACGATCCACTATCTCTGTAGCTGGTCTTCCTGTCCTGTATCTTGTCCTTGTCCAATCCATTTCCTCCAGCAGAGGAATCTTTGTTTTTTGAAAGATTTATTTATTTGAAAGTGAGAGAGAGATAGAGAGAGAGAGAGAGAGAGACAGACAGACACTGATCTTCCACTTGCTGGTTCACTCCCCAGATGGCTACACTGGCCGGTGCTGGGCCAGGCTGAAGCCAGGAGCTTCATCCAGGTCTCCCAAGTGGGTAGCAGGGCCCCAAGCACTTCGGCCGTCTTCTGCTGCCCTTCCCAGGCCATTAGCAGGGAACTGGATTGGGCATGGAGCAGCCGAGACACAAACCAGCACCCATGTGCGATGCCAGCAATCGCAGGTGGTGGCTTTACCTGCTGTAGCACAACGCCAGCCCCAGAGTAATCTTTCTAAGAGCTTGTTAAAGTCCTTCCAAGAGTCCCTGTGCAGGGTACATTCCAAAGTCCTCACCACAGCACATGGCACCCTGCGTGGCTGCTCTTTTGCTTGTCCACCCTCTCTTGCCTGTTTCAGCCACAACCAGCCCCTCGGGATGGTGCTTTCTCCTCCCTTCTGTCTTTGTGCTCACACGTAGTCTTCCGCTTAGTGCGTTCTTTCCTTCTTGCCCTTGTTGATGTCCGGCTAGTGCCATTCCCGGTTTGGCTTTGTTCTTCTGTAGGCCTCTCAATGCTACTTGCAAGTTAGAGTCAGCTAGGGGAACTTGCTAAAAATACCCACACCCAGATCTTACTCCCAGAGAACCTAATTTTACCGATGTGAGGACTGATGTCTGGCACTGGTATTTCTTTTTTTTTAACTTAATTAATTTATTTTTATTTAATAAATGAATCTACAAAGTGCAACTTTTGTATTATTGTGGCTCCCCCCACAACCTCCCTCCCTCCTGCAGCCCTCCCCTCCCTCTCCCATCCTACCCTTCATCGAGTTTCATTTTCAATTATCTTTGTATACAGAAGATCAACTTAGTATATACTAAGCAAGGATTTCAACAGGCTGCACTCACACAACCGCACAAGGTATAGGGTATTGTTCGACTAGTAGTATTGTTTTTAAGTTTCATAGTGAAACACATTGAGGACAGAGATCCTGCATGGGGAGCATGTGCACAGTGACTCCCGTTGTTGATTTAACAATTGGCACTCTTATTTATGACGTCAACAATCACCCGAGGCTCTTGCCATGAGCTGTCTAGGCTATGGAAGCCCCTTGAGTTCAGCGACTCTGAACTTGTTTAGTCAAGGCCGTATCACAGTGGAGGTTCCTTCCTCCCTTCAGAGAACGGCACCTCCCTCCTTGATGGCCCGTTCCTTCTGCTGGGGTCTTGTTCACCAAGATCTTTCATTTAGGCCGGCGCCGTGGCTCAACAGGCTAATCCTCCGCCTTGCGGCGCCGGCACACCGGGTTCTAGTCCCGGTCGGGGCACCGATCCTGTCCTGGTTGCCCCTCTTCCAGGCCAGCTCTCTGCTGTGGCCAGGGAGTGCAGTGGAGGATGGCCCAAGTGTTTGGGCTCTGCACCCCATGGGAGACCAGGAGAAGCACCTGGCTCCTGCCATCGGATCAGCGCAGTGCGCCGGCCGCAGCGCGCTACCGCGGCGGCCATTGGAGGGTGAACCAACGGCAAAAGGAAGACCTTTCTCTCTCTCTCTCTCTCTCACTGTCCACTCTGCCTGTCAAAAAAAAAAAAAAAGTCTTTCATTTAGGTTGTTTTTGGGCACTGGTGTTTCTAAAGAGTTATCTACATTGGTGCCTTTCAGATGTTAATGTGCCCCTGAATCACCTGGAGGTCTTGTTAAAGCAAGGATTCTGATGCAGGGGGCCTCAGGGGCCTGAGGGTCTGCATTTCAGACACACGCCAGGGGCTGCTGCTGCCTCTGGTGCACAAACTGTGCTTTGAGTAGTGAGGTCTGGGGTGGGGGTCTCTGTCATGCAGCAGGGCTGGGCGCTGCTATTCTGCAGGATCCTTCCTGGATTTCTTATTGCAGTACGATCACCTCTGATTTTTTTTTTTTTTTTTTTTGACAGGCAGAGTGGATAGTGAGAGAGAGACAGAGAGGAAGGTCTTCCTTTTTGCCGTTGGTTCACCCTCCAATGGCCGCTGCGGCCGGCGCATCGTGCTGATCCAAAGCCAGGAGCCAGGTGCTTCTCCTGGTCTCCCATGGGGTGCAGGGCCCAAGCACTTGGGCCATCCTCCACTGCCTTCCCGGGCCATAGCAGAGAGCTGGTCTGGAAGAGGGTCAACCGGGATAGAATCCGGCACCCCGACCAGGACTAGAACCCTGTGTGCTGGCGCCGCAAGGCGGAGGATTAGCCTGTTGAGCCACGGCGCCGGCCAGATTACCTCTGATTTTCAATGCAACCATTGGCAGTCAAAAAGCAATGAGCTATTTCATGAGAGAGAACATTGCACGTGCTTTTTTACTAAGTAAGTACTTTGGCAGAAAGATATAACTTCTCTTTAGAATGCCTACTAGTAGGTTAGTAAAATGTGAAAGAAAGATATTTTCCGTGGACACAAAGGAAGTACAGTTTGTATACTTCAGAGACAGAACTCAGTGGCCTATTTGAAGTATGTAAAGGAGGTGGTGAGTTCAGATACTAACCCTGAGGGGCTGGGAATTTGGCATAGTTTAGAAGACACTACTTGGAATGCCCACATCCCAGGTCAGAGGGCCTGGGTTCAAGTCCTGCTCTATGCCAGATTCCAGCTTCTTCCCCATGTGCACCCTGGGAGGCAGCAGGTGATTGCTCAAAGTGGTTTGGTTCCTGCCACCCACGTGGGAGACGTGGATTGAGTTCCTAGTTCCTGGCTGTGGCCTGGCCCGGTCCGTTTATTACATGTTTTTGGGGAGTGAGCTTAGCAAATGGGAGATCTCTGCCTGCTTGTCAAATAAATAAGATATAAATTAATAAAACCATGGAGAATTTAAAATAACAATGGTAATGACAGCACTAATGATAATGATAATAACTAACACCTGGGCATTTATTATCAAGGCACTGCTCTAAATACTTTGTATGTAGTAGCTCAACCCTAAAATTATCCTCCAAGGTAGTTACTGTTAATTATTGGCCACTTTACATGCACGGGAATGAAGACACAGCAATGTTAAGTACCCAACTGTGTGAACCAAGCAAGTTGCATATCTGAGACAAGTGAGTTAATGGTAAAAGCATTTAAAAGCTCTAGAATCATCCAGTGGTTAGAGCCATCATTTAACATCTATGAAAGGAACGAGAAGTCTTCAAGGACAATGTCTCTTCCCCAGCTTATAGGTACAGTTCACAGACTTTTCGGGTGGGAAAACATCAAATCAACAAAGAAAACTTTTTGAGACATGCGACTTCAAATCCTGAGTGCAGTTTGAGAATCCTGGGAACAGTGGAAAAATCCTTACTCTTGCTTTGGGAAAATTTACCTGGAGGAGACACCACCTTTAGTCTAAACTTCATCACTTTCTTATTTTAAGGTGCTTCACTTAGTCTGGTCTATGTTGAAAAATGGCCCCCAGAGAAGGATTCCAAGTTTACTTTGGTATTAAGTATTTGGGTTAATACCTGATAGATATCTATATGAGCAAATGCATAGAGTTGCATTGTTGTGTGGATGGTATTTCTAGGGTAAAAATGTTTTTCCAGAAATGCATCTGTAGGAGAGAGGCCTGACCACCCTCCTGGTGATTATGGGCCAAATTCCAGAAGGTTGGGAGTGGGGCGTGCACAGGTGGGGTCCTCAGGGGCTCCCCTTTTCTTCCAGGGCCTGGTATGCAGCTCAGGATGTTTCCTGGCCCACATCAGCATCAGTAGCTAACAGGTACAGCAGCAGCTGATGTGCACTGCGCTCTGAAGTCTTGGAGACCTCCCCACACTGCCCTGTGGTGTGCACCTGCACCCAAGCCACACACCTGGGCTTGTGAGTGCTTCCTCACGGCAGGTGGGACTTGGGCTTCCAGGTCGCTGGAACTTCCACCCATGCTGTACTCTTCTCAACACATGTCTCTGTCTAGCCGAACTGTTTGAGGGCGTTGTGTACTGCAACAGCTTATGAGCTGGACACAAGAGCTCCCGACCCACCTGAACCCCGGGCAGCAAGATTCCCTCTTGTCTACATTTGGAGAATTTCTCCGCATCCTCAATCAGATAGATTTTTCCCATTTGAGTATTTGAAAAATCAGTAAGTTCTACTCCCATTCCAACAGTCTCTCTGTATCTTAATTCAGATTTTTTTCCCAGCTTGAATTTTTGAGGAATTACTACAATAAAATTTTACATTTGGATTCCACATGTAATTAGAAAATACCTTAAATGTGATCCTTCCTCAAATTGTCAAATACCCTGATAATGTGGGTGTTGTCTCTGTTTTACAGGAGAGAGAACTGAGGCACATCAGGGTCCCACTCGGGATCATACAGCTGGTGGGTGACAGAGAAGCCTGGACCCAGAGCACCGACTGTAGTGTCCTTGCTCTTTTCCTGACGCCACAGCCCCTGTACATTCAAAACAGTGAGTGGCGCGGCCTTTGTTTCCAGAGCTCTTCCATTTTCCGTCATTCTCACAGCTGTCTCTTGCGTCGCAGGCAAGGTCCTGTTATCCCACTTCCTGGCTGACAATGCTGAGTCCCTGAGGGCCAAGGATGTGCTCACATTACTGATTGTCCAGAACTTCACCCCAGACCTCCTGACGACTGCCTGGGATTAGGGAAATGATGGCAGATCCTGGGGAGAGAAAGATCATTTTATTTTATTTATTTTTGAAGATTTATTTATTCACTTGAAAAGCAGAGTTATAGAGAGGCAGAGGTAGAGAGAGAGAGAGAGAGAGGTCTCAGTCTGCTGGTCCACTCCCCAACAGGCCACAACGGCCGGAGCTGCACCCATCCGAAACCAGGAGCTCCCTCTGGGTCTCCCATGTGGGTGCGGGGGCCCAAGGACTTGGGCCATCTTCTACTGCTTCCCTAGCCCATAGCAGAGAGCTGGATCAGAAGTGGAGCAGCCAGGACTCAACTGGTGCCCATATGGGATGCCGGCACTGCAGGCAGCGGCCCCACCTGCCACACCACAGCGCTGGCCCCCAGAAAGGTTATTTTAAATCTAGGGTCTCCAACCTAACCTCCTCAGACTGAACTTTTGCCAGGGTGGATTCAGAGACCAGCACAAGGCAGTCAGGGAACGAGGAAGACAACAACAGGCTGCTCTTGCACCTGTCTGGATCTTGGCAAGCGCATCTGGTCTGGCGCCATCTCCACATTCTACAGATGGAAAAACTGAGGCTGAGAGAAAGCAGTGAGTTCTCTGTGCAAAGAAGGGAGGCATTGGCTTTCGCCTAGAGTAGTCTTGGGGTGGCTTGTCCACAGGACCTATCAAGTTGAGCTGGAGGCCCGACAGGTCTTTGCTTTCATTCCGATTGAACCTTTCGTGGCTCCTCTCTCAAACCTCTCCTTTATCAATTAAGTCCCTCATCTGTTCTGGAAGATATGGTGGCTCCCAGGAGCTTAAACCTCTCTTTTAGCTGTCACCCCATAATCTGGTCCTATATTGCCTCCCCGTTGGTTACGTCCTGTTCCTCCCCTGAGCCCCCCAGATGATTGGATTTGGTCAGCCCTGCCCCTCCTCTGCCTAGGTGCTGACCCACTGGCTTCAGGGAGAGCTGTCCTCCTCCTCTCACCCGCCCACACCTCCTCTGTCCCTCACAACCTGGCGCAGCCCAAGTCCCAGCCTCCCCACAAAGCCTTGCCAGCCCAATTAGCTCTCAGCCATGTTCCTCTCCTTTGAGCTTGGCGCTCGAATTAGCCCCTGGAAGATAGGTAGTGCTTGGGGCTATTTGCTATATTTCACGTGCATTGTGCTAACTTGCATTCTTTTTAAATTTTTTTAATGATTTAATTATTTGAAAGGACAAGGGGATGGGGAAGAAATGGAGAGAGAAAGAGAGGGAGAGAGAGAAGGTGAATCTGCTTTCTGCTGGTTCATGCCCCCAATCCCTCCATAGCTGGGATTTGGCCAGATTGAAGCCAGGAGCCGGGAACTCCATCTGGGTGTCCCACGTGGGTGACCAGAACCCAAGTAGTTGGGCCCTAATTTCTACTGCTTCTCAGACATGTTATCAGGGAGCTGGCTCTGACCTGGAGTAACCAGAACTCGAACTGGCTTCATCGATGAACATGATGAGCATACACAGATTTATTTCAAAGAAAAAATCTGGAAAGATTAAAGCTTCCGACTGCCATCAAGCTGTCTCATCTGACACACATGAATCGTTTTAAAAAATAATTCATCTCCGAATGTGCTCCCTGCCCTCCCATGATTGGACCTCTGGTGGACACCTGACCAAAGTCCAGCCAATGACTGGTTGGCCAGCATCCAATCAGATTCTCTTTTTAGAGAATTTGAAGCAGGAGACACGGAGAGCACATTTCTGAAAGGTCTAGTTGACATTGGCTTATGTCTACCGTGCTTATGTCTACCGTACAACTCAAAGAGGGTGGAGAGGAGAGAGAAAGAGTTGGGATAGCAATGCAGGGCTCTGGAGCAGTGGAACAAGGTCTCCTATTTCCAGAGTGGAAATTTCTTTTCTCTCTCTTTTTTTGTAAGTGTAGCAACAAAAATTTATTTTAGCAAGCAAAGTACATTCCTCAAGGCAGATGGGAGCAGGTAGCTGGGGGAAAACTCAGCTCAGAGATAATATTTTTTTTTTCCACCAGGGTCCTGATGGTGGCTGTAGCTATGTATTTACAGGCAGAATTTTTGAGTGAGGGTATCATATTATTGTCTGAGAAACTCCCCCTGGAGTTTTGAGTGGAAAGACATTGCCAAGGAGACCCCAGCCAGAGGTCCTGGGTGGAAAGGTGTTGTTGGACCACTTCCGTGGCTGTGACTGGGGAGGCTCCCACCCCGGCCCCCTATTTGGCCATTGGTTGTTCATCACTAGACCCTTTATGCAATGTCTTATTACCAAGGGCTTTATAAGATTAGCACAGTTGTCCGCTCACCAAACTTAGCCATTTGAGTGTGATTTTTCTGTTCTGGGCTGCAAGCAAGGTGGGTGTGTGTTTGAGCTAGCTGCTTTCTAAACAGGCAATTTTTAAGCAAGTAAAATGAGCAATTTTAGCTTAAGTAAAAGTTTAAACTTTTTCTGAGTTTTCTTCATTTTACTTTTTCTTTTTGTTTTTCCTGGATCCTAGCTGTCTCCTGCCTCAAAGGTGAAAAGTCTCAAAACAGCCAGAGTATTTTATTTAATTTCAGCTTTACTGAGGTATAATTGGCAGGCATTATGTGTATTTCAGGTGTGCGTATATGATATATGGGAAATGATTACCATAGAACGTGGCCATTTCAATCAGAATGTTTTTTGTTTTCCTATAAGTGTAAGACTATGGAAGTTTCAGAGGATACAAAAATCTCACTTCATGCAATCAGTGAGGTTTGGGGGCAGATTGATTTTTAAAAAATATTTATTGATTTATTTGAAAGTTAGAGAGTGAGCGAGAGAGAGAGAGAGAGAGAGAGAAAGAGAGGAAGAGAGAAAGAGAGAGAGAGAGAGAGAGAGAGAGAGAGAGAGAGAGAGAGACTTCCATCTGCTGGTTCACACCCCCAGTGACCACAATGGCTGGCAAGGCCAGATTGAAGCTAGGTGCTCAGAACCCCATCCAGGTCTCCCATGTGGGTGGCAGGGTCCATCTTCTGTTGCTTTTCAGATGTGATTTGAAGTGGAGCACCCCGTTTGTGGTGCTCCTATGGGTTGCTGGCCCTGACAGATTGAGCCTTTACCAATGACACCAAAGATGGACTTGGAGTAAGATATGAGGAGGAGACCGCATGAGGAAGTGGTTCCTGCTTTCTATCAAAGTTTCCATCACAGGGACTCTGGAGGGATTTGGAAGATACTCTCTTGGTCCATGTATTCTACAAAGATCTCTTTAAACACACAGGAACAAAAATCTCCACCGAATCAGTCCATCAGACAAGAGACAGGCATTTCTTCCTAAGAGCCTGGAGGAGAACGGGTACCATGCTGAAGGAGAGCTGACCAAAGGGAGGCCTGATAGGACAGTACTGGGAGTTAGTTCTGAGCAGAAGGAAGACAGGATCAGTCACAAGTTCTAACAGAACCACCCTGGACTGTGGAGGGAGGTCCCTGTAGTGATTCAGATGAGCAATGGTGGCACTTGGACCAGGGTGGAAATAAAGAGGGCAGCCAGAAGTGAAGAGGTTCTGGACACACTTTGAAGTTCAAGCCAAAAAGGACTTCACTGCATGAGCTAGTAGCTCATGAAGTTTTAGGAGGGGTAAATTATAAACTGTATATAAATTGTTCGAACTTTGCTTTCAAATGCACACATATTTCAGTAATCAATGCAACCTCTTTAAAAACTTTGATATACGGCTGGCGCCGCGGCTCACTAGGCTAATCCTCCGCCTTGCGGCGCCGGCACACCGGGTTCTAGTCCCGGTCGGGGCACCGATCCTGTCCCGGTTGCCCCTCTTCCTGGCCAGCTCTCTGCTGTGGCCAGGGAGTGCAGTGGAGGATGGCCCAAGTGCTTGGGCCCTGCACCCCATGGGAGACCAGGAGAAGCACCTGGCTCCTGCCATCAGATCAGCGCAGTGCGCCGGCCGCAGCGCGCCTACTGTGGCGGCCATTGGAGGGTGAACCAACGGCAAAAAGGAAGACTTTCTCTCTATCTCTCTCTCTCACTGTCCACTCTGCCTGTCAAAAAAAAAAAAAAAAAAAAAAAAAAAAAAAAAAAACTTTGACATACAATTGCAAGTCACTCAAGGAAGCAATTTTTCAAGTTGATCTCTGTAATTTCCATGCATTTTAAAAAAGGTTTTATTTATTTATTTGACTTACAAAGGGGGGGAGAGGCAGAGAGCTCTCCCTTCCACTGGTTCACTCCCCAAGTAGCTGCAATGGTCAAGACTGTGCCAGCTCAAAGCCAGGAGCTTCATCAGGGTCTCCCACATGGGGGGCAGGGGCCCAACCACTTGGTCATCTCCTCTTGCTTTTCCCAGGCCATTAGCAGGGCAGAGTGGAAACTTCTGTGTATCCTACAACATACTTGTTATGAATTCACGGGATTTTTCTCTCCAAACTCATGCAGATGTTTGAACCGCAAAGGCTTATTTAATATATTAATGCTAAGGGTTGGTGGGTTAGGTTGGAGGCTTGACCCAATTATGGCATCTGAAAGTAGGGTCTTTGGGAAGTGATTGGATTGGATTAGGCTGCCTGGGTGGAGTCCTATGCCGGAATCACGATGGCGCACACTGAGGGACAACACGGAGGTGGAGGAAGGGGGTGCCCCCTGCGTCTGTCTCTGTTCCCGGGCTTGCCTTGTGATCACGCGTCTGTACTGGCTCTGCCATTGTCATCCTCCATCACACACTGCCCAGTCTTGGACCCTGAGCTTCCAAATTGTATCCTAGATAAACTTCCTTCCCTTCTGAGCGGCTACTCTCAATTATTTTAGTTAAAGAAATGAAAAACGAATTGACACAACACGCCTTTTTGCTTGCGTGAATACGAGATGATTTCTATTCCTTGCAACCTGTTGATCTCTGAGAGAGTGGTGTTACCTCTCTGATCTCTTTGCTTGTGAATATGCATTGGCTCCTGTGACATGTTAATTGATATAAATCATATACTACTTGGAGGTTGTCTTCTCCTTATTTTGGCCAAAGCCTAGCTGTTAGCTGTGTGTTTCTTGACGAGATAGTCTGAGTCACCAGGGTAGAATTCTCAATTCTTGCTCAGCAAATATTTGAGTGTCTGGCATGTACCACAGGGCCACATAGGTTGGATGCATCCACGCTATTCCAGGAAGGCTTTCACCGGCCTTCCTACATAGCTGGAACCCAACCGATATCATGATTTCCTGGCTTCCGGGTAACTTATGTTGCTCGCTTCTCTTTCTTTTCTGACTTCATTGCTCATTGTTTCTGTTGAGCTGTTGTAGTTTTGTTTTTCTAGTCCAGTGCTCCTAGCTACCTCTGCTACTGGAGAGAGGAAAGGACAAAGGAGGCGCAGACAAAAATTAAAGCCAGCCAGTCCTGCTCCCTCCTTCGACTTCTACCTAAGTGTGGCGGAGGCTACAGTTCCCAGGATGACTGAGAGAAATTTTAATTACAAGGCCTCCATCCTGTCTGAACCCTTGTTCAGTCCCCTGTTCAGAATGTGGGGCAAGAATCCTGGCCGAGCCTGTGTTTGTCCCCATCCTGGCATTCGACGTAGGCAAAGTCCACTTCATATCTCTCGGCCTCTGTTACTCCATCTGTAAAATGGACATGCTAACCAGGTCTGCTCTGTGTAGCCACAGGATGAGAAGCTGGGTGGAAAGGGATTTCCAAGTCACAAGGAACGAAAGACCATGGGAGGGACTCCCAGGCCCTGCAGAGCCGCACAAGTCCTTGCCTGCCCGGACTCCAGGCTTCTGTTCCTCTTAACCCTTTCTCTTCTGCAGTGCTCTCTGAGGGGGCCAGAAATGCTCCTTCACTTTGGAATGCTCCCTAGAGAGTTTCCCCTCCTTGAGGATTCCTGCAGGTAAATGTGTTTTACATTTTTGCCGATTCGAGTCCAAAACGCTGGGCCCCTTTCCCCTCTTGTCTTACCCAGAAGGCGAAAGGAAGACTCCTCCATGGGGGAAGTCTGCTTCAGTGCCTCCTCCCCGCCACCCCAGGACTGCCCTCCCGGACCCCACTCCCAGCCATTCTGCCGGCACGCCCGGAGAGCTCGCGAGCTCGCGGCTCTGGCTCAGCACTTAGTTTCCTGATGGGGAGATGAAAGACCTGTGTTCTCTCAAGCATCAGTCCTTCCTTGAGGTTCCTGTGGGCTGCCCCCTGCAGCTTTGTTCAACACCTGATTCTCAATGTTGTAAAATAGAAAACTACTCCTCCCAACCAGCTTAGACTCCTTTTACTTTATCTATTTATCTGAGTCAGGTCAGAGTTAGAGAGAAAGAGAGAAAGAGGGAGAGAAAGAGAGAGGGAGAGAGAGAATCTGTCTTTCAGGTCTTTCATTTTCTGGTTCACTCCCCAGATGGCCACAATGGTTTGGTCTGGACCAGGCCAAAGCCAGGAACCAGGAGCTTCTTCCTGGTCTCCCACATGGGTGCAGTAGTCCAAGCACTTGGATCATCCACTGCTTTCCCAGGCCATAGCAGAGAACAGATTTGGAAGTGAACTGGCTCCCATTTAGGATGACAACCTTGCAGGAGGTGGCTTTGTCCACTACACTGCAATGCTGGCCCCAGCTTAGACTCTTAATGTCAGTCCCACCATTATCCTTAGCACCATACCGGCAACCTTGGCATCTTTGGTATCCTCCTTGCCCTCCAGGTGAACCTTGGAACTGAGAAGAAGTCTCTTTCATTCAAGCTTCTAGCTCTCTAGTTGATTTATCTTTCTTCTGTGCTGTCACACCACGGTGTGTGTTGTCTGCCTGGCCTAGTCCCTCAGCCTGCAGACGGGGGTTCTATTCCCCACTCACCATTGCTTTATTCTGCTTGCGACAACAGGATGGGGCCTCTGCCCCTCAGCCTGACTTTGACAGGCTTCCACCTCTAGCATCTGAACACATTTTGTGTTATACCTGCCTGGCCTAGGCTTGCCTTGCCACCCTCCCCCGCCCCCACTTTCCAGTCTGCCTACTGAACCTCACTTACCCTTCAAAGTCCAGCCCAAGTGCAATCCTTTGCTGGGTCTTTTGAGATTTCCTCCCAACATAGGGATTTTTCACCGAGTGCCTGTAGCAATTTATTTCTGCTTGACAGTGGTGCTTGGCAGGTACTGGGTTTTGCACAGAGACTTTGATCTCCTTGGGGAACCTGTTCTACACACCTTCGTGCCTCCCACATGGTGCCATGGCAGGCGTATAGTAAACACTCGCACCATGGATGAATGCATGATGGAACCCCAAATAGTTCACTGACCTTTGCAGATCCTCCAGCCTGGCTGATGGACAGGGTTGGAAGAGAATCCAGGTCTCCAACATCCGTATCCTACACCATTCCACGATAAAGATAAGTCACACATGACTCACAAAAACTAGTTCTCTCATCAAAGACATCCATTTGTGAGTTTAGAAAAAAGGTGAGTAAGAAAAATGGTACACAGTTTGTGAGGGAAAAACCAGTATTGTGGGTAGCTCAACCAACACAAAGCAAAAACAAAACAGAAAAACGAAGTAAAACCCTAAGTGTTGACATTGGCTGAAAGCTACATTTTCCTGCCATTCATGGAAGGATACGAGGAAGAGGGAACAAGGACAAATTGCTTCCAGAAAATTGGGAGCCTTGAGATTTCTTTCTTTCTTTTTTAAGATTTTATTTATTCATTTTACAGGCAGAGTTACAGACAGTGAGAGAGACAGACAGAGAAAGGTCTTCCTTCTGTTGGTTCACTCCCCAAATGGCCACAACGGCCAGAGCTGTGCCGATCCAGAGCCAGGAGCTTCCTCCTGGTCTCCCACACGGGTGCAGGGGCCCAAGCACTTGGGCCATCCTCCACTGCTATCCCAGGCCACAGCAGAGAGCTGGTCTGGAAGAGGAGCAGCCGGGATGGACTAGAACCAGCACCCATATGGGATGCTGGTGCCGCAGGTGGAGGATTAACCAAGTGAGCCATGGCGCCGGCCCCAGCCCTGGGCTTTCTGAAACACCCACTGCAGCTTGGTGCTGTGTGAGGGCTGTAGGCACTGACAGGGCACAGCAGACTCTGGGTTAGCAAGGGTTAGGGCAGCTTCTTTTCCATTATCATCTCATTAAACTGTTGAATGCTAAAGCTTTGCTGGCTGAAGGTATTAGGTCTAATCTCTCCTGAGCTCCACACATTTCATTTAAGCTGCACAGTTAATTGCCTAAGGGATCATTGAAAATGAAGCATGAAACGTGTGGCGAGTGAAGGCTGAGATACAGACTTGAAGTTCTTTTATTTCCGATGACCTCGGTGAGCTCGGCGCCCAGGAATGGCACTTTCTTTGATTACCAGTATATGGCTCAGACCAGTGAGTTAGCTCCAAGTACGTGCTTTTTAGAATCTGAGCTGCTGCTTCTCTCTCTCTACCTCTCTCAGACACACACACACTCACACACAAACCCCACTTCTCTCCCTGGTATAATGGCTTTCTCTAACTATTTGCTATCTTAAGAAATTGACCTTCTGAAATGAATCCTAGAAAAGCAGTTACTTAGCCTTGTCTGGTTTGTTGCTGATGAGTAGGCAGTGCAGGGGCCTCGCAGCTGTGGGCTCACCTGATGGCCCTGGCTTCCCATCAGGCAGGCGCCTGCCCTTTCCTGGATGCGATGCCTCGAGTCATGGGAGAAGCAGGTGTCCCTGGCCTCAATTCTTGGTGAATGCCCCCTCCCACACAGGCCTGCATTTGGCTAAATCACTAAGCAGCACCTTATTTTCATGCCACTGTCTTGCCCCAGATCCAAGTGGAAAAATAAATCTTATAGTTTCTGTGTCTTGCATCCATGAGGTCTGGCTCCTAGGTGAGTCCAGCAGGGACCCGGAGACACCCAGCCAGGCTAGAGAATGAGACAAACCTCACAGAAAGTTGTTGAATGAGTGCCCAACCCTTTGTTCCTGGTTGCTTTCCTGGGTGATATTGGATGTTTATTAAGATATGCAAGTAAAGAGTGACGTGCAAGAAAGAGAACTGGGGAGTGGAGTAGAAAGCACTTTTAGGGGCCGGCGCCGTGCCTCACTTGGTTAATCCTCCACCTGCGGCGCCAGCATCCCATATCGGTGCCAGGTTCTAGTCCCAGTTGCCCCTCTTCCAGTCCAGCTCTCGGCTGTGGCCTGGGAGGACAGTGGAAGATGGTCCAAGTGTTTGGGCCCCTGCACCCACAAGGGAGACCAGGAGGAAGCACCTGGCTCCTGGCTTCCGATTGGCGCAGCGCCGGCTGTGGCAGCCATTTGGGGGGTGAACCAATGGAAGGAAGACCTTTCTCTCTGTCTATAACTCTACCTGTCAAAAAGAAAAAAAGAAAGCACTTTTGGTGAATGGCTGGGGACCTGGATCCTGGCCGCGCCCTTGTCACTGTGTGTGTCTGAATTTTTGAGTCTCGTTGTCTGCATCTCTGAGACGATCTCCTGGGGTCTTCCCAGCTGTGGGAGGTGACTCTTAAAATGGGCTTTGCTGTCTGTCTCGACTGCTCAGAAACTGTGTCCAAGGCCGAGGAACATAGGGCCAAGGAGTCAATTCATAAGACCCAGTTAGGGCCACCAGGACTGTCAGTGGCAGCTCAGCTGGCCTTCATTTGTTTACTGCCTGATTTAGTCTGGTCCTATCCCTTCTTTACTTCGCTAACCGTGCTCACTCATTTCTAGATGTGTAGATGTGTAGATATTTCCCTGCTCTCCTGTGTGCTTAAGCATCTCTAACAATTGAATCTGTGCTCAGCCATGATTGAGAAATAGTGATTCCATTAACAGCTCTTTCCAACAGGGATAACCTCAGCGGAGCTAATAGATAAAATGTCTAATTAAACAGGTGTATCATTGTCTACTTGGAGTCTAAATAAATTTATCTCTTAACTTGGGTGGGCTAAAAGGTTAATTAGAAAGCAGCGAGTGTGACGGTGCTGGCGTGCTCGTGGTTGAATGTGGTGTCGGGTTTGAGGAGCCTGGGGATGCTTCCACCCACTGCTGTATTTGAGTAGGAAACGTGCCTAGCATGGTTCTGGCCCAGTCCCACAGACAGTGAGCCTGCAGTGAGGAGCATTTGTTTCCTGCAAGAGAAGATAACTCACACACCCAGAATTGAAGGAGGTAACAGGAAACGTGAAGGGATGATTGTCCTTGTCTGCCAGTGATGATGGTGATGTGAGGATAGCAGTGTGATTTGGGCTTAGCCATATAATGCGTTATTCTGGGGCAAAGCAAAGACTCCTCTCTAATATTTCTTCTCCTCCCATCCCAAGCCAATGAACATTTATTTAGCCATTTTTTGTGGTCTACATGAAAAATTCTTTTGTTAGGGTTCGGTACAAATGATATAAAATTTATCTTTTTTAAAAATACAACATGAAATTTATTCCATTGCATCAGACTTGTGTGGGTGAAAATGAAAGGGACTAAACAACTAAAATATTTGTAGGAGCCTTCAAATGTGCATATATGTACATATACGTTTAAGTAGATGTAAATACATAATTTTATAAATATATACTTGTTAAAATTCCATGTGCACAAGAGAATATTTGGCATTTCTCTACCTATTTTCATTATTAAATATTTTAACCATTGATATACAAATTAATACCTCGTTTCCAGGACACTAAGTAATTGTTCATGTCTAATCCACTAATGATAACAATTTAGGTACCTAGTGCAGTCAAAAATGAGGTGTAATAATTTCATTGCTGCAAAGCTCAAAACAAGTACATTGGTCTGGCAGAAATTGTTAGAGATGTTTCTCAGCTTTAGTTTCAGCCATACTACAGTGATTGTTTCCTTGGATTTCTGGACATAACTACTTATAAACCATGGCCTTATAGAGTATTGTCCATATCCTAACTTACAGCCATATAAAACTACGATCGGACTAGTCCCAATCTGAGAAGTATAGATATGCCTTTGGGTTATGGGGATTTATTTACAGAAAAGAATACAAACGTGAGAATATCTTTCTAAGCTCAGAGTATTAAATCACAGTTTTAAATGTACAATTCAGGGGTATTTAGTACATGCACATGATCGGCTGCCATCACCACTATGTACAGAACTCTTCTCATGTCGTACAAGTTCATCTTTCTACTCACTAAGAATAGCTTCTCCGTTTCCTCTCCTCCCAAATCCTGGCAGCCACTATTCAAACTTCTGTCTCTGTGACTGAGGACTCTTCATGCTCTACATATGTAGGATCACACAGTAGTCCCTGTGGTGACAGGCTTATTTCACTTAGCACCATGTCATCAAGGTTCGTCTCTTGTAGCCTGAGTCTGAATTTTCTTTATTTTAATAGGCAAATAATGTTCCACTGTAGGTATGCACCACGTTTTATTTATCTACCCATTGGTTCATACTTGGGTTGCCTTTACCATTTGGCTATTGCCGCAATGCTTCTGTGAAGATGGTTGCACTAATGCCTAGTCTAATCCCAAGTTTCGATTCTGGATATGTTCCTAGAAGTGGAATTTATGCTTCTATCTTTAGTTTTTGTGAAGCTGCCATACTGTCTTCCATATTGGCTGCACCATTTTACATTCCTACCAGTAGCACATACGGGATCCAATTCCACCTCATCCTCACCTATGTCTGCTTCTTTCTCTTTCAATAGTAGATATCGTAGTGGGTGTGAAGTGGTATCGCATTGTGGTTTTGATTTGCATTTTCCTAATGATTAATGGTGTTGAGCATCTTTTCATGTGTCTTGTGGTCTCTGGCTAGGTTTGCAATGATAGTTTACACACAGCCAGGAAGAGGCCGCTTAAACAGAGAAGCATTGGAGGTTGTGCTGAACTGATGTTTCCACTGCAACTTCACAAGTAAGAGCGGTAAGGAAACAGACAGGGACCAGTGTGGGTTAGCACGCGTGAACGGTGAAGGAAAGACCGACTCTGGGAGAGGCGGTGACCTGTGCATGTCCACGGCTAGTTAGGGGCGAGTCTCCTGTCCTTTAGGCACTCTCCTTAGGGCCCTCCCTTTAGCTGACTCATTAGGGGCATTTGGGGGTATGAATTTTAGGGATTTTGATGAAGTAGATCTGAAGTGGACCCGGGACCAGGCTTTCAGGGGTCCCCAGCAGTTCATCGGCAGGTGGTCAGTTGGCCCTTTTATTAGAGCCACTGTCCTGTGTTTGGGCAGCTTCCTCCTTGAGTTCAGAGGAAAACCTGATGAGTTTGATAGTTCAACAAATATATTAATTTCCTGTGTCTGCTCCCACAGATTACCACAAGCTCTGTGGCTTGAAACAGCACGAAGTCCTGATCTCACAGTTCTGGAGGTCATAATCTGAAATGGGCCTCACAAAATTGAAACCAAGGTACAGACAAGACCGCATCACACTGGAGGTGCTGGAGGAGGATTCGCTTCCTTGCCTTTTCCAGCTTCTCAAGACCACCCCCATTCCTTGAGTTGTGGCCTCCTTCCTCCATCTTTTTTGTCCCTCCATCTTCAATGCCAGCCACATCGTGTCTTCAAATCTATCTCTGACCAACCTCCATGTCTGTTTCCCTCTTTTACTTTAAATGATTTTTAAAAAAGATTATTTGTTTTGAAAATCAGAGTTACAGAGAGAAAGAGAAGGGAATCTGCCATCCATTGGTTCATTCCCCAGATGGCTAGTGCTGGGCTAGGCCCAATCCAGGAGCCAGGAACTTCATCTCGGTCTCTCATGTGGGTGGCTGGGCCCACACATTTGGGTCATGTTCTGCTGCTTTTCCCAGGCCAATTACAGGGAGCTGGGTCAGTGGCGGAGCAGCTGGAACAGGAACTGGTGCCCATATGTGATTCTGGTGTTACAAGCCTTACCTGCTATGCCACAATGCTGGCCCCTGAATGATTCTTCTGAGTACGCTGGGCTCACTTGGGTAATTCAGGATAATTTTCTTATTTAAAGTCAGTTGAAAAGCAAATTTATGCCATGTGCATCTTGACTTTCCCTTTTGCCATGTGTCCTAGTCCATTTTGCATTACTATAACAAAATACTCGAGACTGGGTAACTTATTAAAGAAGAGGTTTACTTAGCTTAGAGTTCTGTAGATTTAAGAGCATGGTGCCAGCGTGTGCTCTGCTCTGGTGAAGGTCTTGTGGTGCATGACATCACACTGGTTGGAGCGGAGGGGAGAGAGAGATAAGAGGAGGAGGAAGAGGAGGAGAGGGGAGGGAGGAAGGAAAGCCTGAAAGGAAGGAGGGAGGGAAAGAGAGAAAGAGATATTATATGGTGAGATAGGGAGTAAGAGAGTGGTCTGAAGAAGTTTTATAACACTCATTTTCTTGGGAACTAATCTGCTCCTGCAAAGGCCTGCCTGTAATCTTTTACCAGGGAGGTCATGACCCATCACGTCACACAGGCTCCACCTCTTAAAGGTTCCACTACCTCAATCATATCCAAATGATAATGCCGTATAACACGAGTTATTCGCAGTTCTGGGGCCGAGGGCAAGGACATGTACTGAGGCCATTATTCCATCTACCACAGCAGGTTGGAGCTTAGGGAAGAGAAGACGAAAGGGGGGAAGTTGCTTTAATTCCTGCTGCTCCCCGCCTTCCGTGTGCAGTGCCCTCCTGTGACTCTTGGGACCAGTCACTGTTGCCTCATTCTCAGAAGAGGGGACTCAATGGCAGGGATTCTTGGTAAGGAAATCTGACAATTTCTGGGTTTGTGGCATCAGTTGGAGAATTTGTCCATCCCTTCTCCTTTGTCTTCCAAAGCACATCTGTGCACACTTGTACCCAGATGGGCCAAGTGTGAGTGTACATAAGGGACAAATCCAGGCCAAGGGGCCCCTGATAATTTAATCCAACCCAATTTATCAAATTATTAAAAATATTTATTTGATGGATTGGTGGGGGGTGGGAGGATAAAATCTTCCATCTGCTGGGTTACTCTCCAAACACCCATAACAGCTGGGGCTAAGCCAGGCTGAAACCAGGTGTCCAGAACTCCATCTGGATCTCCCATATGGGTGGCAGGGACCCAAGTACTTGAACCATCATCCACTGCCTTCCTAACAGCATTAATAGGAAGCTGAATCAGAAGCAGGGTAGCTGGACTTAAACTGGCACTCCCATATGTTATGTGGACATCCTAAATGGTGGTTTAACCCATTTTACCATAACATCCACCGCTCAAATTTTTTTTTAAGATTTATTTTATTTATTTGAAAGAGTTATACGGGGAGAGGGAGGGAGGGAAGGAGAGAGAGAGAGAGAGAAAGAGAGAGAGAGAGAGAGAGAGAGAGAGAGAGAGATCAATCGATCTTGCATCCTCTGGTTCACTTGCTAAATGGCCACAATGACCGGAGCTCAGCCAATTAAAAGCCAGGAGCCAGGAGCTTCTTCCGGGTCTCCCATATGGGTACAGGACCCAAAGACTTGGGCCATCTTCCACTGCTTTTCCAGGTGCTTTAGCAGGGAGTTGGATCAGAAATGCAGCAACTGGGACTTGAACCAGCACCCACACGAGATGTTGGTGCCTCATGCCAGGACTTTAACCCACTATGCCATAGTACCAGCTCCTCTTTAAATGTTATTAAGAGTTTAGCTAGCATGCTTCTTTAGGAAAATGGGTGGGATTACAAGTTTTACTAACAAGAAAGAATCATAACAATGCCGGTCTTATCTATAACAACAGCAAGTCAAGCATAACCAGATTCCAAAAATTATCAACTAGTCTAATCTCTTAGAGACTGGGGACAGGCAGAGCTCAATGGTCTTGGCTGAGGTAGTCACAGAAGCCTCCTGGAAGAAGTGAGCCAGGAAGGAGGGGTTGGATGGGGACAGTAGAGAGGAAGCCCGAGAATGCTCATGGAAGAGAAGGGAGGGGTACAGGTGCCAAGTGAACATCCCATGAAGAGTCCATCCTACTCCTGTGTCGGGAACAGGTTGAATTGCACAATGAGTTATTTACTCTGGTGACATTCTCGGCTATGAGTCCCGGGAGAACATGCTGTGATGACCACATTCCTTCCATTTTGAGAAGGGGAAACTAGACATTGCAGGGGGAGACGTGACCTCCTCATCTTGGGGCTGGCCTTGCCTTTGTCCAGATACCTCCCCCATCACGAGCCGAATTTCTGAGCTCTTCTTCCCAGGTATTCGGATGTCTCCCCTGGAGGAACAGCATGAGCACCTTCAAGAAATTCTTCGCTCCTGTCACTAAGGGTTAAGTTGGTTTCTCCTTAAAGATTCTCTCTCAATACCCAGCTCTGGAAATAAAAAAGGAAAGCAAGATGTGGAGAGCTCATCATGCAAGTGATTAGTTACAGATAAGAGCTTCACCACAGAACAGGTGATCTCTTGATGTGTCTTTCAAAGTCAGAATATGTTAATAGTTCTCCCTGTCTCAGTGGAAAGTTACTTAATCAAAATTTGCAGGTACAAGCCCTGTGGGCTGCTCTTTGTTGTGGTTTGTGAGAGAAGAAGATAGAGAACAAGAGATGGAAATATTCTCTTAAGATGTCAAAGCTCCTCATATTAATTTTTGACCAAAATATTCTCTTTTCTTTGAAAGGATGGCGATTTTCTAAGATTTGTTGTTTTCCCCACAAGGCTATCTCTTTATGGAAAGTTGGGTTAATTTATGATGCCCCCTGCCTGTTACACATCATTTCCGTGTGGTTGTTGTTTGATTGACTGAGCACTAGCTTGGCAGATTAAATCTTGGGTCTGAAAGAGCAAGATCTTTCTTTTACTGACCTAGCAAGTGGGTTCAGAACTTATGTGACTACTGCTTGTTTTGTCTTTGCTTTTCTTACCTTTAAAGTGTTTTTTTTTAAAGACAGTCCAAGGTTAACAGTGGATAATTTGCTGCCGTGTGCCTGGAGTGAATCTTCCTAAAGGCTGTTTTCTCTCTGTGTGCAGTGGAGGCTTGATAATGATACAGCTTTATCTTTGAAGGCAAACATCCGTTCTAGCAATGGGCGCCTTAAACCTTTCCAGGGTTAATTAATGCAGCTACAAAGTGGAAATAAGAACTGACAGCAGAGGAGAAGCGAAGAGCAGCTCAGGGCTGTAAGCAAAGGAGAAAAGATGATACCTCTTACAGTCTGGAGGCATGCTAACCATCCAGGTGCAGTATAGAGTGTGTTGGGGCCAATTTCAACACCTATTAAAAAGACAAAAGAATATACATCGAGATATCAATGTGCTTGGGTCTCTTCGGGTATTGCATTATGATAATAATGATGGCAACACTATGGGAGCTAACAGCTGAACACAGCCCATGTGCCATCAGGGTTTCTTGACCTTGGCACCACAGATATTTGGGACTGGGTACTTCTCCCTTCTGAGCCCCGTCCTGTGCACTGCAGAGTGTCCACTAGCAGCCCTGGTCTCTGCTCACTAGGTGTCAGTAGCATCCCCTCTCCCCAGTTTGTGCAGCCCCACAGATTTCCAGACATTGCCATATGACCCTGGAGGCAGACCATTAATCTACCTTGACTCATCCTCCTATCACAGTGATGTGTTCATTCTAGGATGACCAAATCCTAGTCATATACAATGGCTGTATTTCCTTTCCAATAGTGAAGATCATTATCCTGTCTTTGCGTTCCACCAATATTACTGCTTGAAACATGAGATGTCTTCCAAATCTGCCTGATTCATACTGCCTTTCAGTTTAAAAGAAAATATTTCAAACATTTCAAAAAGTGTAAACCATAGCAAATGTCTAAAGACACATCATTAGTATCTTATTATTATCATGTATCTTAAATTTTGTGGAACTTTCTTTCATTTACAATATTTTATTTACTTGAGAGGCAGAGAGAGAGAGAGAGAGTGAGCGAGCCAAAGCGCTCCCATTGCTGGTTCATTCTCTGAATGACCACAACAACAGGGGCTGAGCCATGCTGGAGCCAGCAGCTGGGCGATCAAGCTAGGTCTTCTAGATGGGTGACAGGGATGCAACAACTTGAGGAATCACCTGCAGCCTCCTAGGGTGTGCATTAGCAGGGAGCTGGAATGGAGAGCATCCCAGGACTGGGATGAAGCACTCTGATATGAGATGTGAGAGTCCCGACTGGCGTCTCCACTGCTAGGCCACTTGACCCCACTTTAGTTTGTTTTAATTAACAAGGCAAGTATACCAGTGTTTTCTAGTTCCCATTCCACTTTCTTTCTGCCCAGAGGTAATCACTGTTCTGAATTTGGTTTTTTATGCCCATGAATATTTTGTATCCTGTTCCTTACATGTGTCCTCAACAATATATAGTAATTTATCATGTTTTACAAATGTTACTGAATGTTATATGAAGTTATCATTCTTTTTTTCCCTAACATTTAAGACGTAGTTGTTTTCTTTTGAAATGAATTTGAGGCCACCGCCGAGGCTTAATAGGCTAATCCTGTTCTAGTCCTGGTCGGGGCGCCAGATTATGTCCTGGTTGCTCCTCTTCCAGGCCAGCTCTCTGCTGTGGCCCGGGTGGGCAGTGGAGGATGGCCCAAGTGCTTGGGACCTGCACCCGCATGGGAGACCAGGAGAAGCACCTGGCTCCTGGCTTCAGATCAGTGCGGTGCGCCGGCCGCAGCAGCCATTGGAGGGTGAACCAACGGAAAAGGAAGACCTTTCTCTCTCTCTCTCTCACTGTTCACTCTGCCAGTAAAAAAAAAAAAAAAAAAAAAAAAAAAAGGAATGACTTTGGAGTTACAGAAAGTTTGCAAAGGTGATCTGAAGAGTTCTTGTTTGCCTCTCATGTATTCTCCCTGAATATTACCAACTCATGTGGACATTATCAAAGCTCAAACCATCCAGGTTGCATTTCTGTTCTCTAAACTCCACATTTCATACAGATTTCACTAGTTTTTCCACTTGTATCCTTTTTCTGTTGTGAGAGCCTATCTAGTAATGTGTCACATTGTGTTTACCCTCAATGCTTTTTTTTTAAGGAAGAGTTTCATTGATATATATAAATTTACCATTTTACTTAATGGTTTTAAATATATTTACAATCAATTTTAGAACGTTGTTATCACTCCCAAAAGAAGCATTATTCCTAATAGCAATCATATCTCATTTCCCCCTTAGCCCTAGGCAATCACTAATCTATTTCCCGCCTTTATAGATTTACCTATTCAGGGATTTTCACATGCAGAGAATTATACAATATGTGGTTATTTGCAACTGATTTCTTTCACTTAGCGTAACATTTTCAGGATTCATCCACGTTGTGGCGTGGGTCAGTACTTTGTTTATTTTTACTTTTGGATGATGTTCTGTTGCATGGATAGACCACAGTTTGCATACCAGTGCATCAGTTAATAGTATTTGGATTGTTTCTGTTTTTTGGCTATTGTGGATAATCCTGCTATGACCACTCAGGTGCAGGTTTTTGTACTAATGCATTTTCATTTTTCTTGGGTATATACTTAGGAGTAGAATTGCTGGACCATGTGATAACAGGATATTCAGCACTTCAGAAAATTGCCAGACTGTTTTACAAAGTATCTGCCATTTTACAACCCTAGCAGCAGTATATGGGTGATCCAGTTTCTCTACTTCCTTGCCAGTGCTTCTAATTTGCTTTTTGATGTAGGCCATCCTAGTGTATAAGATGCTATTTCATAACAATTTTGATTAGCATTTTCCTAATGAATTCTGATGCTGAGAATCTTTTCAGCTGCTTATTGTCTATTTGTATATTTTCTTTGGAGAGATGTCTATTAAAGTCCTTTGTCCATACTTTATTTGGGTTGATGATTTTTATATTATAAAGTTGCAATAGTTTTTTTTACATTCTAAATTCAAGACCCTTATCAGGTATAATTGCAAATATTCTCTCCTATTCTGTGCGTGATACTTTTCAGTCTCTTGGTAGTGTCTTATGAAGCACAAAAGTTTTTTATTTTAAAATTATTTATTTATTCATTTATTTATTTGAAAGGTGGAGTGAGAGAGAGATCTATCTAGGGCTGGCCCAGTCCGAAACCAGGAGCCAGGAATTCTGTCTGAGTCTTTTTCATGGGTGGCAGGGACTCAAGAACTTGAGCCATCATTTGTTGCTTCCTAGGCTCATTAGCAGGAAGGTATATTAGAAGAGGAGTAGCTAGGACTCCAATTGGCACTCCAATATGAGATGTGGCTGTCCCAAGTGGTAGCTTTACCTGCTCTACCACAACTACCTCTTCAGAAGTTGTTAATGTTGATGAAGTCCAACTTACTCACTTTTTCTTTGGTTGCTAAACATTATTCATGAAATGAATTCAGGTTGGTTTAATTCTTTACCCTGTAAAAGCTGTATCAGAGCCTATTATATGCATTTTAAAAATTATTTTTGTATTGCTCCTTCCATCCATCTACATTTAGGTGTTTCTAGTGTCTGTGCTATTATAAGCATGGCTGCACATGCTTTCTCTAGAACACTGAAAGAATTTCTCTGGACTGTGTGATTAGAAGTGACATTGCCTTGGTCTTAAATATGAGTCTTCAAGTTAACTTGATGCTTCTAAATTACCCTGCAAAGCTGATAAACAACTTCCTATTCATATAATAGTAATGCATATGGTTATTCATCTTGCTAACTTTCTAAAAATACTAATTTAGCTTCCTAATTTATTTGAGAGAGGGGGAAGAGAGCGAGGGAAAGATACCAAGAGAGAGACATCTTGCATCTGCTTGATCACTCCCCAAATATTTGTAACAGACATGGTGGGGCCAGGTAGAAGATAAGAGATAGAATTCAATCTGGATCTCCCTTGTGTAACATAGGGGTTGAACTACTTGAGTCATTACCTGCTGCCTCCAGGGTACACATTAGCTGGGAACTGGAATTGGGAGCAGAGCTACGGTTTGAACCCAAGCACTGTTATGGGATATGGATGACCCATATAGTGTCTTAACTGCTGTGCCAAACTCCTCCCCTTGCTAACCTTTTGATGTTAGTAGATTTTAACCTGTGGCAATTTCATTGGTTGTGAAATGGTATCTCGCATGGCTACTTGCCAATGCATTTATTTGCTGAATGGTGAGATTCATCTGTATCTATCTACTTATCCTTCTGTGTATCTGTACCTTGTATTTTTAGGCCATTGATGTTCACACCTCAGCCCGTTCTTGACGTTGGTGTCTTTCCTCTTTCTTGGTGATTAGTAGGAGTTATTAGGTACTTATACTGGGTATTATTAGTAATTACTTTAATGTTATTTTGGTTGCAATTGGTATTAGTGATTTTAGATTACTTATTTTACAATTATATAAGGAATCTTTAAAAAGTCCATGGAAAATGTGTATAATGAAAAAAAACTGTGCATGAACTTCATTTTTTAATTGGCACCAAAATAAGCTCATACTACATTACTTTAGCGTGTCTGAGTAAGATCTCACTCGAGGCACTAAGAAGAATAAGGTATCAGTTTGAAAAGCACTGTTGGAACAACATGAATTCTGTTGAAAGACAAGCGAACATCAAGTGTATGGTGACACTTGGGTGAAATCATTGATGCTTTATGTAAAGGTTACAGAGACAAAACCCTGAAGAATTCAGCAGGCTACAAAGGGACAACTGATTTTAGGAAGCAATGTGATGACGTTGAAGGTGAAGTTTACAGTGGCAGCGCAGCCACATCAATCTGTGAGAACAAACTTACTCTTGCCTGTTCCCTAATTGAGGAGGCCTGATGATTAACAGCAGAGAGAGCAGCCAACATCCCAGACATTTCCAATGGTTCCACCTACATAATTTTTTTTTTTATTTTTTATTTTTTTTTATTTTTTTTTATTTTTTTGACAGGCAGAGTGGACAGTGAGAGAGAGAGACAGAGAGAAAGGTCTTCCTTTTGCCGTTGGTTCACCCTCCAATGGCCGCCGCGGTAGCGCGCTGCGGCCGGCGCACCGTGCTGTTCCGATGGCAGGAGCCAGGTGCTTCTCCTGGTCTCCCATGGGGTGCAGGACCCAAGGACTTGGGCCATCCTCCACTGCACTCCCTAGCCACAGCAGAGAGCTGGCCTGGAAGAGGGGCAACCGGGACAGGATCGGTGCCCCAACCGGGACTAGAACCCGGTGTGCCGGCGCCGCAAGGCGGAGGATTAGCCTGTTGAGCCACGGCGCCGGCCCCACCTACATAATTTTGAGCAAACTTTCTGCTTAACAGGTACCCAACCTGCTGTGTTCATATCAGCTGCAGTCAACAGCTGAGCTTTCAGTGGAAATTTTGAACAAGTGGGATCAAGACCCCGAGCATTTTTTCCAAGAATTGTTAACAGGAGATGAAACTTAGATTTGCCAGTAAGATCCTGAAGACAAAGCGTAATCAAACCAATGGCGGTGAGGAGGTGGAACTGGGCCAGTCAGAGCAAAAGCAGAGACCCGTGTGTAAGAAGACACACCACGGACTAAAACTCATTGATCCAGCCAGAGACGAGTGACAGTGAAGGCTACCTTGCTTAGACAAATCCTCCTCCCAAAAGCCTTGAAGACATTCATCCTTATTAGCAGGTGACATAGAAGAAACCGAGTCACACACAATAGGTCTTTCCATCTTGTATGTCCTTCTTTTAGAACTTAGTTCCCTTAAGACATTTATTCATTTCTCCAAATGCTTTTATTCTTCCTTCTTCATTGGGGTCATTTACAAGTTAAAAGTCAGATTACATTTCTGAGAGCTTGGTGAGCCACTGTCTCCTTTTAAAATCTTTCTTCCTGGAATTAAAAAATTCTAGGGCACATGTTTTATTGTGCCCTAAGTTTCTTTTCTGGTTCGAAAATGACAGATGTCCTATTCTCAAAAATACTACATTTTTGTTTTGCTGGTAGCTTTCTTTCCATTGGCCAGAGTTAGGTACAGAATGCACTTTTTAAAGTAGCTTTCCTTTTCCTCTGGGGGTTAGAATCCTGACAAGTCAGATGTTCTGTTTTTATTTGAGTAAGATTTCCACTTTCCAAGTATCTAAATCTCCTGTGAGTATTGTGTTTTCTTTATGGTCTACCCCAAAAATGTATCATCTATTTCTCCATGTAATCAGATGGGAAAGTTGGAAAGTGTGGGAGAGGTGATTTGCAACTACATGAGAAAGAAATTCAGAGCAACTTTACCAGAAATATTTCACATATGAAGAGACAGAAGGGAGGAAATCAGAGAGAATTACACGTACACACATACACCCATATCAGCCACTCCATACTCCTCCTTAGGAAGTGCTCAGCACTTTCTCCTAAAGCTGTTGTCGTCCTGAGGTCAGCAGAACTTGTGCGATGGCATGGGTTGTCCTGCAACAACCCCCTCTCTCTGCGGGGCCAGGTCTTCAGATAAGCAAGGACACAATTTTTTTTTTTTACTTTTATTTAATATAAATTTCCAATGTACAGTTTATGGATTACAATGGCTTCCCCCTCCCATACCTTCCCTCCCACCCACAACCCTCCTCTCTCCTACTCCCTCTCCCCTTCCTAAAGATTTCAACAGTTTGCACCCACATAGAAACACAAAGTGAAACATACTGTTTGAGTACTAGTTATAGCATTAAATCACAATGTACAGCATGTTAAGGACAGAGATCCCACATGAGGAGCAAGTGCACAGTGACTCCTGTTGTTGACCCAACAAATTGACACTCTAGTTTATGGCGCCAGTAACCACCCTAGGCTCTCGTCATGAGTTGCCAAGGTTATGGAAGCCTTCCAAGTTCGCCAACTCTGATCATATTTAGACAAGGTCATAAAAGACAGCATGAGGATAGTAACCAATGCTCCTAAGGGTGGCATTAACCAGGTCTGAACAATTATACAGCATTAAGTGGGGAAGAGGACCATCAGTACACACAGGTTGGGAGTAGAGCCATTGGTGGTAGAGTAGAGGTTATGATTACAAAGGAATGAGGCCCAAGTGCACTAGACAGGGTCTAGAACAAAGGACAGAGTCATTATTAGAGGAGCTAAGAAAGGTGAGGTCTAAGCTACAAGTTTTCTGATTGAGAGGCAAATAGAACCTGACAGAAGGGGCTTGATAATAATCTGGTGGGCTTTAGGCCTTGTAAGTTAAGAGGCCCAGACCTATCTATCTCTTCACATGGGGTACATCCTAAGGGAGGTGTGAACCACCTGAGGGAAGGCACCCTGTTGACTTTCATTACTTAACTGGCCTGGGAGGAGAGCTGGCCAGGTAAAGGCAGGTGGCATCTCTAACAAGAAATTTACAGTTCTGCCTGCAATGTTGCTGACCCTGCTTGGCCATCCCCTCAGCTGCAGTGGTCACTTTGGAAGTTGGGCTGAGTGAAGGGCTTTTCAGCTTAGAGCCAATAAGATCTGTGGCTCTGACCTGGGCATCCTTCGACTCCAGGGCAGGTCCATTTCCGGTGATCCAACTCTTGGCAGAGCTGCCAGGGCTCTTCACAAGCTGACTTCTGCTGAAGCCCAGGCTTACCACATTGAAAGCCACTGCAGTAGACTGGCCTGTTGGGTCTCCTTGAGGGCAGATAACTGTACAGAACAGCCATTAATAGGCCTGCCACCCATTGCTTCTGATGCCTAGCTTTCTTTTCTTCCTGGTTTTTGTTAAAGCAGACCAGAGGATGCAAGTCAAGGGAGGGCCCATGAAGGACACAAATTTGAGATGGATGATCGAGATCAGGTGCAGTATAAATGTGTGGAAAAGGTGATTGTGTGAAGCCAATGGCACATTTCCCTGTTGAAGAGGACAGGGGCAGAAATGTTCTCTCTGATTCTTTGATTGTTGACTATGGGACATTGTTATCCAGTGACTTGATCCCATTATATGTCAGTTCTTCCCTTAGACTCTGGTTTCATGGTTCGTGAGTTGAGGTCTGGGTCCAATTGGGCTACTTCTCTGTTGGGAATTACCTCATCTTTCCCTTTCTCATGCATGAATTGAGGAAATATCTTTTTAGCAAAGTAGGAAACATAAAGAAATCTCCTACTGTCCCAGTAGGAGTAACACCTTTCCTTAGATCAGGGTTTTTCCACCTTGATAATGTTTACTTTTGTTTTTGACAGGCAGAGTTAGACAGTGAGAGAGAGAAACAGAGAGAAAGGTCTTCCTTCCATTGGTTCACCCCCCAAATGGCTGCTATGGCCGGCACGCTACGCTGATCCGAAGCCAGGAGCCAGGTTTTTCTCCTGGTCTCCCATGCAGGTGCAGGGCCCAAGCACTTGGGCCACAGCAAAGAGTATGGGAAAAGGAGCAACCGGGACTAGAACCCGGGGTACCAGCACTGCAGGCAGAGGATTAGCCTAGTGAGCCGTGGTGCTGGCCAATGTTGACGTTTTGTACCCATAGCTGTGTCTTGGAGGGATTCTCCTCATCACTGCAGAATGTTTAACAGCAGCTCTGGTCTCTACCCATGACAGCCTATAGCTTCTCCTTCCCTATTCAGTTTTGACAATTGTGAATATTTCTAGACATTGCCAAATGTCCCCTGGAGGACCAGATCATACCCTGTGGAGAACCAATGATTGTTAAGTCTTGGAACCCCTAAAGAAATGAGTGTATAGGGCCAGGTTCTTGGTATTCTGGTATTTTAATTTCTAGTAGTTCACTAAAGATTATCTCATGTGCTACTCAAGCTAATTAATTTTGGAAAGGGTTTGGAAAGGGTTTTGAGATCCCAAATGGAAAAGAGTTGCAAACAAAAAATATCATCACAATAATTTATTTGTGTCCTGTTATTTAATGTTACAATACGGCTGGGATTATGCAATTTATTATCATCAAGTGAAGGAGAGCCAATTGCATGCCAAAATGAAAATATACAGTAGATACAGTAATATATCCATTACACATATTTTAACAAGGAGCTACCTGTTTACATTTATCACCTATGTTCTGTGAGAGTAAATTGGAAGATGTCACACAAAAAAGACATACCTCTTTGTATTCACTCATAATTCAAAAAGCATGGCTGAATGGGCTTGGAGAAGTATTCCTCTTCAAAAAGGGGGAAAAGTCCGACCCCAGTACTCAGAGCAGTTTGGGGATTTGAGTGCCCAGAACAGTTTCTCTGCCTAGGGGAGTGTTGAAGTGAACGAGTCAGACATATTTGCGAAGCAGAGAAAGTCGTAACTTTAGTCTTTATTGCTGTGGTCTGGAAGTGCAAGCCAGAGTGTCCTGAACTAGCATGAAAAACCAGGCTACTTAAAAAGGAAGGTCATTTTTATTTTTAGGGCAGATGTAGTCATTATTCCCATTTTATAGGTTGAAAGATTGAGCTGCAGGGAGATTCCTCACCTGACATCTGAAATTGCTTAGCTCTCATCACCTCAGTGCTAATCATTCAAAATAGTTACTCCTACAGAGTGCTGAGCGTTAACTGTGTATATGACATAGGGCAGAGCCTGGGCTGCTGTGGCATGGTGCTACTGTGGCAGACACTGTGCTGGAGGTGGTACATGGATAATTTCATTTGATCTTGACATTGGCAGTAAGAGGTAGTCGTGTCAGCTCCAGAAACTGAGGCACAGAGAGGGATTTCGTTAGTGATGGATTAAAATGCTAATCCATGTATAGCTCATTCCAAACTCTGTCATTAGCTTTCCCATACAGTAGCCCTAGCCACATGTAGGCAGTGAGTCCTTGAAATGTGGCTGGTCAGTTACCTAGAGTATTTTCTGACCATGTAAACACATAGTGGACTTTAGAGACTTAGTGCAAAAGAAAGAATGCAAACTGTCTCAGTATTTTAAAGATATTGATACAATGTTGAACTGATACTACTTTGGGTATATTCTATAAATATAAATACATTAAAACTAATTTCACTTTAAGAAAAAACGTGTTTTAAGGTGGCTACTAGGAAATTTTAGGCCACGTTTGTGGCTTGCTTTGTGTTTCTGTTGGGCAGTTCAGCTGGACCCTTCTGTAGCCATCTACTTGTAGCTTTTACCATGGTTCTCTGCTCACAGCGAACCCTCAGCATGTTCTGACTCCTACCAGCTTCATGTAAGCATGGGTAGAAGCCAGAGAAGAGGAAAAACGATAGCATAAGTTGCCATGGGATTCCTTTCCGCATGGGTAGAAGACGGCTTATAACACTCAGAAGTCAGACAATAAGCTGCACATTCCAGGGCCCAGAGTCTCATCCTTGCCTTTCCTTTCCTTGCCTTTCATTTTTTGCCTTTTCCCCATTCCTCTTTTCTCCACCCTCTGCCAGAGTGGTTCTTAATGAGATAAGAAAGGGCACAATGGCTCAATAGACAGAGCTCCAAATCTTAGCAATAAAAATCTCATTTCCCTTTGATTTTTTATTTATTTATTTGACAGGTAGAGTTATAGACAGTGAGAGAGAGAGAGAGAGACAGAGAGAAAGGTCTTCCTTCTGTTGATTCACCCCTCAAATGGCCACAACGGCCAGAGCTACACCGGTCCGAAGCCAGGAGCCAGGTGCTTCCTCCTGGTCTCCCACAAGGGTGCAGGGGCCCAAGCACTTGGGCCATCCTCCACTGCCCTCCCAGGCCACAGCAGAGAGCTGGACTGGAAGAGGAGCAGCTGGGACTAGAACCGGCACTCATATGGGATGCTGGCGCTGCAGGCGAAGGATTAACCAAGTGAGCCACGTTGCCGGCCCCTTGTTTCCCCTTTGTCAGGGTTAAGAAAGGCTCAGTGTTGGAAATGTGATGCCCGGCTTTGCATGTAAGTGGGGGTGGGGGGTGGGGAAGTAAGGTGCTTTTATTATTTCCTTTTTCATTAACTCTGAATCCCAGCCCATGAATGGGTCAAGTGGCTTCTTCTAAAGTGGTAAGAAAATAAGAAATGATAAAAGTAGGATTCATTTTCTAGAAGAACACCATTAACAAACCCCATATACTGTATTTTAATTTTGTTCCTGGCAGATAACACTTTCAAATAACACTCAGCTTTTGCCATTTCCTCCTCATCTCTTGCTGGCTACAGTGTTGTGTGCTACGGAGCCTGCCAGGCGCAGCTGGGATGCTGCCTGTCTCTCAGTCCTTCATCCACACGTGCCTTCTTGGCTCCAGATAGAAGTGGCTCTGTCTCGGGGCTCAGGCCTGCTAGGTCTGCCCTGAGCTCCAGATACGCTGCCAGCAAGCCAAATTGGTAGGACTCCAGGGTGCAAGAGACAGAAATCAGCTTCAGCTGCCTTCAGCCCAGTAGGGGAGTTAATTGGTTCACCAACTGCAGAGTTTAATCATGGAGCCAGGTTCTTACGCAGCTGCCCCTCAGGGCTCATCAGACTGAACTCCCTGTCTCTTGGACTCTCCCTGCCGCCTTTTCCAGAACTGGTCCAAGTGCATATTGCCTTTTCAGCTCCCAGTCTCAGGAGAAGAGAGATCTCTCTCTCCCAGGATCCATGTGTCAGCTCTCATGAGAGGTCTTGGATGGGCTGAGCTGGGAGTCGCTGCCCACTCCAGGTGTCATCACTGTGGCCAGGGAATGGGAGGATCTGATTGGCCAGACCTGGTTATCTGCCTCCCTGTGGCCAGATGAGGGTTCTGCCAGCCCTGTTCAGACACCAGCATGGATTTCCACGGGAAAGAGAGGTTCTGTGATGAGAAAAAGGGACACTGCTTAGAACAATGCAAGAGCTGGGTGCTGCCTGCTGGGGACTCCCGACATGGACAGCTGGTGCCACGTTTTATCACCATGTCACGAAGCAGGGGAGCTTCGCAATAACACCAAATCATAAAATATAGGTCACAAATTACCATGTGCTCAGCATTTTGCCAAGTGTTTTATTCACTTCTACATTTAAATCCTTATGGCAATCCTGTGAAGTAAGTGATGTAGTCATCCCATTTTCCCATGAGACAACGGAGGCTTGTCCGGTATCATACGCTGATACTCACTGCCCTCCTCTTATTATGACGATGATTTGCTGTATCTTCCTTAGAGGGTAGGCACAAGTTAGAGGAGATTCAGGGACCAATTCGGTATAATATGCAAAATCCCTATAACCCTTGACCTTGACACCCAGACTCTCTTTACCATTTTTTTACTTTTCTCTTTAATTAACATGCAGTAACTGTACATATTTCTGGGGTATGGGTTGACATTTACACATACAGGCGTTATCTAATGATAAATCAGTGTAAGCATTTCCATCTTCTCATTTCTCTATATTTGGAGGCTGCAAGTTCCTCGTTCCTCTTTTTTTTCTAGTTCTTCATAAAATAGCGGCTGCTGGTAGACCACTCTCCTTTAGGGCCTGGTGTTCCCATGGAGGGCAGACTGCGTGGTGCAGAGATGGGTACCCTCGCTGGTCTCGCCCCTGCTGCCCAAGGACTTGAAGTGCACAGCTACCTGGGCCCTGTTGTCAGTCCTGCTACTCTTGACTCTTCTATGGCAGACTCACTGTCTCCTTTTTCCAGAGGACACCAGAGAGGGGACATGACTTACCCCAGGTTGCATAACTGGCTCATGGCAGAGCCAGGGCATGACCTGGTCTCGTCTACATTTCCTTTGTCCTTTCTCTGTGCAGGAGAGGGGATGTTCTAGCCCCGCAGTAGGTACAGGCAGTGAATCCTGGCCCGTGCCTTTATGTCCTTTATATCCGGTTGGTGCAGCATGAAGTCATCTGGACTCAATGTCAAAAGAGTCAGATTCCAAGCCTGAGTTCAACACTGCCCATTGAGAGGATCTGGGTGAGTTCCCCTATTTCTCACACCTTCACGTTGTTCTTGCCTAAACACCAAATGTTTTAGAATCAGTAAAATTAGGCACAATATATGAATGGGTTTTGGAAGCTGTGATGTTGTCTTCTTTTTTTTTGTAAAGATTTATTTGAGAAAGTTGCACATAGAGAGGAAGACACACACACACAGATTGAGAGAAAGAGACAGACAGAGAGAGAGAGAATCTTCCATCTGCTGGTTCACTCTCCAAGTGGCTGCAATGGGCCAGGCTGCAGCTAGGAGTCAGGAGTTTCTTCTGGGTCTCCCATGTGGATGGCAGAGGCCCAGGCAATTGGGCCATCCTCTTCTGTGTTCCCAGGTGCACTAGCAGGGAGCTGTATCAGAAGTGGAGCAGCCGGGACTTGAACCAGTGCTCCTATAGGATGCTGGTGTTGTAGATAGTTGCTTTACCTGCTAGGCCCCAGTGCCGGCCCCAGCTGTACTGTGTTCTGCAAGTGTTTTGTGGTAGTTGAGTGTAACTCACTATGAACCTCAACAAGTGTTTTCTTGTTAAATGGTTCAAAGCCAAAATTCTCTCTGAATCAGCTCCTGAGCCCTGCAGTGACATCTAAATAATATTTTCTCTGGATGTTGGCTGATAATGGTTATTCATTTGTATTCTCAGTAGGTAATTTCAAACTAATATTTAAGTTTTCTTTTCACATTTCATGGTAGGTTCCCAGCTATTTTCTCAGAAAAGGTGCATGTAATCCACAATAATGAAAATAATCCACTATGATTTCTAGACCTTTGCTGCTTACAGATGTTCACGCATTGGGAATCTGTGTGAGTTGATGGGTACCGGGCCTTGCTGCTGGCACAGCAGCCAGAGCCACTAACTGAGCGTAATTCTTTCCATCCCTGGAGGGAAGGAGCTAAAACAAAATCCACCTGTTGTGTCCTTTGGGATTTTGTGTGTCATTGAGTCCTGAAAATGTATCTTTAAGAGACATTGTGGAGGCTGGTGCTGTGGTATAGTGGGTAAAGCTGCTACTGGCAGTGCTGGTATCCCATATGGGTGTTGGTTTGAGTCCCAGCTGCTCCACTTCTGATCCAGCTCCCTGCTATGGCCTGGAAAAGCAGTAGAAGATGGCCCAAGTCCTTGGGCCCTTGCACCCAAGTGAGAGACCCGGAAGAAGCTCCTGGCTCCTGGTTTTGGATCGGCCCAGCTCCAGCCATTGCGGCCATTTGGGGAGTGAACCAACATATGGAAGACTTCTCTCTCTTTATCTGCCTTTGCCTCTCTGTAACTCTGGCTTTCAAATAAATTTTTTTTTTTAAAAAAAGAGATATTGTTTAACCCCTTGAATTCTCTGTGCAGGGCTCTGTCAGCTCAGGTCTTCCTGATCCCAGTGAGGCTTCAGCAAAATGTCTTTGACTTTGACACTCGTCCTCTTCCCAGCCTTGCTTCCAAATGCATGCTGCATGCTCCCGCCGTAGTTTTCACCCTGAAATCCCACTTTCATCCCTCCCCTACCTGCCCAAGAATCCTCAGTGGCCTGAAACTCTTCCAACGTCTTCATGTGGTGTTGGAGGGATGTGCTGATAGACCTGCTTGTGCCTTGACTCACACCTGCTCTTCTAGACTGGGTGGTAGGTATTTCCTCTCCTTTTCCCAACGTCACCTCCATCAGCGTCTTCAGACCCTATGTGTTGTTAGGGCTGTACACATTCTCCCTGTCCCCTGAAACCATCCCTATCAGCTACCATTCATAGAGATTCTTCTTTGCTCTGAACCCTGAAAGCACCTGCTGTTTACTACTCCACCTGTCCGTCTGTCTTCCCACACATCTGTTCAGTCTAAGAGGATTCTCTGAGTTGATCTTGTAAGTCCTTGGTGCAGGGGCCATGCCTGCTTTTTCTTAGTTTCCTCCAAAGCAACTTGTGTGTTCAATAAATATCATCTTGTGCCCCCCAGGACTCTTCTGGATAAAAGTAAGAGAAATCCAGCTCAAGACAGCACTCATCTTAAAAAAAAAAAAAAAAAAAAAAAAAAAAAAAAAAAGCAAGACAGAAAGAAACGTCAGCCATGGGATTTGGGAACTCAGACTGTGTTTTCCATCTGTCTGTTTCTCTTGTTCCCTCTCCCTTTCAGGTCTTTATGGTAGGAAAATGGCTACCACAAGTGCCAGGTTTACCAACTTCCCAGTTTGGCAAACATTTTGGGAAAAGGCACATATATGAGCGTGAGCATACATGGACACATGTGCTTGGATGTCCCCTACATCCACACATTCAAGGAGGGCCTTTGATTGATCCAGTGTGGATTAGCCCTTTTTCTTGACATTTCACCGTGGCCAGCAGTGTGTGCTCTGCCTGCCCTGGCCTGAGTTCCATGCCCTTCTCTATGACCGCACGTAGCTGAGCCAGGGCTCTGTTCCCCAGCAACCTCACTGTGCCCAGTGGCAACGTGCGAGGATGAGTTCTCCCTGTGGAAATCCTCCATGTAGCTCAGCTCAGAACTCTGCACGTGGTAGAAATTTGATCAGTGTTTCTTGATTGAATTTTTGAATTTCTTGATTGAATTTTTTATCTTCAAAATTACCTCTAAACTGGGCGGGCATTTGGTGGGATGGCCACATCCCTCATCATGGATCCTGGGTTTGAATCCTGGTTCTGCTCCAAATTCCAGCTTCTTATTAATGTGCACCCTGGGAGGCAGGTGATGGTTCAAGTAGTTGAGTAGCATGGGGCTGGCATTGTGGTGCAGTGGGTTAAGCTGCTGCCTGTGACGCTGACATCACATATGGTTCAAGTCCCGGCTGTTCCACTTCCAATCCAGTTCCTTGCTAATATGCCTGGGAGAGCAGCAGAAGATGGCCCAGATCCACCTGATGTAGTTTTTTCGGACTCCTGGCTTTGGCCTGACCCAGTCTTGGCTGTTGCAGCCACTTAGGGAGTGAACCAGCAGATGGAAGATCTCTCTCTCTGTCTCTTTCTGTCTCTCCTTCTCCTTCTATGTCTGTAACTCTGCCTTTCAAATACATGAATAAATCTTAGAAAAAATATAATTGGGTTCCCAAAACTCATGTGGGAGACTCAGATTGAGTTCTGGGTTCTGGTTTCTGACTTGTCCGGTCCCAGCTGTTGCAAGCATATGGGGAGTGAGACAGCAGATAGGTGATCTTGTTCTGTCTCTCAGCCTTTCAAAGAAAATAAGTAAAAATTAAAGATTTGTTTGTTTATTTTGAAAGTCAGAGTTACAGAGAGAAAGGGAGAGAGGGAGAGAGGGAGAGAATGAGATTGATCTTGTATCTGCTGGTTCACTCCCCAGCACACTGCAATGGCTAACAGCCAGGCTGAAATCAGGAGCCAAGAGCTTCATCTGGGTCTCCCACATGGGTGCAGGGGTCTAAGTACTTGGACCATCTTCCACTGCTTTTTCTAGGCCATTAGCAGGGAGCTGGGTCAGAAAATTACTTCAAAATTAACCCAACTCCTGAATCACCAGATATTATTGTCAACACTCCTGCAAGTGCCTCTCAGTGAGGTCTTCGTTTGGGTTTTCCTTTTTTCCCTTGGGTAGCACATAAACACCTGCTCCCCCACCACGGGACAGCCGCCCCCCCCGCCCCCCAGTAGCAAAAACAGCAGCCTTTGTCCTCTGAATTATCCTGCTTCAGGCTAACTGCTCTCATTACCAAAAGCTGCTCATGGCCTGTTTGCCCAACAACACCTTGTGGTGCCGAGTGGGCTCCAGTTTTTCATGACTGGGCTGAAAAGTGCTCCCAAGAACCGAATGAAAGCCTTTGAGGTGAAGTGCCCTGTATCGCCTCCCTAGTCCGTTTAGTCCAAGCTTTCATTAGAAATAAAAACACCGTTAGATTATTTTCACAGGAATATCATTGTGCATGTTGATGAGTAATATGTTTTTGGAACAATCAGCAAAAACCAGACCTGGCTTCCATTTCTCAGTCCTTGAGCTTTTGCGTTTGGTTTGAGGGCCTCAGTTAAAGGTTCCAGTTTGGTCACGGCCCTCAGCACTGCTCCGCCTCCCAGGATGGTCCCCCTGTCCCACCATCTAGCAGCCCAGCCGGTGCTGACCCACAGAAGGGGTTGGTGGTCTGCCTCCCTGGTCAGCCCAGAATGTCACCTCAGTGTGATCCCCCGATCCCTGTGTGAGCAGCGTTGGTTTCTTCTGAGACCTCCCTCCTTGGATGGCAGATGGTCACCTCCTCCTGTGTCCTCACAGGGCTCCCTGTGGGTGTCTGCGTAGGAATCTCCTCTTCCTGTAGAGACCAACATAGGACCAAGGCCACTCTGATGACTTCATTTTACCTCTCTGAATAATCTCTAAATAAACCTACCTTCTGAGGTGCTGGGGTGGGGAGCAGGGGGCTAGCACGTCAATACACACATTTTATTGAGGTGGACAAAATTTAGCCCCAAAGATCAACCAACCAAACTAAGTTGTCTTGTGTGAGTGTCTGCAGTGACCAGGAATGGCTACAAACACAGGGCATTGGAGCTACAGTGGAAGACTGAAGACTTGGATGTGTTTGTTGAAGCCCAGAGTTAAGATTCATCAGCTAAACTAGTGCTCAGAAGGACAGGGCTGACCATTACATTGCTGGACATGTTTTTTTAATAAAAGATTTCTTTATTTATTTGAAAGTCAGGGTTGCAGAGAGAGGGTGAGGGAGAGGGAGAGGGAGAGGGAGAGGGAGAAGGAGAGGGAGAGAGAGAGACAGAGAGAGAGAGAGAGTTCTTCCATTTGCTGGTTCATTCCTCAGATGGCCACAATATCCAGAGCTGGGCCAGGCTGAAGCTAGGAACTTCATCTGAGTCTCCCACGTGGGTGCAGGGGCCCAAACACTTAGGCCATATTCTACTGCTTTTCTCAGGTACACTAGCAGGGAGCAAAATTGGAAGTGGAGCAGCCGGGACATGAGCTGGCACCCATTTGAGTTTGAGATGTTGGTGTTGCAGGCAAAGACTTTACCTGCTATATCACAGTGCCAGCCCCTCGGTATTGGATTTTGTTCATCATTCCTCTTCCCTAAGAGATCAGACCCCAGACTGCCTTAAGATGAGTCAGGGGACCAGTGATGAAGTTTTCACTTAAAAAGACTTTTCGAGACCCTGGGCTAGCCCAAAGGACTTATTAAGTAGGGCTGTTATTTAAAATTTTCTTAGTAACTGAGAAATGGAGTAGCAGGTGGACCTGTTAGGTTTGCCAGTAACACCATGGGCAGTGTTAAGTAACAGGCAAATCACTAACTCTGACTACAGACAAGGTGCCCAGACTTAATCATTTTTATTCCCACTGCTGGGTAAACCTGGCAGTGCAAATGCCTTCACTTCTGGCTTGAAGAGCTGCTCTGAAATGCAAAGTTGGACTCAACCAGCAAAGGAAAAGAAACTGTCATGGTCTCATTTCTATCTTCTAGAGTAATGATATGCCAATTTCTCAATAAATTACATGAAGGTGAACGAGAAGAATAAGTCTTTGACCTTTCTCATTTATATCCACACTTAAATATTTCTTCTCATATCTTATGCTGGCCACAGAGCTTTGCATTGAAGATTTAATTTCCTGCTGTTGCAGGCATGAAGATGGATCGGATCTTGGCTCCTCCTTCCATTCTCCCTGCAACCTGAAGCCTTCTACGTGGCCTGTCATCCTGGGGATGGACAGAGAGCGCCTTAGGGAGGGAGGGTCCTTTCTTTCCAAGTGAACTGTTTCCACCATGCAGAGCAAATCGGTGCCTGCCTGGTGGCAACAATTGCAAATGCTGAGCACGTGGGATCTGGCAGTCACACCCTCCTGGTGACGAATGTCTTTTACGCAGATAAATGGACTTACAAATTGTGAGTTTAATGACTGCAGCCTTGCAAAGTTTTGAGCCAGTGATTCTTTTCTCAACAAATTAGGGTCCTGAAATAATTCTATGGGAAGATGACTTCCTCACTCTGGGGTTTGGACATTTCTGTGACATATTTCTAGAACTCAGCTGGGTGCCGTTAACAGTGTGGTTTCGTGACTCTGGTCACATTGTGATCTCTGCACATCTTTTAGGAGTGGCTTCTGTACTTCTACCATTAAATAATAAGTTTCCTTTCAGTATTAACTTTCCTGCCCCCCACCCCCCGCCCAACCCCACCTTAGAATTTGAGAAAGAGTTCATCTTTTCTGAACAGCTAGCACCTTTGTCCCAAAAGGAGGAAAGGAAGGGGGTGGTCCCCAGCCCCACCCTGGTACTGGGTCTGAAATGGAGAATTTGGTGAGGATGCACCATCCACTGGAATCTCCAACCACTCTTCACCCTTGCCTCATCTGGGCCTGGATCTACAAGGACCCAAGCTTATGTTTGTAAAAATTGTATGCTTTCTCTTCTAATTTTTGTTCATTTTCTCTGTTTTGCTAATGTCTTTCTTTCCCCTCAAGTGAGAGCTGGCTTAGCAGACTTTCGATCCATTGAAAATCTCCGCTAATTGGCATTTCTCTGCTTTGCCAGCAGAATGATAACATATTCCTAATGAGATTCCAGAGGCTTGGCAAGATCTTAAAGGGTCTCATGAATTCTCAAAATATGATTGACTTCTGCACAGTATAATTTTAGTGTCAGGTATATTTTATGGTTTTCTGATTCATTGCAAATGGGATATCTGTCTGTGCAATAGAACTTCCTATTTGCCAGAGTATTTTAAGTAGAATCCAATATTCTTAGAAGAAATGGAAAACAGCATTTTTTTCAATTTAGAAGCTCTTGATGGCAGGAGAGGGGTCAAGTCTAATCCTTCTTTTTATTTCTCGTGTACGTAGTAGGTACTCAGAGGGTGCTTGTTGGTTAATTGTGAAGTGAAGGGGTAAGGGTAGCTGTAGGTTTGACAAAGGATTATCTGCTAAGCAGGCCTGAATTGGAGACTTGACTTTTTTTTTTTTTTCAGTTTGAAGGTTCAGATAGACAGGATTAGAGCAGGTTGCAAAAACCTGCAAGTCAGGAAAACACACAGGGTGCAGAGTAGACTAAAGATCTAAATCTAGGGCTTCAAGGCATAGAGATCCATTCTAGAAGGTGGGAGTACTTAGGAAGACTCTGGGCCATGCACCTCTCCACTGTGTTTGGGTGACTGTGGCATCACTGTCTGCCACCTGCGGTCACGTGGGACCAAAGAGGCCTGGCTTTTGGGATCCTAATGGGATGGGCTGAGAGCAGAGCAAGCAAGCCAGTTGGTTCAGTTCCTTTGTGATGGATTCTGGTGTGGCAGCCCAAGTGATCAGTGGATGGTCTATCCTGGTGGTTGAGAGGCCAAATGCAAACCCTTGTCTTTGTTGCTGCCTTTCTAGTCTGCTTTCATAGGCAACACCGAAAGTCAGTGCCATTTGACTCCAGGCTAGGAGATTGGCCCTTATCTGAGTGTTGTATCTATGTCTGTATCTCCCTTAACTGATGGCAAGTAACACTGATACCTACTATTCTCACTGGGTCAAGACACCTGCATGTCAGAGAGGGAATGAGGAAGAGTTCATCATCCGTTTTTCACATACAAAGGTAGTTCAAAAAGTTCCTGGAAAATGAAATTAAAAGATGTTTATTTTGGGGCCGGCGCTGTAGCACAGTGGGTTAATGCCCTGGCCTGAAGTGTTGGCATCCCATATGGGCGCTGGTTCAAGACCTGGCTGCTCTACTTCTGATCCAGCTCTCTGCTGTGGCCTGGAAAAGCAGTAGAAGATGGCCCAAGTCCTTGGGCCCCTGCACCCGTGTGGGAGATGCTGAAGAATCTCCTGGCTCCTGGCTTTGGATCGGCACAGCTCCGGCCATTGCAGCCAATTGGGGAGTGAACCATCGGATGGAAGACCCCTCTCCCTCTCTCTCTGCCTCTCCTCTCTCTGTGTAACTCTGACTTTCAAATAAATAAACCGTTTAAAAAAAGATGTTTATTTCAGTGTAAAACATTTTTGAATTATATGCGTTTTTCATAATATGTATTTTCCATGAAACTTTGAAGACCCTTGTGCATAGTTTATCCCAAAATGAATTTATTATTTTCATGAGTTTGAAGGTTGACCAGAAACTCTTTCACTGGTCTTTGGGGTCTCTCATGTGGCTGTGTTTAGTGAGTAGATGGTTCAGTTCCCCTTCCGTCTCTCTTTCCTTATCCTCAGGGATTCTCCATGGGCTCCATCTTTTCAGCAGGAGAGCCTATACTCTCCTTACCACATACCAGCTGGGTTCCCAGAATGCAAAGGGAGAAGCCACCAGGACAGAGCCTTAGCTTAGGACTGGTCTTGTGTAAATTATACCACCTTTAATTGACTGAGTAAGACATGGTACCAACCCAGAGTCAAGAGTTGAGAGTCCTTCTTTTTGGTGGGAGGTACAGCCCATAACCTGTAACCATCTTGAATCTATCACAGCTACTTTCAAAAAAGTTGCTGATTTTTAGCCAAGGAGAGAAATATATAAATGCTTATCTTGTAGGTTGTGGTGAAGATTAACTGATATTGATGCAAATACAGCTTTTAGGGCAGGTCAATGGATTGCTGGTTAGCTCCTGATTAGGGGATCAACGCTCATGGGCAAAGACTGCTGTCAGGAATCTCTAATGCAGGGGTTCAGCACCTTTCTGTTGATTGTGCTTTTGTTATCCCCAAATGGGGATTAACTGAGTCGATATATGTAAACTGCTTAGAAGAGTGCCTAGGACATGAATGTTAGCTGTTAGCATCATCACTACTATTCCTGAATGGCCATGATTCCTAAAATCAAAACAAAACAGTTTCCATGCAACCCGCCCTCTTGTTTGTGAACAACTTTCTTCCCATTTTAGTTCATTTTGGCCCCTGTGCAACATAACCTCAGGGGTTAATAGTCTTAGAGATCACTTAGATCAGTTTCTTCATCTCGCACAAAGCAATATAAAGCCAAATACAGGCAAGTGACTTGTCCAGGTTTTGCAGCTAGTTTCAGAGTTTATAGCAGATTTCTAGTCTCCATGCTTCTAACTAACAGCTCTCTTCACTCTACCCTTACAGAGAGAGAGAGAGAGAGAGAGAGAGAGAGAGAGAGAAATAGAGGTATTTTCCATTGCTGACTCATTCCCCAAATGCCTGCAGCCGTTGGAGCTGGGTCAAACAGAAGCCAAGAGCCCAGAACTCCATGCATGTCTCCTCTGTGGGTGGCAGGGATCCAAGTACTTGAGCCATCATCTCCTGCTTCTCTGGCAGGAAGCTAGATCAGAAGCAGAGGAAATGGAACTTGAACCAGGCCCTCCAGTATGGATGTGGGCATCCAAGCATCAGCTTAACTGCTATGTCCTGATGCCCTCCCCTTCGCTCCCCTCTTAAGTGTAGGCTGCTCTAACTCAGTGGCCTGTAAAATTAAGAGATGGGAATACAAAGCTTTACCTGGAAGGTATAAAATCTTAAAGAAGTGGTTCAGTTTTATGTAGTAGTTATGTATGCTGGAAGAGAGAGAAAAGAGTTGTAAAGATAGAAGATGGAGGAGAATTGGCTTTAGGACAAGAAGTTTAGATGTGGCAGATAAGTACAGAGTGAAGAAAGAGTACTAAGTGATTTGCGATGGTTTAAGGACAGCTTTTATTAACCCTTATGCTGGGATATCATTGGGTGAAATTGGTTCAGTAGTAATAGGAAACCAATTGAAGCTTCAAAGAAAAAGCGGTTGAGGTGAAAACAAATTATATGGGTAGGATTAAGGGTCAAGGAAGATCTTTCTGAAAAAGTTTTATTTTGGCTAAGACCTAGTGGAGAAGGGGTGAGCCTTATAAAAAGGGTGGGGCGTGGGAGTTGTATCCAAGGAAGCAATGCTGGAAATGGCCTTAAAAGCATCTAAAAGGGGATCAGTGGGGCAGGATGGCAAGGAGAGAGTGTTCCCGGAGGTCACTTCACGGATGGCCCAATCCAGGACTGAGAGATTCTTTTCCCCCTTCCTCTGAGTGCTCTGAATCCTCTTTGTCTTCTCATTCAGCTCCAATTACATTCTTGTCCCAAAGCCTTCTGGGACCTCAGGAGTTTTTACTCCCCCCCCCCCCATCCAAAATATGCTCCATATTCCACACAGAGATCCAGGGACTTCTGGGAACTCACAGATTTACCCCTGGGAGACAGCTGAGGTCTCAGGAGAGTGTTTTTTATTTTTTTAAAATATTTATTTATTTGCTTATTTGAAAGAATTAGAATGAGAGAGAGAGCAAGAGAAAATCTTTTATCCGGTTCATTCCCCAAGTGGCCACAACAACCAGAGTTGAGCCACGCTGAAGCAAGGAACTTCATTTGGGTCTCCCACATGAGTGGCAGGGGGCCAAGCACTTGTGCCATTTTCCACTGCTTCCCCAGATGCATTAGCAGGGAGCTGGATCAGAAACAGAGAAGCTGGGACTTGAACCAGTGCCCATTTGGGATGCCGGCATGGCATGTGGCAGCTTAAGCTGCTATGCCACAGCGCTGGGCTACCAAGAGTGTTTTAATTTCAATGCTCAGCTTAAAAATAATAAAAAGCCTAGGTTATCATATGAATGCAATGGCTTGAGTTTCATTTTAAGGTCTCAGTGCCTCAGAGGTGCTTTCTGAAGGCCAAAGGGTGTCCAGACAAACCACACAACCCAGGTTTTGAGAAAGCTTGACCAGAGAACAGTGGAGGAAAAACAAAACAGTTGAAGACCATACACCAGTTTCAGGACCTCCATGACCTGGCCTTGTGAGCAGAGTGGTTTTGTGATTTGTTTCTGAATACGGACCAACTTGAACAGTTACTACTAATGCATGGGTTTGTGAAGAGCCCAGGGAGATCTTTCTTGTAATTTTGTGCTTCCTAGGAAGTTAATTGGTCTATCAAAATAGTGTATCACTGGCTAAAAATGAATTCATTAAGAGGAAGCACCATAATAATAAGAAAGAAGTCACTGCCTCAAATAATGACTCATTGTTCTCAAAATCACAAGATTCATTTTGGTAACATGTGACCTAGGAGATGCTCGAATACATCTTTTCACAATTAGGTCCAATAGTATCAATCAAGTTCATGTAAAACATTAGCAACTCTCACACAAAATAAATGTTATTTTTAATTTTTTTGGTATTTTTTATTTGTAATTATAAAGTTTTTGTGATTTTATAGTATATAAAGTATAAGGATTTCAGTATATGAGTATAAGGATTTCAGTTTCCTGTTTGCATAGACTTAAGTAACATTATAATAACATATAGTTCAAGTCGAGAACTGAAAACATTTTTTAAAAGGGGTCCATACACAATTCAGTTTTGAGAAATACTGATTTACAAAATTCATAAATTCATATTGATACCTTTTTGAATTTCTAGTGTTACTGAGGGATGGTTCCATCTTCCTCCCCTACCCCCATATCGACCCCCCATATGTTGAAGCCCTAACTCCAGATGTTATGGTCTTTGGAGATGAGGCCTTTGGGAGGTAATTGGAATTAGATTAGACCATGCAGGTGGAGCCTGAATTATAGGATTAGTGGCTTTATAAGAAGAGAAATTCAGAGAATTCTCTCTCTCCACCATCTGCAAACCAAGGACAGGAACCCTCAAGGCGGAATGAAATTTGCTGTTGATCTTGATCTTGGACTTGCCAGCCTCCAGAACTGTGAGAAATAAATTCCCGTTATTTACAGCACCCATCCATGGTATTTTGTTACGGCAGCACATGCTGACCAAGATGACTAACTACTTCTTGTATGGTTAAGTAATCTCTGCGTGTGTACCACCTCTGCAGAGAGTGGGACTTTCCCAGGTGAAGGTCAAGTCTATGAATTTTCTGAGAATTCACAGGTCCAATGGCAGGCCCAATAAATACTTGATAAGCATACTTTTTTTTTTTTTCCCCTGTACTTCTGATGCTGTGGTGCCTGAAGCCTTGCTGATTTTGGAGAAACTCCTCCTCCCGGCATGCGCTAGTTCCTAGAGATAACAAATGCTGACTGGTGAGCATGTTTTCGACTCATGGATTCCCCAGGCCAGACCCTCCTCACCTTCCCCCTGCACATCTCCTCTGATGACTGTCACACTGAAGGCTGCTATCCACCTGCCCCAGTCACCCCAGTCAGCATAGGGCTTGCTACCAGACAACTAGAGATGACTCTGGAACCTACAGACCTCTGAAATCATTTGAGTTAGCCTATCTTGGGTCTGCTTGTCCTGTCTCAGCTGCTCCTACCATGGAGACCACAATGAAGACGTTTGCCCTGGTACTGCCCCACGGGGATCCAGTGGCACCTGCCTCCTCCTGCTCACAGGTTTGTGAGTAACAAAGGTCTCTTGGGTAGAATTCTCTGATCTGTTGGCCTCACCATACCTGAATACACATACATGCTGTTTTTAAGAGAAATTTTATTAAATTATCTTCATTTGTTTATTTGAAAGACAGAGAGAGATTCCATCCACTGGCCCATTCCCCAGATGGCTGCAATAGGCAAGATTGGGGCAGACTGAAGCCCAGAGCCTGGGACTCTGTTGAGTTATCTCACACGACTGGCAGGGACCCAAGTATGTTAGATATCATCTGCTGCCTCCCACAGTGTACATTAGCAGGAAGCTGGATCAAAAGTGAATGAGTAGGGCCAGTGCTGTGGTATAGTAGGTTAAGCCTCTACCTGCAATGCTGGCATCCCATATGGGTGCCGGTTTGAGTCTCGGCTACTCCACTTCCCATCCAGCTCTCTGCTAATGGTCTGAGAAAGCAGTGGAAGAAGGCCCAAGCACCTGGGCCCCTGCACCTACATGGGTGGCCTGGAGAAATCTGGTTCCTGGCTTCAGCCTGGCCCCGTGCTGGCTGTTGTGGCCACCTGGGGAGTGAACCAGTAGATGGAAAATCTCTCTCTCTGTCTCTCCCTCTCTGTAACTCTGCCTCTCAAATAAATAAATAAATAAATAAATAAATAAATCTTTAAAAATAGTGAAGAAGTAGCCAAGCTGGGGCCAGGCCCTCCCATATGGGATGTGGGCCTCCCAAGTGGCAACTGCACTGCTGTGCCAAATGCCTGCTCCTAAAAATCTGTATTTTAAAACATCATGTTGTTCTAGACTCTTCATACAAACACGTTGTGACCCACCCACCACCAGAGAGAATGCCAGTTGTTAGTGGTGTTACATGTGTGCTTGTTTGTGTATCTCTACCATGGGGAGGTAAGATCTTTCAGGGCTGTAGGACTAAGTGTAGAGTCTGTGCTGAGCCATCTGTGTTTCCAACACTGGACATGAGCGGGTTTCTGTTTCTCAGTTTTTACAATTGGGTTACATACGCTCTGAGGCTTATATAGCAGCTTTATTCTGAGATCTGTGCATTCCCCAATGTAACATCCCACCCTAATCGAGAATTCCTGTTGCAACCAGCAATTTGGTGTTCCCTGAGGACATGCCACACTGGGCTCTGTTTGGGTCCTGGCTCAGGACTCTCCATAGCCCTCCTCTCTCCCAGAAGCTGGCCTTGGCCTCATCAGTCTATGATGACCTCCCTCTTCCTTGGGGTCAAACATTCTCTCTACTTCTGAACTCCGTGTCGATACTTCCCATCAAAGATTATTTGTCTTTTTTGTTGCAAGGTTTTGCAAGTCTTTATTGATCTCCAAAATGCTCTCTTCTTTTCCTTCCCCATGGTGCCTCCCATTCCCAGCCAGGGCAGCTCCATCCTAACAGGGTCCAGGACTTGAAATGTATGAGTCTAGGTGAAAACAAATTGATTGCACAGGAAGCATCTTAAAGTCTTTATTTTCAAAACTCTTGTTGAAAAATTGTCCTGGGCCGGCGCTGTGGCTTAGTGGGTAAAGCTGCTGCCTGCAGTGCTGGCATCCCATATGGATGCCGGTTTGAGTCCTGGCTGCTCCACTTCTGATCCAGCTCTCTCCCATGGCCTGGGAAAGCAGTAGAAGATGGCCCAAGTCCTTGGGTCCTTGTACCTGTGTGGGAGACCTGGAAGAAGCTCCTGGCTCCTGGCTTCAGATGGGTGCAGCTCTGGCTGTTGTGGCCAATTGGGGAGTGAACCAGCTGATGGAAGACCTCTCTCTCTCTCTCTCTCTCTCTCTCTCTCTCTCTGTAACTCTGACTTTCAAATAAATAAACAAATAAATAAATAAATAAATAAATCTTTAAAAGAAAAGAAAAATTGTCCTACAGGTTCCTCTGTTCACTGATCATTCTGATTTGTGTTTATGCTTTGGAATTTTCAGATCCTGCTAGAGTTAACAGAGGAGATTCACAAGTGTACAAGTATTTGTCAGCAACAAGAGCCTCTCCAGATCAAGCTCTCTGTAAGTAATGCCATCCATCATCTTCCTAGGTGTGTGTCTCCATTAAGACTTCCCACGGGGGCAGCAGGCTCATCACCCCAGCAATCCAGAAACTTGCAGCTGTGCGTGGGCAGCCCTGACGTCTCCTACAGTTTGTGGTGAAGGGTGGCCGGGTGTGAGCTGTGTTGATGCCAAATTCCAGAGCAGGCAGCCTACAGCACAAACCAGATTCTCCTGGGATGAATTTCAGTGGTGTTCAGAGGTTGTCACAAAAAAGATTAATTATGATGCAAATCGAATCCATCACTCTGCTTAAAACCCGTCGCTCTCTGTGACACAGGAGTCAGTCTGGCTTTCTTTTTAGTCTTTTAAAAAAAGATTAAATCTTATGTTGAGGTCGTTGTAGGTACATGCGCAAGACTCCCCAGTGGTGACCGTTCACCACTGTAAAATTAGAGCTCAGTGGCACAGCTGGGGAGTAGCTTCCTGCAGCAAGGTTGGGGCAGGGTCCTTCAGCTGAAAGGTGGTGCCACCTCTGTGCAGCCAGGGTGAAGTAGACACCCGGGGCTCCCTCGTGGCCTCTGTTAACACCCAAGGCATGCTTGCCCCTCATGGTTCCTGGGTGGAGATGGAGCTCTGACTCTCCAGGTGGTCTCCACTGACCAAGTAGAGGGTGGGCTTCATTGTTGCCTGATGTGAATGGAAATCCTAGCTCCCCACTGGCCTCTTGCACACCACACAGTATGGCATTTGTGGCACCTTATCATAGCGTGGTGAGGGTGGAATCCAGTGTTCAATGGCATGGGTGGGAATGAGGCCAGAATTGTGTGTGTGTTTTTTTTTCCCCTGTGATGTTGGGCTGGAATAGAGTGATTATTGTCTTAAAGTTGGTCTTTTTGCCCTTTTCCTCGTCTTTTGGTTCAGGAGAGGAGGCTTTTGTTGGGGCTTTTCCTGTCGTATCCACTGGCATCTGTAGGTTACCAGGTACATCAGCAGCATGTCTGGGATAGGTGAGGCCATAAGAAAATCCAGGGAACTTATTGCTGTGTTATGTCTCGGGTCCCAAGGTCCCCCTTCAGTCTGCTTTTCTTCTTCACCTTTCAGATTTTTATTTATAATGCCCGGGGGTTTGGGTTGACTTAGCTGGAGGAACAGGAAAAGCACATCTACTCCATCGTTGCGAGGAGAAGTTCCCAGCTTCGATTTTCTTTCTGAATGTGAAATACCATGATCTGGTCCCCGCTGACCTTTCTGCCACTGTCATTGTGCTTTGCTTCACGCCTGAGAGACTGAAAATACAAGTGGACAATGACCAGACCATACGTATAGAGAGAACTTTGACCTACAGCCTGCAGCAACCTGCCAGGAGATCAACCCCTTATCTACAATAAGCAACCCAGGAGGCCAGCTTGCTCTCAGTCCGGCTTCATGAAGCCAAATCACTAGCAGTTGTGTCAATCCAAAAACACTTGACCATAACTTCTGTCCAGCCAGCCCCAAATGGCCAGAACTCGATGCATAGCTGGAAGCTTCCCTGACGGATGTCTCTGTTACAACATAGCCTCAACTGGAGGAATCCAACTATGTACCCCATGCTGCTCTGCAGGCTCCACATCAGTGCTCTTGCCCCGTTGTAGGGCCCTGATGTGTCCCAGGCTTCATTTCCATCCCCAGGCCTCTGAGGGCAGAGAGGTCAGTGCAGCACCAAGAGAGGGCACAGCCAGCTTCCTAGCATTCTCTTGGGGGGAGTGTGAAAACTGACTTTTTTGGACCAACCCCCGTAAGTTTCTCAATCGGTAGATCTGGGGTAGGCCCAAGATTTGCAGTTGTTAAAAGATATATATTTTTAGTTTTGTTTTTATAAAACTCATGGATTTATTTATTTATATATTTATTTGCTAGAAAGAGAGAGGGAGAGAGACAGAAAGAGTTCTCATCTGCTGCTTGCCTCCCCAAATTCCTGTAGTAACTGGGGCTGGGCCAGGCTAAAGCTGGAAGCTGGGAACCTAGTCCAGGTCTCCTCCATGCATGATGGGGATTCAGCCACTTGAGCTATCACTGGCTGCCTCTCAGGGTGTACACCAACAGGAAGCTGGGATTGGGAACAGAGCCAGAATTGAACCCAGGCACTCTGATATAGGATGTGGGCATCTTAACTGTGAGGCCAAACAGCTGCCCAAACTTGTAAGGCAAAAAACTTACATGTTTCTGATGCAGCTGGTCCATTTTGAGAAATTGCCCTAGAACTTTGCATTGTGTTTGGTGCGCTATCATTCTTTATTGATTAGATGTATTGGATAGAACTTTCACATGAAATGGTACAGAGTTGGCATTGTGGCACAGTGGGTAAGCTACTGCTTGGGATGCCTGTGTCCCATATCAAAGTGCCAGTTCAAGTCCTAGTAACTCCACAACCAGCTCCTTGCTAATGAACCTAGGAAAGCAGTGGCTTGGGCCCCTGCCTACCCATGTGGGAGATCAGGAAGGAATTCCTGGCTCCTGGCTTCAACCTGGACAAGACCAGGCTGTTGCAGCCATTTGGGTAGTGAACCAGCCAGTAGAAGATCAAGTCCCTCTCTCTCTCTCTGTTGCTCTGCATTTCAGATCAATCAATCATAAAAAATTAAATGAAATGGTAAACCCTCATGTCTTTCTTCCCGTTGTCACCTTACCCCCAGCCCCAATGATGGCTATAATTTTGCACCCATCCTTTTAAAACCTAGTACCCTTTCCCTCTGTCCCTAAAATGATTTATTTTCTTCCCCAATGAGAACTTTCTTTCCCACATGTGATGCTGTGTTATAGTTAAAAAAAAAAGTATATGAATTTATCTGACCTTCACCCCTGGTTCTTGACACTGAGCTTCTAAAGCCTAGGTACTTCCCTGAGTGGTGGGAGTGACAGACGGGTCTTACGCAGTGCTCCAAAGCTCCTTGCCACTTCCTGAGAGGTGAAAGCACCTGTGGTTCTGTTGAGTGAAAGGTTGTGAGCCCCTGGGTCACATCAGGGTGTGGGCTGGGCGCTGGAAAGACTAAGCCAGGATTCACAGCTTGAGGCATTCAGGCCCTTCAACCCCATCCCCTGGAGAGAAGGAGGCTAGGGACTGAGTTAGCAATCTGTTAGGCCTGTGTCATGAGGCTTCCATAAAAATCCCTCAACCACAGGGTTTAGGGAACTGCTGGGTTGGTGGATACATCTGCACATAGGAAGGGGGTGCCCCCCAGCTCCATGAAAACCTCGCCCCTTCTGGAGGTACCCCAAAGATCTCTTCACTTGGCTGTGCATGTGTACGCTTTGTAATATCCCTTGTAGTAAACCAGCAAAAGTAAATATGTGTTTCTGTCGGCTCCATGAGATGTTCCTACAAATTACTGAACGAGGAAGGGGTATTATAACGTGCGATTTATATCTGGTTGGTCAGAAGTATGGGTGGTCCGGATTTGCAGTTGGGATCTGAACTTGGGAGACTTACAAGTCTTGTAAGACTGAGCCTTTAACTTGGGGGGAGGTCTGTATTAAGTCCAGGTAGTTACTGTTAGAATTAGACTGAATTATAGGATACCCAGTTGGCATCTGGAAAGTTGGAGAATTGGTTGGGAAAGTTGGGAAAACCACACATGCATTTGGGGTCTAAAGTGTTGGGTGTAGTACAATGTGTGTATGTGTTTTTAATGTGCTACATCTGATTTTTCAGCAAGAAATCGAATAAATTTGGAGATACCGAAACCATGTTTTGTTTTGGGTACAGTCATCTTTTCTTATCCAAATTTTCACTTCTCATGGTTTCAGTTACCTGTCAATTGCAGTCTAAAAATATTAATATTTTTATTAATTGACTCTTGGAATAGAGAGTGTAGTCACACAACTTTAATTATAAGTTCTTATAATTATTCTATTTTATTATTTTTAATCTCTTACTATGCTTAATTTACAAATTAAATTTTATCATAAATATGCATGAATAGAAAAAACATAGGATTCAATGCTATCCTTGCATTCAGGCAACCACTGGGGGTGTTGGAATTGATACAGGGCAACTATCTTTTACTTTTTAATTTAGTATTTTTATTTTTAATAAATAAATCTTAGGTATTCCACTTGATAAATTTTACCTTCATGCACATCTGTGTATATTCAAATCATGAAAGAGGGGCAGTGTTGTGGTATAGGGGGTAATGACAAACCTGCAGTGCTGGCATCCCATATGGGCGCTGGTTCATGTTCCAGCTGCTCCACTTCTGATTCGGCTTCCTGCTAAAGTGCCTGGAAAAAGCAGTGGAAGATGGTTTGGGCCCCTGCCACCCACCTGGAAGACCAAGACAAAGCTCCAGGCTCTTGGCTTTGGCCTGGCACAATGCTGGCAATTGTGACCATCTGGGGAGTAAGCCAACAGATGGAAGATCTCTCTCTCTCTGTAACTGACTTTAAATTGTAACTCTGACTTTTAAAGTCAGAGTTACACAGAAACAGAGAAGTAGAGGCAAAGAGAGAGATCTTCCATCCTCTGGTTCATTCCCCAATTGGCTGCACCAGCCAGAGCTGTGCTGCCAATCTGAAGCCAGGAGCCAGGAGCTTCTTCTGCTTCTTCTGGGTACCCCCTGCAGGTGCAGGGGCCCAAGGAATTGGGTCACCTTCCACTGCTTTCCCAGGCCATAGCAGAGAGCCAGATCAGAAGTGGAGCAGCTGGGACATGAACCAGCACCCACATGGGATGCTGGCACTGTAGGCGGCGGCCTCACCACTGCGCCAAAGCGCCGGCCCCAATGAATCTTTTAATAAAAATCACGAAGGAGGTATGACCAGCACTAACAGGCTCTCTGATGACCCCTCTTTTTAAGATCTACTCTTTGGGCTGGCGCCGTGGCTCAACAGGCTAATCCTCCACCTGCGGCACCGGCACCCTGGGTTCTAGTCCCGGTCAGGGCACCGGATTCTGTCCCGGTTGCCCCTCTTCCAGGCCAGCTCTCTGCTATGGCCCGGGAGTGCAGAGGAGGATGGCCCAAGTCCTTGGGCCCTGCACCCCATGGGAGACCAGGAGAAGCACCTGGCTCCTGCCTTCAGATCAGCGCGGCGTGCCGGCCACGGCGGCCATTGGAGGGTGAACCAATGGCAAAAGGAAGACCTTTCTCTCTCTCACTGTCCACTCTGCCTGTCAAAAAAAAAAAAAATCTACTCTTTTAAGTTAACCACTATTCTGCCTTCTAACACTATAGATGCATTTTGCCTTTTTTAAAATTTGCTATAAGTGAAATCATATGGTTAGATTCATATCTGATTTTTTGTGCCCAACCTTATGTATATGAGATTTATATATGGCATTGTATTCAGTAGTAGGTGTCTTCTTTTTCATTATAATGTAGTGTCCTATTTAATGAATATTAAACAATCCAATGTTGGTTTGTAGTTGCTTTCATATTTGGAGGTGTTTCCACATGTTGACTAGATTTCTTTAGTTCCAATGTTGTCTAGAGGAGTGCACATGTGCAGGTTCCTAGGGCTGTGTGATGATAAGAGTTCTCACCAGGTTATTAGCTGTTGGAGATGCTGCAGCTGAAGAAGGTGTAAGGTGGTATCTGGGGAAAAAAGCAAGAGGAACCCAAGCCTGGGAGACCTGTCCACGGGTGTGAGTATCTGCAGGTAACATGCAGAGAGGGGTGAGAGGAGCAGGACTGAGAGTAGAATGGGAAGGAATTCCACGAAAGCTGGTTACCTGATGGGCATTCATCTGTATGGAAGAGCTTGGGGCTCTTTTTGTGGCTGGGTCCTTGGAGGTTTTGATCAGGTTGAACAGTGAGGTTTGCTCCTGTCCTCATCTCTACACTGGCAGTCACCAAAGATGTCTGATCAGTTTATCAGTTTCAACTTTCTCTCAAGCACCAGAACCCCGTTTCCATCATTTTACAGGACACTCACACCTGTGCCTCCACGGATACTTCGAATTCTGTCTGTCCGCAATCATAATTATTATCTACTCAGAGGCTGGATGTCCGAGAAACATCTTTGACTCTTCCTCTCTGAGCTGAATCCTACTGATTCTGCTTATCATCTCCAGACCATGCCCATGCAATATAATGAAAGGCAGATTGAGAGCGAGAGCGAGAGAGCGAGAGAGCGAGAGAGAGAGAGAGAGAAAGAGAGCTCATCTTCAAATGCTCACAACAACCCGGGCTGACCTGGGCTGAAGCCAGGATTTGGAAACTCAATGTAGGTCTCCTAAATGAGTGGCAGGGGCCCAAGGACTTGAGTCATTACGTGATGCCGCCCAGGGTGTGAATTAGGAAGCTGGAATTGGGTGCAGAGCCATGAGTTGACCCCAGACAGTCCTACATGGGATGTGGGCATCCCAAGCTGGACCAAAAACCTACCCCAAAACAGTTTTGATCATGTCATTTGTAACTCCTCTCCCTGTCTTTCTGCCTGAACCATTCCCACAGCCAATATTATAAACTTTACATTCCTTAATATGGTTTACAAGGCCCCTAGGGTCTACCACTCAATCACTCAATCAGCATTAATATCTATTTTACATCTTTTCGTCATATGCTTTACCTATGCTAATTATTTTACACTTTTCACTTTTTTAAAAAGATTTATTTATTTTACTCGAAAGTCACAGCTACACAGAGAGAGGAGAGGCAGAGAGAGAGAGAGAGAGAGAGAGAGAGAGAGAGAGAGAGGTCTTCCATCTGCTGGTTCACTCCCCAGATGGCTACAATGGCCAGAGCTGCGCCAATCCGAAGCCAAGAGCCAGGAGCTTCTTCCGGGTCTCCCATGTAGGTGCAGGGTCCCAAGGATTTGGGCCATCTTCCACTGCTATCCCAGGCCATAGCAGAGGCTGGATCAGAAGTGGAGCAGCCGGGACTCAAACCGGCGCCCATATGGGATATTGGCACTGCTACGCCACAGTGCCAGCCCCTATTTTGCACTTTTTAACATATTGGATATTATTTGGTGCTTCAGTATCTTTAAAAGGAGTGCCCTTTTATTAATTAATTAATTTGAAAGGCAGAGAGAGAGAGAGAGATCCTCCATCCTCTGGTTCACTCTCCAAATGGCTGCACTGCCTGGGGCTGGGCCATGCTGAAGCCAGGAGCCCAGAATTTCATCCAGGTCTCCCACATGGGTAGTAGTACTTGGACCATCTTCCACTGCTATTCAAGGAGCATTAGCAGGGAGCTGGACTGGGAGCAGAGCAGCAGGGACTCAGAACAGCACTCCAATGTGCGAGGCCAGCCTTGCAGACAGTGGCTTAACCCACTGCACCACAACACTGGCTGCTGGGCTGTTCTTTCTAAAAGCAGAGCACTGACAAATTTGATTCCTTTGTGGAGAAGAAGATACCCCTACAAATCTTTTTTGTAGAGGTAGTGGAAGTTGTGCAAGATCTGGGGCGAAGGCCCTGGGACTCTACCCTTCATGTCACACGGCTGAGGGTCCCCCCAGACTCCACTGGGGCCCTTGTGGGAGACCAGACTTCATTCCCCATGATACGCTACCTCCCCCTTCTATTCTCGAACATTCTGATCTTTGGCACACGAGTCTTGTTCATCAAACTGGGAGGATGCTATCTATTGTACAGGCGTTTTGGAGGACTACATGAAAAGATGTATACAACAACCTCTTATAAGCTGTAAATACTATTAGTTATTACTGATTTATCCTTCTTCCTTTTCCTTTTAATACATAGATCCTCTTCCCCTCTTAATTTCATCCTTCCTTTTCACTCTTCTCTTGTATCTCCCCTTTCTCTCTTCTATATTTTACATGTATTTTTGTTTCTTTTTCCCCCTTGGGACTGAGAGTCATGTTCAAAAGCAAGTTTAGCTCCATTTGATCCTCCTTAGGTTCTGACCCCTGAAATCGTATCAAAGGCCCCCAAACCATCCCCTGATCTTAGCAATGCTTACATTTATATAATTTCTTCAAACTTCTCTTCAGGGCATTAACAGCTATTTAAGCCTGGGAAGAGTTCTCCCACATGCGTGATCTCTCTCTGGTTGGACTCGTTCAAAAGATTTTCTGTGTCACATTGTCAACTTGTTAACCTTTGGGCCTGAAAAAAAAGGGGGGGGGTAATATCAAAGCAGTAATATTTTTAGCCGTTTTCCACTGAAGGGTGCATCAATCATAGAAATGTCTGACTCCTGTTTGGTTACTGCACCAACAATTGAGTCTAACTTTCTCAGTGAGAGGGAGATAATGGTTTCTTGGGGTAATAAAGCTGTCAGGAGGAGGGAGACTTTCATCTAACTCGATAAAAAATGTGAAAGCGTTGGGTGGCAGTGCAAGGACATTGAGGCGATGGCAACATCTGGAGAATCTAGATACCTACACGGTCTTGTGATTTATATCCCTGAGAGAAATACGCCGGGCCAGGAGCCTAGAAGCCTGGGTTCTAGTCTCATCCCCACTGCTGATGTACCGAGTGCCCTTGGGCAAGTTTCCTGACCTTTATTTGCTTGTTTGTATTCATTCAGTAGGCAAGGCTAAGAATAATATTGGTATTAATCCATTTGTTACCCAAAGGGAGTTTTTAATTTATCTCTCTTTTGCTAGATAAATGAGGCACTGTTTTTGAAGCTGGCTAATAAATTCAAGGTCTTATTTTCATCATTGTATATCATTTTATATATACATATACACAAACACACACACACAAAGAGCTTTAATTTATTTTTTGTTAGGAATTCTTCAGATTTGAGGTGCCAAGAAATTTGATGTTAAGGCCATGCAGAGTTTAAAGAGAAACAAGGTGTAGCTCAGAGAAATTGATACTTGCAGAATAAGAACTTCCAGAACCTATGACTGCTTAATCCCGGACCCATGGGACAAGAGAGAACTTTTGCAGGTAAAATCAGAGGGCCCTGAAAATATATTTAATTCTTTCTAGGTGGATGGGTTCACACATTCATCGTGAGTGGCAGTGACGTGTCCACAGCCCAGATGGGGGCGTTTCACAGCACGGTGGAGCTGGACAGGGTTAGGGCTCAGCTCAGCTCTCTGCTCTGTGCAGTGTTGTTGGGTCAGCATCCTTTAGCTCAGTGCTCTTGGGCTCATTATCTGTAGCACTTGTTTCCAATTATATTCACTCTCTGAGATTGCTTTCTTTCACTCTAATTGGACTTCTAAGGGTTGGAGTGTCCTGTGGTTAAACATTCATTAATTCATTTATTCATGCCAAAAATGTTAAGTGCCCATGAGATGTCAGTCAACATGATGGCTTCAGAGACAGAGTGATGATCACAGTGATGAGGCTCCTGCCTGCAGTCCTGCTTCGGGGTTAGGAGGGGGGACAGAGATCAGAGCATGGGCGTGTGAATATCTGATAGCAGTGGTCCAAAGCATGGAGAAGAAAAAGCCCAGGAGCTTAGATGTGGTGACTGTCCTGGGACTGATTTCACCTGACACCATTCCCACTCCCAGGTCTTGACAGACAGACTCCATCTGTCCTATCCATCTCCCTCCCTTGAGACGGTGTGCGTCTTATTTATTTATTTTCGTTTATTTTTGCCCTTTCATGTTTAACCATGGTAAAACATTTGCAATATAAAATTTGCCATCATAGGAGTGGGCACTTAGCCTAGCATGTAAGATGTCTGTGTTTTAAATACGTGGGTTTGACACCTGGCTGTGGCTCCTGACACCAGCCTCCTGCTAATGCAGACCCTGGGAGGCAGCAGTGATGGCTCAGATAACTGGGTTTCTGCCACACAAGCGGGAGGCCCAGATTGAATTCTTGACTCCCAGTGTTGGTCTTGCCCTGCCCCTACCCTAGTTGTTACAGGAATTTGGGGAGGGAACCCACATGTGGGCATTCTCTCCCTCTGTCTTTTTGTTTCTCTCTCTGCCTCTCAAATTTAAAAAAAAATTATCTTGGTAACCATTTTTAAAGTATACAGTCCATAGTTACGTGTATTCACACTGCTGTGAAACATCGCCAACGCTTTTTCATCTTACAAAACTGAAACTCTGTGTCCATTAAACAACTCCTCATTTCTTGTTTTCCCCAGCCCCTGGCACCCATCCTTCTGCTTTCTGTCTCTATGAACTTGAGCACTTAAGGTGCCTCCTATCGATGGAGTATTTGTCCCTTCTGTGACTGGATTATTGCACTTAGCATAGTGTCTTCAGAGTTCATCCTGCTGTACTGTGTGTCAGAACTCCCTTCAAGACCGAATACTATTCCATTGTATGTGTAGATCACATCTGTTCCTTCTTTCACTACTGGGCACTTCGAGTTGCTTCTATTTCTTGGCTGCTGAGAAAAATACTGCTAAGAACTTGGGCACACAAATATCCCTTCCCAATACTGCTTTCGGTTTTCTTAGGTGTACCCCCAGGAGGACAGTTCCTGGTTCATATGGTTATTCTACTTGTCATTGTTGAGGAATGTGTGTGTGTTTTATATTCAGATTCTCTTCTCACCACAACCACTCCATCTCCGGCCAATGGCAAGGTTCTGTCTGATGTAATTTGTTTCTTAAGTTTTTCTCCCTTTGGAAGACAGAGTCAAAAAACATGGGCACTTCTGTTTTTTTCTCTCTCCTGACCCGCTCACAACTTACTGAACCACTCTAAATTAGTCTCTTTCACTAAGGCACACACACATTGTGTTTTTTGTTTCATAACTTGTTGAATCATAGATTCTTTTTTTTTTTTTTTTGACAGGCAGAGTGGACAGTGAGAGAGAGAGAGACAGAGAGAAAGGTCTTCCTTTTGCCATTGGTTCACCCTCCAATGGCCGCCGTGGCTGGCGCACTGCGGCCAGCGCACCGCGCTGATCCGATGGCAGGAGCCAGGTGCTTCTTCTGGTCTCCCATGGGGTACAGGGCCCAAGCACTTGGGCCATCCTCCTCTGCACTTCCAGGCCATAGCAGAGAGCTGGCCTGGAAGAGGGGCAACCGGGACAGAATCCGGCGCCCCGACCGGGACTAGAACCAGGTGTGCCGGCACCGCAAGGCAGAGGATTAGCCTATTGAGCCGCGGTGCTGGCGAATTATAGATTCTAATTATGGCAGATAAATGAATAGGATATCATCAGTGATAACTTGAATATCAAGAGAAATAAAACCTCTTTGTTTAAAAAATTGCATGTAGAAGAGCCAGCATTGTGGTGCAGAGGGTTGAGCGGCTGTCTGTGATGCCAACAGCCCATCTAGGAGCACGGATTCGAGTCCTGGCTGCTTTGTCTCTGATCCAGCTCCCTGCTAATGCGCCTTGGAAGCAGCAGGAGATGGTCCAGGACCTGGGCTCCTGCCATCCACATGGGAGACCTGGATGGAGTTCCAAGCTTCTGGCTTCGGACTAGCACAGCCCCAGCTGCTATGGCCATTTGCAGGGCAGTGGTGATGGTGAACCAGCTGATGGAAGATTTCTCTGTCTCTCCCTTTTTCCCTGTCACTCTACCTTTCAAGTAAGTAAAATAAATCTTTTTTTTAAAAATCACCCCTGAGTATAGAAACCATAAATGACAAAAAAGGATAAAGGCCATCGACCTCAGAAAGCCCTTGGCATTCCCACACTCCTGCCTTGGAGTTCCTGCTCTGCAGCCTGCCTTCAGTTAGTTCTTCTCTTCCTCAAACCTCAGCATTCAGGATAATGAAAAAACCCATTTCTATTCCAACTCTATTGTTTTTCTGTGCTGTTTCATTACCAGTTTCAAAACATACTGTTTTCTACAATTTTTCATTGCAAATGTGCAGAATTTCAATTATGTTACGATCTCTTCCAACCCTGGAATTCAATAATTTTATATTATAGAACAAATAGGCCTTTTGAAGACTAACTTAAGAACTTTAACCACAGTTGATAGCATTCCTTTTCTCTTGATGGTGAAACATTCCTTGAGGCTTGAATACTAACCAGCAGACATACAAATAAATAGAATATAATTTTACTGTAGGTAGAACCATCCCCAATATTAATTCTTTTTTTAGTACTGGAATGTTTCACATACAAACTTCTCTTCCACAGTACCTGTGACAGTGCCTTGTGCACTAGAGGTGTTCCATGGTTAAAAAATAGGTGAGGAATCAGAAGAGGAGGATTGCACATTTCTCTCTGGACAATTCTGTTTCGTGGTTCATAGCTCCTTTTGTCTTCCATAGTGCTGTGAAATTGATATTTACTTGCTTTGTCCTGTCTTCAGGGAGAAAGAGCTGATCCCCATCATTATTTTAGTTGTAATTAGCTCTTAAAGCATTAAGTACCAACCATACAAAAAGATACAGAGGATAATATACCATGTAGCTACTGTTCAGACCTAATAGATGATATTTTGTAGTATTTTGCTCCAGATGGATTTTTCTTTAAGGAAGAAAAAAGTTGCAGCTAAAACTTCTCAGTGCTGACTTCTATTCTTGTCTCTTCTTCTTTCCCTCATCAGAGATAACCAACATCCTGCAGTTTTTTTTTCTTTTTAAAAATTTTATTCAAGTTATAAAAGTTTCATATATACAGATTTAGGAACATAGTAATACTTCCCACCCTACCCTCCTTCCCGCCCATGCTCCAACCCTGCTTCCTCCTCCCTCTCCTATTACCCCTCTTAATTTTTTTAAAAGATTTATTTTATTTATTTGAAAGTTAGAGTTACAGAGAGAGGTAGAGACAGAGAGAGAGGTCTTCCATCTGCTGGTTCACTCCCCAGATGGCTGCAACGGCCAGAGCTGCGCCGATCCAAAGCCAGGAGCCAAGAGCTTCTTCCTGGTCTCCCACGTGGGTGCAGGGGTCCAAGGACTTGGGCCATCTTCTACTGCTTTCTCAGGCCATAGCAGAGAGCTAGATTGGGAGAGGAGCAGCCGGGATTAGAACAGGCGCCCATATGGAGTGCCGGCGCTTCAGGTCAGGGCTTCAACCCGTTGTGCCACAGTGCCGGCCCCACCCCTCTTAATTTTTACAAAGATCTACTTTCAGTTTACTAAATGATCATGAGGTTAACCCTACACTAGATAAAGAGTTCAACAAATGGTATGAAGGAATAAACACTCAACAGAAGAGACAAGCGCTAAACACAGTCATTGAATCTCAAAATGTCCATTTCACGCCAATACATTACATTTTAGGTACTCTATTAATTACCCCATACTTTTATATTTTACTGTATATGTGTGTGTATCCATCGCCAATGTGACTATGCTTGGAGATAGGGTAGGGCCTTTAAGGAGATAGGTGGGTTTCTAATCCAATACTATTGGTGTCCTCCTAAGAAGAAGAGATTAGAACACAGACAGTAAGGATGGGTGCTGACAGAGAAAAGGCCATGGCCATCTGCAAGCCACGGAGAGAGGCCTCAGGAGAAATCAAGCTTGTCTATACTTTGATGTTGGATTTGTAGATTCCAGAATTGTTAGCAAATAATTTCCTGTTGTTCCAGTCACCTGGTCTGTGGTATTTTGCTATGGTATCCCTATCCAGCTATTACACTAGTTAAATTTGAATTTCAGATAAACAACAATAACTTTAGTATAAGCATATCCAAAATCTTGCATGGAGTGTACTTATGCTAAAAGTTGCTTGTGTTTGTATTAGCTTTTGAATAGTATAACAAAAAGAGAAGCTATTTATGAAGGAAAGAGGTTTATTTTGGTGCACAATTTTGGAGGTTCACACTCTAAGATCAGGCAGGTCCACTGTTTTGGCCGTCTGATGAGGCAGTGGGATAGCAATGACAGAATGTGTGGAGGACGCCTCACAAGGGGAGCTAGGAAGCCGAGTGAGAGGGGAGGCCTGACTCATACTTATGTAGCCAGTCTGTCCAATGGCACACCCCCTGGGATCTTAGGTTAAATGAGATTATAAGAGTGTATCTCTAATCCAATATTTCTGGTGTCTGTATAATATTAGAGCACACAGAGAGACCAAGGATGTGCACTCACGGACAAAAGGCCATATCGAGGACACAGAAAGAAGGTGGCCATCTGTAAGCCAAGGAGAGAGACCACCTCCTAAACACCAGGAAGACCCTGGGATTTAAATATCTATGTGAATTTGAGAGCCAGATCCTATTCAAATGATGGCTTTGCTGATCTGAAATCAAACTTAACCGGTGTCCTGTTTTTCGTCTGGAAACCTTAGCTCTACTGGGTGTTAATACTGTGTGCTTCCAAATAATCCCTGCAGAGGCACTGACTGGGCCTAGCATAGCACTCTGCGTATAATAGAACTGCAGATCTGAAAGTGGTAAGGTACCTTCAAGGCCATCTAGAAGAGCAGTTCTCAATAGTTTCCACTTCTATGTTTCTGAGGCTTATACACCCAAACATAATAATGGATAATAATAGTAATAATAATAATAGTAGTAGTAATAATTAGTGGTATGTGAACTGGAGCACGTGAGAATATAAAATGAGAATCTGGTGGTGGCTATGGTGTGAGGTAGAAATCAAATGAGTGAGAGAGAATATGCAAGAGAGAGAGAGAGAAGCAGAGAGAGAGAGGGAGGGTAGGAGGAAGAGAAAGAGAGGAGAGCAGGTTTGGGAGGCACATATACATTAAAAATTCTCCAGTTGAGCCTGATGATTCTGCCAAAGTTTGTGTACTGTTATCCCTGATCATCCCAAGGGTCATGGGAGATTTCCCTAAGGAAGTATGATTTGAGGGAAAATTTGGGGTTTGGTTAGGAATTAACTACAGGGGGAGAAATGGGATTGGGAAAAGCATATCAGGCAATGGGAACAGCTTTTGCAAAGGTTTCTAAGTGGGTGAGCACGATGTATGTGGGAAAGCAGGAAGAGGGCGAGAGTGGCTGAATTAAGGGAAAGAGTGATGGGCTGTGTGAGTGGAGACACAGCTGGAGTCCCTGTCATGTAGAGCTTAATGTGCTATGTGAAGAATTTGGACTTTATCCCGACCACAGTGGGAAACCACAGACTTATCCGAAACAGGAGAGAGATGTGAATTGATTCTCTCTTTATAAAAATGAGATTTGGATCTAATGGAGAGAGCAGATTTGAAGGGATTTTAGTTACGTAGTAAAGTGGCCCAGCTGGAACATGAACATAGGGTTAGGGTTGGGGTTAGGGTTAGGGTTAGGGTTAGGGTTAGCATGATGCTGGATTGGATTAAGAAGTAGCAGTGGGCATTAAGGATCTCTCTGGATGGATTCAAAGATCCTCACTAGATAAAATCAACAGGACTTAATGCTTTGGAAGTGAAAGAAAGGTATGAATAAAGACTCTGCCTTAGGGCTCTGGTTTATATGGCTAGATGATACTAGTCAGAGACAGGGAGTCTTAGAGTGAGATGGATGTGGAATTAATTTGGACATGATTATTATGAAGTGTTTTCAAGATATCTGATTGGAGATATTATGGCCACTGAAGGGGCGAGATGTTTGGAGGAGTGATTTGAGTTGATGTCTAAGCATGAATAATAATGTCCAAGGACAGGGTATGGGATAGAGACCAGATGCCAGGAATTTTGAATAGTGAATAGTTAGTCTGCTAAACTAGTTCTTGAGCACATCACTTGGGAGGAACCATTGCTCTTCTCTCCCCCAGGCTCTTTAGAATCTGTGTAGCTCTTTAGAAGAAATGCTTTCACCCAAAGCAACGACTTTGATGGAAGAAAGTTAAGTCATGTGACAGGATTTGGGGAGAGAACATTTGAGCAGTGTGGTGTCTCATAAGCCACTGTGGGCTGGAAGTTGCCTTTGGCTTCTACACTTTTGAGAGCTATTTGGTTGCTTCACTACTTGAACTAGAGAGAAGGTAAGCAGAAAGGCACCAGGACATCACATTTCATGAACTCATGAGACTAGCTTAGCAGAGTATAGTTTTTGATGCTCGCTCTTGTTTTCTGAGGAGGCAAGCAAGAGGAAAAATAGGCAACTATTGATGATTTTTTTTTTTTTTTTGTAAAGGGACTCCCCGAGAGCCTCCTGGCATCAATATAGACTCAGCACTGTTTCTTATACCTTCTCCTTCTAGAGCCCTGACAGTAAGCTCTGAGGATAATCATGATGCTGCCACTTATTAGGGGTCTGATATTTGGATATCTATCAGACTCATATAACATTTATGGAGCATCTCTGGTGTAGATACTGTTTCCACTATTCCACACATGAGAAAAGGGTTGCTCTGAGAGGTTAGTCAGTTGGGTAGTATCATTTGGCTATCACGTGACAGAGGAGCTGAATGTCTGACTTTCACACAGCACCATTTCCCGGTCACTATACTACTTCTCATTAGCATTCAGAATGAAGGCCCTGAAGTCTAGAAAAGATTGAAACCTAAGATGGAGTTTCCATTTTGTCCCTCAGAACCCATTTTGGGATGTAGGAAAGTGGATTTAGAAGTTTTGGAAACTTCGTGGGACAAAAAGTGTTGTGTTGTTGGAAACTGGCCTTTCTTTAACTGGAAAATTGAATTAACTGGAATACTCCATTCCCCAAAGGCGCCTATTCATTGCTATTTTATTGTGCCCTGAGGACAGAGTGAGCAATGCCACCCCAAGGGGCTTGAGGATAAGTGATCTGGTTGCTACTGGGATTCTTTCTTTGTGTTTGACATTATTGATTTTGAATTCACATCAAATGCCCTCCACGAATTCCTTACATCAGAGTAACACAGTGATCACCATGCCTCTTGTGATTGGGGAGATTTTCTTGGACATATTGGACTGGTCAGCTTTCTCATTTGTTTCCCTGGTACCCTTTGGGTAGTAGTTAATGGTTATTTGTTTTATCTAACATTCAAGCTGGAAAGATCTTTGTGTCATGATGACCTCATTATTTGAACAGCCTTCTTAAAAAGCAAAGGAAAAAGTCAAGTCCAAACACTTCTGAGCCAGCTCTTCAATTGCACATGCGTTCTTTGCTCCTTTGGTTCTTTTCAAATAGGGCTTTTTGTGGGAAAGAACAGTGGCACTGAGCCCTCTGCAAGGACATGCCCAGTGGAGAAGCCCAGGGTTTGAGTGTCACTATATCTGGAGGTGCTCCCACATATATGGTGTCCAGTGGAGGGGAGAAGACATTTATTGTTCTTACTGGTGGTATCTTTGGCCTTGGGGAGGAAAGGGCTTTCATAACAAGACTACCAATAGCATAACAGCCAATGTTCTTTGCCTACTTGTTAGGTGCCAGGCTATGGACCAAGTGTATCTATACTTGCTTTTTCCATTTTCTTTTCTTTTCAGAATTATTTATTTATTTCAAAGGAAGAATTGCAAATAGAGAAGGAGTGACAGAGAGTGAGAAAGCACAGGATCTTCCATCAGCTGGTTCACTTCCCAAATGATTGCAATAGGTGGGGCTTGGTCAGGCCAAAGGCAGGAACCTGGAACTCCATCTGGGTTTCCCATGTGGGTGGCAGGGCCCCAGGAACTTGTGTCATCCTCTGCCTCTTTCCCAGGCACGCCAGCAGGGAGCTGGATCAGATATGGAGCAGCTGGGACTTGAACTGGCACTCATGTAGGATGCCAGTGTCACAGATGGTGGCTTAACCCACTGTATCGTGATGCCAGTCCTGCCTCTTCCATTTCGTCTTCACAATGACCCTCTTGGATGGGAGTTGTAACCGACACCTCAGAATTTCTGGGCCCTTCATTTTGATTCAATGTCGGTTGCAGTGACTTATTCTGGGCAGGCTTCCATTAGCTTTGAATAAGTGCAACCAGAAAGCATCTCTCCTTGGATATAGAGGAAACTCGCCTAAGCCATCTACCTCTTCTTTTCTGCCCTGGAGCTCTTATAATACCTGGACTAAGGATATAGGCTCAACCTACAGTTGTGGGAGTTCATGGTCATAGAGCTACCCTTGGGCAGTGGGAAAGTCAATGAATAAATGTTTCCAGGTTTGGTTTTCCAAACAGACTCCTCTTGAGACCAATTTCCAATACCAGTTCCCTGTACCACTGGCAATTCCATAAGGTCTTACCCGGTTCCATCTCCTGTCCCGTAGTTTGTTACTGGGATTACTCCCCAAAGGACCTCACTGCACACCAGCCTTTGCTGTGCTCTGTGGGACCTTGGTGGGGAGCCTAGGCTTGGCAGGATACGTGGGGCTTTCCAAAACCAAGTGGCTCTTGTTGGCTGCTACTCCTGCTGCCCTCATTGGTGACTCCCCACTGTCCAGTTCCCAACGTGGAGGACTTACAGCAGCTTTCTCACAGTACAAAATTTAATATTGACTTTTCCCAAATGTTGTAGCCATGGGGAACCTGCAGAGCTGTGCTGTTTGGGCACGAAGTCAGAGCTTTGTGTTCAGTTTCCACCATTAATTTCCCTGTCCTCGCTCCAGTTCAGATGTCTGATATAGGTGGTTGTCAGGGTGGAGCCTCCAATGGTGATCTCTGAAGGGTGATAATAAAATTATGTTCTGTCGCTCTTTGTCCTTTGTCTTATTGAGTGGGAACTACGGAAGTTCTGGCCAGACTCATGGGTGGGGAGTTTCTGACTGATCATGACAGGGAGTGTGGTTTTAGTTTCAGACTCCTCAAAGTCAATCTCAAGGCTTTGTTCTGCTCTTCTCGGCTCAATATGTTATTATCTTATGTCACACTTTAGGAAACTGAGGCTTGGAGAAGACACGCCAGTGACTTACAGCACGTCAAATGGGTATTAAATGGCGAAATGAGCGTTCATAGCCAGGTGTCTCGCTCTGGATCCCATGTCGTAATCACTGTGCAACACTGCCTTCTAAAAGCTGTTCCCTGGGGCAGGGCTGTTTGGTGAGCTCCTTTTGCAGGAATATTGGCTGACGGCAGCTCAGCTGATAACTCTTGGAAGGGACTCTGAGCCCTGGAGTCTAAAGATCCCTTCCGTGCTAACTTGAATGAGCTCGCTATCTTCTTGGCTTGTTTCCATTGCGCTTCCTGTCCATTGCAGCATAGCAATTAAGGGCAAAAATCCTTAACCTGAACAGGGCTTGTGCACTTATCTTTAGGGACAGGAGAAGGAAGTTGCTTCCTTGTGTGTAGCACGGGTTGTGGAAGAAGGTAGAGGGGAGTGAGAGTGGGAGTGCATGAGATCAAGGGCAGGGAGATAGGTGGCAGGGGGAGGGTTGGGGGCCTGCGTCTCCCAGCAAGGGAGAGCCTGGAGCGTGGCTCTGGGCTTCAGCAGGTGCCTAGGCCATGACGGGAAAAAGTCTAGTGTGGGCTGGGCTGGCTTCAGAGGCTGTGACATTTGCACAGGACTCCCTGTTTAGAGGTGCCCTGTGCTTGGGTTTGGTTTTATTTGTGGGACCATTTTTTTTATTTGACAGATTTTTTTCAATATATTACTTAATTTCCACAATAAAATCCACTTTCTCGAGACATTTTAAACATAAAGAAATTGAAGATCAGAGAGATTAAATTCACTTATTTATATATAGCTAAGGAGGGGACCAGAGTATGAAATCAAATCTTCTGACTTCAAGTCCAGTGCTCTCTTTAGTGGATTCTGATGTCAAAAGAGGAGTTGTACCATTTCCTGCAGAGAAAATGGTGATATCTTTGGAATTTGCTACAGATAGACATTCTGTAGAGCTTCACGCCCTCTTTGGGCACACCACACTCAAGGAAGCACTCCTGTGCTTGGTGTTAGGCCGTGCTATTACAGTCTTGAAGCTCCTGATCTTTTTTGAACAGGAGGTCCTGCACTTCTGTTTTGTATCAGGACTGGGAGTTAAGTAGCTGGGCCTGCGTGTGGGCTTTGCCAACACCTGGTTTGCCCTGCGGTGCCCACTGCAGCCCCTTGCTGCTGAGGTTTCAGAAGTG